>NC_141046.1:57492224-58092224 GCF_041138505.1 Cibotium barometz | reverse complement strand
AATATAAAAAATATCTCATTTATGCATAAAAATCATTTATGATGAAAATAACACTTTTAATATTAAAAAAATCTTCTATGCATATGTTTATGCATAAAAGTCTTTTATGATGAAAATCACACTTTTAATATAAAAAAATATCTTCTATGCATATGTTTATGCATAAAAATCTTTTATGATGAAAATCACACTTTTAATATAAAAAAATATCTTCTATGCATACTTTTATGCATGAAAATCAATTATGATAAAAGTAACACTTTTATAATAAAAAAATAATCTTTTATGCATACTTTTATGCATGAAAATCAATTATAATGAAAGTAATACTTTTATAATAAAACTAAATTTCTTTTATATAAATAATCAAAATGCATCTTCTATGCATGAAAATGACACTTTAGAATATAGAATTCATAAGGATTACTCTTTTAGAATAATGAAAGGTAATACTTATTTTCAAATTTTTGAAAAATTTTGCCATAACCTCCTTTGTATGGCTGACCATTTTTCAATTTTAAGTCTCTAAAATTAATTAGAAATGCATCAAGAGTATTTAAATCATTCTAAAGTAACATTTTTCTACTTATTTAAGAGAAATATTATGAAAAACTTGATTTTATTCATTAATCATTCACCTAGGATAAAGAATGGTTGGATTTACTAGAGAAGAGAGGGGAATGCCTTTTGCAATGAGGCATAACATCATTTGCAATGTAGAGAAGACAAAATCATAAAGAAAACCATAAAATGAATGGGAAAGAGAAGAATCTCCATCTTACATAGATAATTTGAGAGCTTTCCTTTGGCTTGTTGGTTTGAGGGTTCAACTCTTGTTTGAGACAAGAGTGGCTACTAATCTTTTGGAAGAGGGAAGGTCAAAAACTAATGAATTATGAGAAAAATTAACTTTTTTTGGCACTTGGGAAAGGCAGGGTAACAGTGCAAAACACTATTAAGCTTCAACAAAGGGAGAGGCTTCTATTTCTAGGAAAAAGTGAGCCTCTAACCAAGCAAACTGATTCTAGAATTTTCTGGATCAGTTTGGTCAATTTTTGACTATTTTTAGGTCAATTTTGCTCACTTTTTGGATCTAATTGAAACAGGAGAGAGGAGAGATAAAAATATCTCTTTATTTGGGAGTTTAAAACTCATTCAAGCATGTGAAATAGGCACCTCCTTCATGAGGTGAATTCCCCCATACTGAGGTGTCAAAAATGCATCATTTCACCTAAATATCTCTCTTTTTTAACTATTAACCTTGTCCTTAGTCAACTCTTCATCTTATGTGAGTATTTACTAATTTTTGGGAGATTTTTCTTTTATTCTTCTATTTATCTCCTCCCTTCATTTGGATGAATCTTATTGGTCCATAGGAACCTTAATTTAAAATTTTGTAAAAATCTTCACCCCCAGGATAATGCCTCTTGAAAAGATTATACTTAATTTCTAATGCATCTTCTGAAAATCTTTTTGAACTTCTATTTCAGGGGAACTTATTTTAATAAGATGAGATATTTTTCTATCCAAAAATATTTAAAAATTGAATTACCACTCTCTAGGCCAAAACTGGAAGAAACAAGATCTTTTATATTTCTGAAGAGGGATTTGACTACAGGGGAAGATACTGGACACCCTGAGAGACTCGGGGAGGAATCTTACATTCTACCCCACTTAAAAAACGCGAGATGTCCTCATCTCTTGCAGGTGGAGTATGATCTCTTTCATCTTCTTCTTCTTCTTCAATCACTTCCAGCGTTGCTGCCTTGGAAGTGGAAGGCCGATTTGGGAACAACTCTCTTTGACTTCCCCTATTTTGAGGTGGAGGTCTTGCATTACTTTGGATTGAAACCGGATTGAAACTGCAGGTTGGATAGAGGGTCTACCTTTGGGATTTCCGTGATTTTGGCGGATAGAACCCTGATTACTCTCTGGAAGGAAGGGGATGGAGTCTGGAATCTTGACCCTTGAATTCCCTGCCCTGAAAACCTTGATCCAAAAGGAGTTGGGCAATCCATACTACGATGTCCAAATCCTTGATAGTTATAGCATTTCACTCTCTTGTTCAAGGGTGGAACTTCTGAAGTTGAAATCCAGGGAATTGAGTCTCGAGAAAAGGACATTTCTTCCATTCTGGAACTTCCCATATCCTGGGTTTGACCCTGATATCTCTTAGGCGGAGGAAGGTTGGAATCACCTTCTGGGAATAAAAACCTTTTGAAAGGTGATGGTGCTGGCTTTGGCGAAACTTTGACATCAAAGGCTTTGGCGAAATCCTTCGCCATTCTTACTGCTTCGGCCATTGAGATAGGTTTTGCATTCTTGACTAAAGTATCCAATGGCTCGTTCATTCCCCGAATAAACCTGGCCATCAACTGCTCTTCATCCAATTGAGGGAAATATTTAAGGAGAAGGGCAAAAGCCTGATGGTACTCTTCAATTGACCGGTTTTCTTGCTTTAGTTCCAAGAACTCATTCATCTTAATAATTTCAAGAAAGCTTGGGGGACAAAACCTCTCTCTGAGGTAAGCCTTGAGATCGGTCTAGGTTTGGGTATTTCGGTCGAGACGGCTTGTCTCGCAGTTATCAAATTGTCCATTTTGGGGCTCATTTATGAGGAGTGTAAGGGGGTGTCATAAAAGGGTTGACGTTTTTAATTTTTCAATTGCATTTTTGGAAAAATGCCCATATCTCCCTAATTTAAAATTCAAAAAATATCCCCTAAAAAATAAGGAAATTTGAATTTCCTTCTAGACTAAAAAAAAAATCCGTGAACCACCCAGTACACACCGTGAGTTGTACCTGCTATTTCACATCGTCAAACAGATCCTGGCATCTATATATATATATATATATATATACATATATATACATATATTTATACATATACATATATATACATATATATACATATATATACATATATATATACATATATATATATATACATATATATATACATATACATATATATACATATATATATATATATATATATATCCGTGAACCACCTAGTTCATGCCGTGAATCGTACCTGTTGTTTCACAATTTGTCTCATCTGAAAGTGGATGCATTGCATATGTGCATGTGCCAGATGAGCTGAGAACTAAGATGGATCTAAAAGCTAAAAAATGTGTGTTTATTGGGTATTCCCTTGAGCAAAAGGAATACAGGTGTTATAACCCTGCTCTACAGGTGAGTTGAGGGTAAGCAGGGATGTTGTTTTTTATGAGATGAGCAGCTGGTATGCTGCTGAAAAAGAAGCTATTGGGGCTGATGTGTGTGGAAATGTGGTTGCACAGAATGCAAGTCAGCAATCACAGTCTTTGAGTGAACCAGGAGAGTCCTCATCTAGTGGTTCAGTTCATAGACCATGGAGTGGCAGGCTGCGTCATAATACCAGTCTTGCAAATGTGGTTAGTACATCACATAAAGGCAAAGAGAAAGTGGTTGAGCCCCTTAGTATGCCTGACATTTCTGTAGGGCATTTTCACGTTGATGGAGAGTCTAGTGGCTCAGAGGTGAGCCTTGATGAGGATCTTGGGATACCAGCTATGAGAACACCTAGTGTAAAGAAGGCTATGGAAGCCATGAATGCAAAGCTGCGAAGATCTGGGAGAGTGAAGAATCCTGTGCAGAGGTTTACCTAATTATGATGGTTATGTGGCATGTCACTATGCATACATGGCAAAAGTTGTGCAGGTTGTAGAGCCCACATACATTGATGAGGCTATTGGAAATGTGTGTTGGGAGAAAGGTATGGATGAGGAGATGGATGCACTATATGGAAATGAGACTTGGGATTTAGTGCAATTGCCTGAAGGCAAGAAAGCACTTGGATGCAAGCCCACATACATTGATGAGGCTATTGGAAATGTGTGTTGGGAGAAAGGTATGGATGAGGAGATGGATGCACTATATGGAAATGAGACTTGGGATTTAGTGCAATTGTCTGAAGGCAAGAAAGCACTTGGATGCAAGTGGGTGTACAAAGTAAAACATAACAGTGATAGAAGCATAAGCAGGTACAAGGCTAGATTGGTAGCCAAAGGATATATGCAGACATATGGCATTGATTATGAGGAAACTTTCAGCCCAGTTTCCAAGATGGAAATAGTGAGAGTTGTGATAGCAGTGGCCGTGTCAAAGCAATGGTCTTTACATCAAATGGATGTAAAGAATGCATTCTTGCATGGGGATTTCCAGGAAGAGGTGTATATGTTGCAGCCACCTAGTTATGAAGATGTGAGTCACCCCAAGCATGTTTGCAAGTGGAAGAAAGCCTTGTATGGCTTAAAGCAAGCACCAAGAGCATGGTCTGACAAGATTTCTGAATATCTTGTCACTATTAGCTTTCATGTAGCCAATGCAAATTTCTCGCTGTATGTGAGACACAGTGATAGAAGGGTTGTGCTTGTTGTGAGTCTATGTAGATGACTTGATCATTACGGGGGTCCATGATGGAGAGATCTTTGATGTAAAGATCTTGCTTAGACAAAAGTTTGAGATGAAGGATCTGGGGGAGCTCAGATATTTCTTGGGCATTGAGGTGATTAGGTCACCACATGGTATTGGAATACTATATGGCTTGGATATGTTGTCCAAGTATGGTATGACAGGCTGTAAGCCTATCTCAATGCCATTGGATCAGAATGGCAAGTTGAGTGCAGATTCAGGAGATATTTTGGAGGATCCTACTATGTATAGGCGCATAGTAGGAAGCTTGATCTACATGACAATTACCAGGCCGGATTTGAGCTATGCTATTGGGTTGGTGAGTCAGTTTATGCAAGTTCCACGGAAGCCACCTTTGGATGCATTGAGACGCATACTGAGGTATGTGAGGTGTACTTTGCATTGTGGACTATTTTATGAAACTGGGACGACAGAGATATGTGTACATGGGTACACAGACGCTGATTGGGCTAATAGTATCTTAGATAGAAGATCTACTAGTGGCTTCATGTTTTCTTTGGGGAGTGCTGTTGTGACTTGGAGCAGCAAGAAGCACGGTTGCTCTATCCAGTGTACAGGCTGAGTACAGAGGTGCTACTATGGCAGCATGTGAGGTAGCTTGGTTGAGAAAGCTACTTGTAGATTTGGGTCCATCAGTGGTGGATAGACAAGAAGTCATTTTTTGTGCCAACATCAACAGTATACAGTTGGCTAGGAACCTAGTATTTCATGCTCGCACAAAGCATATAGAGGTCCACTACCATTTTGTCACAGAGAAGGTTTTGGCAGGAGACGTTGACCTTCTCTGTACCCAATGCTTTGGTGAAGATGTCAGTGACCTGATCTTGTGTGCTGACATAAACAATGAGATGGAGTTGAGCTCAAGGGGGGGTGTTGAGATATCGAGCTCATCTAGTGAGGCAGTGGACACTGATGACCCGCATGGGGGATAGACCCCACACTTACATCACTAGCATGGTTGGTGAGATCATGGTTGGTGATATGCGGCAGTGGGATGATAGGCTGTGTGACAGCCATTCTAGAGACTGGCATAGTTATAGCACCAGCTCATTTAGTTGGGTTCACACTATAGAGAACCCTAGTATGTATTTGGTTGAGTACCTTTTCATATTGTGTACTCTTATCTTTGTATATGGTGTGTTGAGTGTTGTGTGAAGTAGAAGAAGATTTTCAGCCCTGTTCTCTTTTAGGGTTTTGTGAGTGTGTGTGTGCTTGCAAGAGCTCAAGCTCTCTTCTCCCTGCATCTTTTCATAGTATGCCTATCACACTATCTACATCTTTAAAGCACTCAATCTGAGTGGATTTTTCACACTACTACCATTGGGTGCAGGTATTAATAGATCCTCGTAGTTAGATCACAATTATGGTGAGCTTTTTGGGATTTATCTCAAAGTTAAAGGAATGCAAGTGTGTAAAACTAGGCATTACTTTCATAGATGCCATGACATCACTTAGATTAGGTAAGCATGGATGTCAATCACTTGTAATATGGCTATATATTGGCCCTTTCTATTGCAATGACAATATTTGTTGAGCAAGATGTAGTCACTAGGAGTAGGTGTACTTAGGTTAGCTTGCTCAATCTCTTTTAGTAGATCATAAACTAGTGTGTGTATCTAATTAATGTTTGCATACTAGTGCTTTCCCTCTCTCCATTTCTTTTGTGTATTGTGTAGCCATGCTAGTCTCATTTTTTTTAATCTATTAATTACCATTATATGCATTCTCTAATCCATGATTTACATGCTTTAGCTCATCCTCCTTGGTACTCTAATTCCTTAATTATGGGATAGCTAACACTAGCCTATATTCCCAGTTTTTTGTATTTGGTAAAGAGCCCTCTGCAAGCCTCTACGAATCCAACAATCGGTATCAAATTGTTTTAAAAATTTCATCGATTGGTATTAGAGCCAATAGAGTGATTAATAGGAGAGTGTTCCTAGAGAGATTCACAAGTTGCAGGTTGTATGGAGCTACAAAGGCCAACCATTGATGGGAAGCCTACGAGATAATTCTTGATATTTTATCCTATCAAATGAAATCCCATTGTAAAGATGATCCTTTTGTTGGTTAAAAGAGACTAATATTTATGGGCTCGTGCAAGTTCCAAGTTGAATCTTTTTAAGTTAACCCATCCCTAGCTTCAAGTATCCGACTGGACAAGTGCGCTCTATTTTATGAAAACTCTATATAAGCCAATGAAGTTTAGGGATTAGGTTAGCTTGTGTGTATGGGCTTGCTATTACATAAGCTTTGCAAAGAGAATCGCCTAGAGTTCCATGCTTGCTACCCTCTCCTTTTCTCCTCGACACTCTATATATTCTTTTGAGCTCAAGCTTTCATTGTAGCTTGAAGCATAGTAATGCAATCATGAAGGCTTCTCTCTATATGTAGCACTCTTTCTTAATTTTGTATTAATTTTTTATTCCCTTAAGCTTTATTTTTATGCATGCTTGAATGTGTGTGTGGGCAAGAATACAATTGAACCTCTTTTTTGTGTTTGAGTAGGTGATTAAACATGTGGGTTTGAGTATATTAGAGAATGTGTGCGTGAAATGCTTGCCCAATGATTGATTGCTTGCTTCCTTGTTTTGTGTAGCATGTATATACTTATCCTCTTTGTGAAGCTAAGAGTAGCAAGAGTGTGTGGATCACTACTGGCTAATTATCTTAGCCATTGAGTCTATTGGAGTGTAGCAATGAAGGGATTGAGTCAATGGATGCAAATCCAATGTATGAGGTCAAGAATGAATGAGTGAGACATGATATGATTGAGAGTGGTAACTATTCTATGATTATATACTCCACTGTCATTATTTACAACTTGAGAAGAGTAGAGGTGTTTAGAGATTATGCATTGAGTAGCGGTGTGTGTAGAGCTTTTGCATTGAGTAGAGGTGTGTAGAGATTACGAGTTGAGTGGGGTTGGCTTGGGTAAGGTTAGAGTGGTCACTTATTAAGGATAAGTTTTCGTGCACTAGCTAGGTTGAGTTCCTTGGTTGACACTTGTGTAGCACACACACTATGGGTGAATGTCAATAGCTTGTTCTCTACTTTATTACAAGGTAGACCGTAGGGGACTAGCCGTTCTCCATTAGGACCAATGCACATAGGCTAAATAGATTAAAATAGGTGGATGGGGATTGAGCAGTTAATGGTATGTGGATTACTCATTCCACATTGTCATTAATGAGGTCGAATTACTCTCGCATCCTCTCTATATTTTCTTTTTTTTTGGATTAGGAGTAGGTTAGATAGAGATTATGTGCATGGTTGTGTGCCACATGCTTGGTATGCTTGTTGATATATTAGTCTATCCTTTTGTAGGTATAGGTACACAATTGTGGGACTAGTCAATCCCTATGGCATTGTGAGTTAGGGTTCAATTTTCTCAAGTTCACACATCCTCAAAAGCACCTTTGGTGGGTAAAGATCTAAGATGGCTAAGTTTAAGAAGCTGACTCTAATTTGTAGGGATTTTGAATTTAATTAGGGAACAATATAACCAACACTTTGGTATTTGGACTATATGGGCTCTATTTCTGACATAAAATTAGAAATAGTAGGTTAAAAAAGTCTACTCGAGAGAAGGTGACTCTACTTTTCTAAGTCAATTTTGGACATTCTAACTTCACAGAGGTGTGTAGCATGCTCTCAAAAATTATACTTAGAAAAGAAGGTGATTCTGCTCTGGAGAAGATCACTCTTCAATATAGAGGGGTTGTAGGTACCTGAACACCAAAGTAAGGGCATAATGAGGGTGTATATACATGGGGGAACCATTGTTGGAATTAGGGTTAGGGTTGCAACAATGCACACATGCAAGATACATGGGGGAACCATTGTTGGAATTAGGGTTAGGGTTGCAACAATGCACACATGCAAGATAGAGAAGCTTGAGAGCGCACAAACTCACTAGATTAGAATGATCAAATGTGTGCCAGATACAAAAGATAAGTACACACCCCAAAATGAGTAGATAAGAGGGTGTACATATGCATGGGGGGAAAAAACCTCCTAGTGAGGGAAAAAGTGCCCCAGCGGTCCTAAGTTTGTTCACACACATGACTATCATATAATGCTACGAATCCCCCCTAGAGTGATGATGTGAACATGTACAAGGTATGGCCGATCAATTTTGAAAAGGCAGTAAGCCCAAAGCTTTACAAAAAGCTTCAAAATTTTCATGAGGAAGAGCCTTCGTGAATAAATCTGCCATGTTGTCATGTGTAGGCACATAGACCAAACTGATCTTTGCTACTACAGAGTCTTTCCCTGATATAGTGGTAATGCACCTCAATGTGCTTAGTGTGAGCATGAAACACAGGGTTCCTCCTTGCAATTTCTAATGCGCTCTGGCTGTCAGTGAAAATTGTAGTGCTCCAACACCCAAATCAGCTATAAGACGTATAATGTAAGATCCTTGACCCCACTGCGCAACGAACTCTGAGGTGCTAGTAGCAGGCGGAAGTAGCACTTCTTGTGCGGGGCAGGGTCCCACACTCGGGGCCTCGCCCACAGATATCCGGACAAGAGACTAATTTATCGGTTTTTCCGAACCCGAAAAAACTTCCTTTGCCCGGAAAGCACAGGCGATTCCACCAGGATAACTTTTCCCTAATGTAGTCAAAAGCCTTAACTAACTGAACTGATCTGACCAAGCTCGTAAGTTCCATAGTCAGATCAAGGGACAGATTGCACTTGGATCATAGAGACCAACGCTTTTTTCCTCATCGAGAGGCACAGCCGTTGATTCTTTTTCCATAGAACAATTTTTGTCCGGGATTTACTTCATCTATCGAACTAAACAGAAATTGAGTCTCGATTTACGGATCCATCAGTCCAACCTAACCCCATCCAGTCCCATGGGTTTGCCAACCGCCCAACCACTATAGTGATGGGATCCAATTAGAAATTTGGTTAGGTTTTGTCCCGGAGTTCCCACGCTCCCTAGCCGAATGTTCATGCAAACATAAAACTAGTCACACCACACTTACACACCCAATATGAAATTGCCTTTTTCTCAGCATCAGCTATCTTTAAAACAATCCTTTAATGAAACCATTATGTCACTGAACACAGTCCTCAAAATCTCTGGTTGAATCCTTATTTCTAATCATTCCTTCATCGGTGTACTTATGGCATCATTGGCAACCAGAATGCTCACCACCTGTTCACTCAGGGGCCTTTTCAATAGTTCCTAGCTCATAGTACTCGGCAATATAATCTTTTATAAGAATCAAGATGGAATCTCTGTTGAAGATCAGCAAGATCAACCAACAGATCCATATAAAAGAGCCATGGACTCATCCGTTAAGGACCAGCAAGGTCAATCAACCAGATCCATGCCCGGTTTCAGAAAACAACTCTTACTCCTTGTTCCAATATCTTCCACGATGCACGTGTGGGTATCTTTGGCGACCCAGAGCCCGAGCACCGTATGGTCAGCACCCTCTAGGATCCTTCACAGGTCACCTAGCGCTTCACGCATAGGCCGCTTCCTTGGTCCCTCATCCACCGTACCGAAAGCTCACCATTTAAATCGAACCGAGACCGGTCAAGACCTCGGTCGACCTTGCTACGCGAGACGTCCTCCATTGACTCTCCAACTGTTGCAACTTTATCAGGTAGGTCTCCACGACCATATTCTCAAGACAGTCAAAATGCTTCCCCAGTATTCTTGACATAAAACAATCATTTACAAATAGGTCACAAATACAGTTTCTATATTGAACTCTCATGTTTCCACATTATCCCTCATCAGTCCACATTACTTATTCCACATTCCATTCATATGTGCTAGATGCAAGCTCAATAATGTTACGGCTGATGTAGAGAAGGAAGAAAAACTTAAAGAGCTCACTGAGCCTAAAGAGAAAGTTTTGAAGCATGTAAGATCCCCGTCCCCACCACTCATTCTCATCCAATCACATCATTTTCCATCTCATCACCTCATATTCATTCACATCACATATCATATATTCGCATCCCAATTCACATGTCATCACATCTCATCCATTCACTCATATCGACGACACATCATTTCACACACATTCGCATTCATTTTTCTACATACACATCCACATTCGTACATCCATATCATACATCCAATTCCACATCCGCATTCATACATACATGTGAGGTGAAAAAAAGAAGAAAGAACCTGCCTCTATAGCCCTTCCACCTCGCAAACTTGGAATACACACACACGAACGGGGGCACCACCAGCCACCACCGGCTGGAACAATTCTCGCACTTCACCACCCAACCCACGCCAGACAGACAGCCAAAAACAGGGGCACCATAGACAAAGATAAACACCCAGCAATATATTCCAGATCAAAACATCATACAAGCTTCTCCCGACAGAGAAGCTTTACTCACACAACCCACAAAACACTCAGGCCTGCCAGCCGAGGATACACCACATCCCTGATCACCACGAAATCCACTCGCCTGCCTGCTGTACCAATCACACCAGAATGAACCCGGCCTCTCTCGCTCCAGAAGGCGCCCACACCAGCTAACCCTCGAGTCCTCTGCGACCCATCACTTCTGCATGTGTCGTCACCAGCAGCTACACCATCATCTCTCTCTCACACTCTGTGTGCTGATCCTCTGTCAGCTCGCAACAAACCCAGGCAGCTTATCTGCCTTGCTACCGGCCTACCACCAAGCAGCAACACTTTATCTCTCTCTACTTCACTCGGCACCCACTCTGTCCACAGCCCTGTCTCCTAGGCAGCCCACACCAGCCACCAGTCTCTTTCCCACAGGCAGCGCCCCACCAGCCTCTGTAGCTGTCAACCACGCTACTGCTTGCAGACGACCACCTGTAACGCCACGCCCAAGCAAGGTGGCCCCTCTACTCTCTCAACTGCGAATCACCTCAAGGCCGGCCTCTATTCTCCACGGTCGCCAGCCCGACAACCCAGTTGCGCTCCACGCTTACCATCAAACGGCTGTCCGCTCCAGCCTGTCAGCTTCGAAGGAGCCCTCTATCAGGCCGCCACTTACGCCATCACACCCAAGGGCCTTCTCCACACCTTTTTCACGCCCGTCGACTATTGACCAAAGCGGCTTTTCCTCTCAGCAGCCCGTGTTGTTTCCACAGTCGGCTTCCTCTGCTTCTTCAGTCGCTGTCAGCAGCCTGCTTCACACCACGACCACTTCTTCGTTTCTCTCCTCACCTTTGCTATCTGCAGTTGCGCTCTCTCAGCACTCAACAGCTGCCTTCTCGCTGCTCTACACCTGGGAGGCTACCACGCTCTTCACTAGCAGCGGCCACCTCTGCGCCTACCTGCTCTTCCCCTTAACTCTGTCTTACAGCTGCGCCAGAGAGCCTCCGACTGTGGCTGCATACATTCTATTCCACGCTCCTCTCTAAGCGTCTAAGGAGCCCCCACTCTCTCAACTGCGAATCACCTCATTTATCTTTTGCAACGTCGACTCGCCAGCTTCTCGAACCTCTCCAGAACTGCGCGCTGGCGGCCAGGTAAAACTCCCAGGTGGCCCTTGCACAAATTGGCCACGTCTTTTATAATATTATTCATTTCTTTTATTTCTTCTAATGCCTACGTGATGGCCACCATACTATGCTTCCTTTCACACCAGCTCAAGGCTACCTTGGTCCTTTACCCTTATTACCCATGCTCCACATACACTTCACACACAACTTTCAGTGCCCGCTTATTTCTTTGGAGACGCGTACACACCAAGACCATCAAGCAGCTGATATCACCTCCGTTTAAGCTTACTCCGGGCAGGCCTGCAACAAGCTCAAATCCAAATCCTCCTCTCTGTACATCTACACATGCATTCAAAGCCAACCTCTTCACACAAGCCATGCACACGTATATACACGAGCCCGAAATACCTCTCAGAAAAACGCCTGACATACTTTGCCACCCCCCCATCTGCTAGAGCATTCATGCTCAGCAGCATTCAACATAGTCTGATAGCTATCCACCAAGATCAAAAGGGAACAGCAACTCACCATCCCATTCCCCAGTATCCCTCAAACACCATGGCTGCATCACTGCACACCAAACATCCATCATATGAACCACAACATCACTCACGTCCACTTCATCCACAACAAACCTCCCCGTCTTCAAAACCTGTGGCATTCCAGCATCTAGCATCCCATCCATCAACACCTGTGAAGGCCAGGTTCCAGCATCTTGACCTTTCTACACACCAAAATCCACATCCTCTCCAATGGGAGTGTCCACCAGCACTTCCAGCTCCACTGGTTCAAGCATCTCTTCACAACCATTCAGCTCAACTAGCTCAGAATCCTTGTCATCCAGGGACCTTGCTTTCAGCATCTCAACAACACGTAAGGTAGCCTTAGCTACACTCTCAGCCATATCAGCATCCATCTCCACCTCTGGCTCTTGTTCATCCAGGCTAGCAATTTCCCAGATATCATCCTCAGGCACACTACTCACCACACAACACTCTTCATCAGCCAAATCCACATGCATACCTTCTTGAGTGCTGCCAACCCCCCTGGTATCATCGTCCAAAGACTCCCCAACACCTAATGCATCCAATGGACAAACATCCACACCATCCATTGCAGGTACCATATCAGCATCCAGCTGTTCAAGAAAATCCAAGATGATAGGATCTTCCTCCACGCTCTCCACATCTGCATCACAAGCCATCTTCACTTCATCAGAAGTCTCTACCCCATCCTCCTCCCTTTCTGTATCCAGCAAAGAATCATCCCCTGTATCCAGCTCCTCTTCCTTCTTATCATCAGCCAATCCCAAGGCATCATCCTCTTTGTTTCCATGTGCATGCATGTCATCCAGATCACTGTCCTGTACAGCCACGACGTCCAAATCCAAAGAAGAATCCACTGGCAACTTCTCATCTTCACTTTGCTCCTTCACCTGCTCTTCATCCACCTGCACATGCTTTTCAAACTTTGGAAAAAAATCAGAAGGCAAATAGAACATACCCCTTTGCACCTGTCTCGGCCTTTGAGGCTCCTGTCTAATCAAACCTTGCATAGGACTCTTATCCGCCTCAACCAAATTCACCTGCTTATCCCTCACAGACACAACACCTTCATACGGATATATACCCATCTCCATCTGCTTCAAAACCTTGCCTTCCTTTTCCCTAGCAACCCTAACAGCATCATCAAATGACCTGGGATTCTTCAACTCAACCCTGACCTTCAAATGGGGTAGCAAACCATCAATAAACAAGCTCTTCTTCAGAAACATAGGAGGAACTCCCTGCTTCAATGTCATACACCACTTACTCCACAAACATGTAAATACCTTCACAAAATCGTCCAGTGATTGCCCATGTACCTGCTTCAAGATGCTCAACTCCTGCCAAAGCACACTAGGATCCTCCACTTGCTGAAAACGCTCCAAAAGACCTTCCTTCAACCTGTCCAAGGTCAAGACACCAGCATCCTGCGCTTCAAAACCCTTCAGCCAGCTTCGGGCATCTCCCTTCAAAAAAATCTTTATCAGCTTCAGAACCTGCTCTTCATCTGTGACATGGTTGCTAATGCATGCCAACTCCATCTGCTCCAAAAAGTCACACACATCTTCACCCTTCCTGCCATGAAACTTAGGATAAGACCACATCATGACAACCTGTACCAATCCCTGAGCTCTCCTCAGTGGAACACACGCCAAAGCACAACACCAGAGCAACTCCTCCGTCACACAATCCTTGAGAAATCCTCAGTGGGGGCACCAGAAGGATGTGAGGTGAAAAAAAGAAGAAAGAACCTGCCTCTATAGCCCTTCCACCTCGCAAACTTGGAATACACACACACGAACGGGGGCACCACCAGCCACCGGCTGGAACAATTCTCGCACTTCACCACCCAACCCACGCCAGACAGACAGCCAAAAACAGGGGCACCATAGACAAAGATAAACACCCAGCAATATATTCCAGATCAAAACATCATACAAGCTTCTCCCGACAGAGAAGCTTTACTCACACAACCCACAAAACACTCAGGCCTGCCAGCCGAGGATACACCACATCCCTAATCACCACGAAATCCACTCGCCTGCCTGCTGTACCAATCACACCAGAATGAACCCGGCCTCTCTCGCTCCAGAAGGCGCCCACACCAGCTAACCCTCGAGTCCTCTGCGACCCATCACTTCTGCATGTGTCGTCACCAGCAGCTACACCATCATCTCTCTCTCACACTCTGTGTGCTGATCCTCTGTCAGCTCGCAACAAACCCAGGCAGCTTATCTGCCTTGCTACCGGCCTACCACCAAGCAGCAACACTTTATCTCTCTCTACTTCACTCGGCACCCACTCTGTCCACAGCCCTGTCTCCTAGGCAGCCCACACCAGCCACCAGTCTCTTTCCCACAGGCAGCGCCCCACCAGCCTCTGTAGCTGTCAACCACGCTACTGCTTGCAGACGACCACCTGTAACGCCACGCCCAAGCAAGGTGGCCCCTCTACTCTCTCAACTGCGAATCACCTCAAGGCCGGCCTCTATTCTCCACGGTCGCCAGCCCGACAACCCAGTTGCGCTCCACGCTTACCATCAAACGGCTGTCCGCTCCAGCCTGTCAGCTTCGAAGGAGCCCTCTATCAGGCCGCCACTTACGCCATCACACCCAAGTGCCTTCTCCACACCTTTTTCACGCCCGTCGACTATTGACCAAAGCGGCTTTTCCTCTCAGCAGCCCGTGTTGTTTCCACAGTCGGCTTCCTCTGCTTCTTCAGTCGCTGTCAGCAGCCTGCTTCAAACCACGACCACTTCTTCGTTTCTCTCCTCACCTTTGCTATCTGCAGCTGCGCTCTCTCAGCACTCAACAGCTGCCTTCTCGCTGCTCTACACCTGGGAGGCTACCACGCTCTTCACTAGCAGCGGCCACCTCTGCGCCTACCTGCTCTTCCCCTTAACTCTGTCTTACAGCTGCGCCAGAGAGCCTCCGACTGTGGCTGCATACATTCTATTCCACGCTCCTCTCTAAGCATCTAAGGAGCCCCCACTCTCTCAACTGCGAATCACCTCATTTATCTTTTGCAACGTCGACTCGCCAGCTTCTCGAACCTCTCCAGAACTGCGCGCTGGCGGCCAGGTAAAACTCCCAGGTGGCCCTTGCACAAATTGGCCACGTCTTTTATAATATTATTCATTTCTTTTATTTCTTCTAATGCCTACGTGATGGCCACCATACTATGCTTCCTTTCACACCAGCTCAAGGCTACCTTGGTCCTTTACCCTTATTACCCATGCTCCACATACACTTCACACACAACTTTCAGTGCCCGCTTATTTCTTTGGAGACGCGTACACACCAAGACCATCAAGCAGCTGATATCACCTCCGTTTAAGCTTACTCCGGGCAGGCCTGCAACAAGCTCAAATCCAAATCCTCCTCTCTGTACATCTACACATGCATTCAAAGCCAACCTCTTCACACAAGCCATGCACACGTATATACACGAGCCCGAAATACCTCTCAGAAAAACGCCTGACAATACACATCCATATCCACATCCACATCCATACATCCATTTCCACCTCCTCATCCACATGCATACATCGATTTTCACATCCACATCCACATTCCATATCTACATCTATACATCCACATCCATACATACATCCATACATCCACATTCACATTCACATCCATACATCCATATCCACATTCCACATTCATACATTCACATCCACATTCACATTCCATTTTCACATCCTCATTCATACATCCACATCCACATACATACTTCCATACATCCACATCCACATCCACATCCATGCATCCACATCTACATCCATACATCCATTTTCACATCCACATTCATACATCCATTTTCACATCCTCATTCATACATCCACATCCACATACATACATCCATACATCCACATCCACATCCATACATCCACACATCCACATCCACATCCACACCCATACATCCAGACATCCACATCCACATCCACATCCACACCCATACATCCACATCTACGTCCATACATCCATTTTCACATCCACATTCATACATCCACATCCACATCCGCATCTACATCCATACATCCACATCCACATCCACATCCATACATCCACATCCACATCCACATTCACATCTATACATCCATATCCACATTCCACATCTACATCCATACCCACATCCATTTACATCTATCTGATTCCTATCACATCTTATCACATCTATTTATAAAATGTAGGAGAATTCTAATTTTTTGATATAAAGATCCTTTACGCATCTAATTAGGCATAAAGACAACTTTAGTAGGAATAACACTTTTATAAAAATCCTTTTATGCATCTATTTAGGCATAAGTTCAATTTTAGGGAAAATAACACTTTCGAATTAAAAATAAACCTTTTATGCATTTTACTATGCATAAATTTCATTTTAATGAGAATAACACTTTCAAAATAAAAATAAATCTTTTATGCATTTTACTATGCATGAATTCCATTTTAATGAGAATAACACTTTCAAAATAAAAATAAATATTTTATGCATCTAACTATGCATAAATTTAATTTCAATGAAAATAGTACTTTTGAAATAAAAATAAATCTTTTATGCATCTTTATATGCATAAAATCAATATTGATAAGAATAACTCTTTTGAATTAAAAATAAAATTCTTTATGCATCTTTATATGCATAAATCCAATTTAGTAGGAATTACACTTTTAGAATAAAAGAATTTCTCTTATGCATCTAATTTATGCATAAATTTTATTTATGATGAAAATCACACTTTTAATATAAAAAAAATATCTTTTATGCATATGTTGCATACAAATCATTTATGATGAAAATCACTCTTTTAATATAAAAGAATTTCTTTTATGCATAAAAATCATTTATGATGAAAATCACACTTTTAATATAAAAAATATATCTTCTATGCATATGTTTATGCATACAAATCATTTATGATGAAAATCACTCTTTTCATATAAAAGAATTTCTTTTATGGATCTATTTATGCATAAAAATCATTTATGATGAAAATCACACTTTTAATGTATAAAAAAATATCTTTTATGCATACAAATCATTTATGATGAAAATCACTCTTTTATAATCAAAATAACAATTTCAATATGCTTCCTTCTATGCATAGAATTTAATTCTAAAGAAGGTAATACTTTTTTAATAAAGTATTTTTAGTATGCATCTTTCTATACTTAGGATGAAAAATAACACTTTAAGAATACATATACGATGGGAATTACTCTTTTTGAATAAAAAATTAAAACTTATTTTACACAATTTTAAAAAGATTTTGCCATAACCTCCTTTGTATGGCTGACCACTTTTCAATTTTTAACTCTCTAAAATTAATTAGAATTTCACCAATAGTATTTAAATCATTCTAATGTAAACATTTTCTACTTATTTAAGAGAAACATTATGAAAAACTTGATTTTTTCCATTAATCATTCATCTAGGATAAAGAATGGTTGGATTCACTAAAGAAGAGAGAGGAATGCCTTTTTTTTTAATGAGGCATAACATCATATTCATTTTAGAGAAGACAAAAATTGAAAACCATAAAAATTAAGCATACATGGGAATTTATGTATTTCCTTACTTCCATTCATCAATTAACTTCAATAGCATTAAAAAGCCATTCCAATTAAGCTTCTCAAGCTTGAGAGGGGTTGAGAAGAGAGAAACATTGGGAAATTATGGAAAAGGATCAAAATTCACACTTTACCTTACAAATTGCTTGATTCTTAGATCACGGTAGAGGCCCCCAACCAATCAATTGGTTTTGTATGCTGATGGAGCCACCAATGGAGATTAAAGAAGGAGGGAAGCTCCAATTTCTTCAATTTGGAGAGAATTTTAAAGAATAGTAAAAATTATCATTATTTCAGCATAATTTTGGCATAGTATAATTCTCCTATTTTTTTACAAAGGGCTTAAGTTCTATTTATAGGAGAGGGAGGCTCTAACCAAGACCAACTGATTTCTAGAATTTTCCAGATTCAGTTTGGTTGAATTTGGACCAGATTTGGACACCAGATTTGGACTTAGTTTGGTTCCTTTTTGATTCGATTTGGTTCCTTTTTTATTCCGTTTGATCCAAGAGAGAGGAGAGATAAAAATATCACATTATTTTTTAGTTTAAAACTCATTCAAGCATGTGAAGTAGGCACCTTCTTGAAGGGACTCCCCTTCCTTACACGTGTCAAAATGGAATCATTATACCCAAAATATCTCATTTTTTTAGTAATACTCATAGTTTTTTACTAATAAACCTTGTACATAGTCAACTCTTCATCTTATGTGAGCATTTACTCATTTTTGGGGGGATTTATTTTATTTCTTTATTTTTCTCCTCCACACATTTGGATGAATCTTATTGGCCCATAGGAACCTTAATTTAAAATTTCGAAAAAATCTTGACCCTCAGGATCAGGCCTCTTAAACAGATTATACTTGATTTCTAATGCACCTTCTAAAAATCTTTTTGAACTTCTGTTTCGGGGGAACTTATTTTAATAAGAAGAGATATTTTTCCATCCAAAAATATTTAAAAACTGAATTACTACTCTCTAGAAGATTTTCTCTCTCTAGGCTAAAACTGGTAGAAACAAGATCTTTTATATTTCTGAAGAGAGATTTGACTACAGGATAAAATACTGGACATGCTGAGAGGCTGGGAGGAATCTTACATTCTATCCCACTTAAAAAATGTGAGATGTCCTCATCTTGCAAAACTAGAGGAGAATTCTTTTTCTTAAGATCCAACTGATTATGGGTTCCTTATATTTTGGTGAACGCAAACAGAATCCTGGGATAAAGATCCCTTATATAAAACTCATTATTAAATAACAATTCACTCAGATCATAACATTCAATTCCTTATCACAATAATGGTCCATTAGATCGAATTTTCTATCTGAACAGTCCTTCATGGAAATTTTTCATTTATGCAGATTTTTAATTTGACCTCCTTTAACTTGATCCACTGGGTCAAGTGTTGACAGCAGCAATCTGCCAGCACAATCCACTAATCTCATAGTGATTTGCTGGAGTCATTAACGTCATTCTAACTATGAACATTATCACAGGGACTCATCCCATTCATCCTCATTGAGGTTTTGCTTAGTTATTACAATTTAGCCACCAAAATTCAAAAATCTTCATTTTTCAATCAGAATCCAAATCAACTCATCATTTCTCAATCAAAATTTAAAATCATATCAACCACATTCGAATTCATCATCTAGATAGTATTAATGCTTATAATTTCAAGTCTTAGATTTACTTGTATATACTGCTAGTAAAGAGTTGTAGTTATACCCTCGGTATATATGGGTAGTCACGGTCCTTGGAATTATAAGGTAAATACTATCATGTCTAGGCCTCAAGCAAGTCAGGAGTCTATACAATTGCGGTACTTCCATCTGAAGACCCAATTACCAAATTATGAATTTCAATTTGAATATCAAATTGTATGAATTTTATCACACAACTACAACCTTTTACTGCTTCTTGATAAATTTTTGACATATTTGGCTTCTCGGTTGGTCCTCATTACCCAAATAGCTCTGATACAACTGTAAGATCCCTGACCCCACTGCACAACGAATTCTGAGGTGCTAGTAGCGGAAGTAGCACTTCTTGTGCAGGGCAGGGTCCCACACTCGGGGCCTCCATCGGTTTTTCCAAAACCGAACCCGAAAAAACTTCCTTTGCCCGGAAAGCACAGGCAATTCCACGAGGATAACTTTTCCCTAACGTAGTCAAAAGCCTTAACTAACTGAACTGATCTGACCAAACTCGTAAGTTCCATAGGCAAATCAAGGGACAGATTGCACTTGGATCATAGAGACCAATGCTTTTTTCCTCATCGAGAGGCACAGCCATTGATTCTTTTTTCATAGAACAATTTTTATCTGGGATTTACTTCATCTATCAAACTAGACAAAAATTGAGTCTCGATTTACGGATCCATCAGTCCAGCCACTATAGTGATGGGTTAGCCAACCGCCCAACCACTATAGTGATGGGATCCAATCAGGAATTTGGTTAGGTTTTATCCCGGAGTTCCCAGGCCCCCTAGTCGGATGTTCATGCAAACATAAAACTAGTCACACCACTTACACACCCAATATGAAATTGCCTTTCTCTCAGCATTAACTATCTTTAAAACAATCCTTTAATGAAACCATTGTGTCACTAATCATAGTCCTCAAAAACTCTGGTTGAATCCTTATTTCCAATCATTCCCTCATCGGTGTACTCATGGCATCATTGGCAACCAGAACGCTCACCACCTGTTCACTCATCAGGGGCCTTTTCAATAGTTCCTAGCTCATAGTACTAGGCAATATAATCTTTTATAAAAATCAAGATGGAATCTCTGTTGAAGATCAGCAACAACATCAACCAAGAGATCCATATAAAAGAGCCATACCAGCAAGGTCAATCAACCAGATCCATGCCCGATTTTAGAAAACAACTCTTACTCCTTGTTCCAATATCTTCCATGATGCACGTGTGGGTATCTTCGGCGACCTAGAGCCCGAGCACCGTATGGTCAGCACCCTCTAGGATCCTTCGCAGGTCACCTAGCGCTTCACTCATAGGCCGCTTCCTTGGTCCCTCATCCACCATACCAAAAGCTCACCATTTAAATGGAACCGAGGCTGGTCAAGCGACCGACCTTGCTACGCGAGACGCCCTCCATTGACTCTCAGCTGTTGCAACTTTATCAGGTAGGTCTCCACGACCACATCCTCAAGACAGTCAAAATGCTTCCCCAGCATTCTTGACATAAAACAGTCATTTACAAACTGGTCACAAATACAGTTTCTATATTGAACTCTCATCTTTCCACATTATCCCTCATCAGTCCACATTACTTATTCCACATTCCAT
Source organism: Cibotium barometz (assembly GCF_041138505.1). Lineage (NCBI taxonomy): Eukaryota > Viridiplantae > Streptophyta > Polypodiopsida > Cyatheales > Cibotiaceae > Cibotium > Cibotium barometz. The sequence continues at coordinate 58,070,849 of NC_141046.1, read as the reverse complement.
TCATATGTGTACTCCTTCTCATCCAATCACATCATTTTCCATCTCATCACCTCAGATTCATTCACATCACATATCATATATTCACATCCCAATTCACATGTCATCACATCTCATCCATTCACTGATATCGATGACACATCATTTCACATACACATTCGCATTCATTATTCTACATACACATCCACATTCGTACATCCACATCATACATCCAATTTCACATCTGCATTCATACATACACATCCATATCCACATCCATACATCCACATCCACATTCATACATCCATATCCACATCCACATCCATACATCCATTTCCACCTCCTCATCCACATGCATACATCCATTTTCACATCCATATTCATACATCCACATCCACATTCCATATCTACATCTATACATCCACATCCATACCCACATCCATACATCCACATTCACATTCACATCCATACATCCATATCCACATTCCACATTCAAACATCCACATCCACATTCACATTCATACATCCATTTTCACATCCACATTCACATTCATACATCCATTTTCATACATCCACATCCACATACATACTTCCATACATCCACATCCACATCCACATCCATACATCTACATCTACATCCATACATCCATTTTCACATCCACATTCATACATCCATTTTCACATCCTCATTCATACATCCACATCCACATACATACATCCATACATCCACATCCACATCCACACCCATACATCCACATCTACGTCCATACATCCACATTCATACATCCACATCCACATACATATATCCACATCCGCATCTACATCCATACATCCACATCCACATTCACATCCATACATCCATATCCACATTCCACATCTACATCCATACATCCACATCCATACCCACATCCATTTACATCTATCTGATTCCTATCACATCTTATCACATCTATTTATAGAATGTAGGAGAATTCTAATTTTTTGATAAAAGATTCTTTACGCATCTAATTAGGCATAAAGACAACTTTAGTAGGAATAAAGACAACTTTAGTAGGAATAACACTTTTATAAAAATCCTTTTATGCATCTATTTAGGCATAAGTTCAATTTTAAGGAAAATAACACTTTCGAATTAAAAATAAATCTTTTATGCATCTAACTATGCATAAATTCCATTTTAATGAGAATAACACTTTCAAAATAAAAATAAATCTTTTATGCATCTAACTATGCATAAATTCCATTTTAATGAGAATAACACTTTCAAAATAAAAATAAATATTTTATGCATCTAACTATGCATAAATTTAATTTCAATGAAAATAATACTTTCGAAATAAAAATAAATCTTTTATGCATCTCTCTATGCATAAAATCAATATTGATAAGAATAACTCTTTTGAATTAAAAATAAAATTCTTTATGCATCTTTCTATGCATGAATCCAATTTGGTAGGAATTACACTTTTAGAATAAAGGAATTTCTCTTATGCATCTAATTTATGCATAAAATCCATTTATGATGAAAATCACACTTTTAATATAAAAAAATATCTTTTATGCATATGTTTATGCATACAAATCATTTATGATGAAAATCACTCTTTTAATATAAAAGAATTTCTTTTATGCATCTATTTATGCATAAAAATCATTTATGATAAAAAATCACACTTTTAATATTTAAAAAATATCTTTTATGCATATGTTTATGCATACAAATCATTTATGATGAAAATCACTCTTTTAATATAAAAGAATTTCTTTTATGCATCTATTTATGCATAAAAATCATTTATGATAAAAATCACACCTGTAATATAAAAAATACATCTTTTATGCATATGTTCATGCATGCAAATCATTTATGATGAAAATCACTCTTTTATGTTGAAATTTGGGCATAATGATGAGCTACGGTGGATCAAACACTAGAATCAACATAATTAACAAAGTTATTAGCAAGTGATTAAGACGTAATTAGTGAATAATTAGCACATAGATTAATGTAGGCATGGATACTCAAAAACCAGCAAATTCTCATTAGGGCTATGCCTCAATTTATAGAGTTTACATCAAGCATCAAATCCCATTGATTTCTCCATGATTCACTCCCAGAATATCTCCACCTTTTGCTTGATTCTCTCCACCTCTTCTCTTTTCCCTGAATATCTCCCAGAATATCTCCACACTCCTAAATTCCCTCATGCTACCCATTATTCTCTCCCAGTAGATTCTTCTAACCTTTTCACAGGTTCTTTCACAATTACATCTCCTCTTTTACAGCCTCTATCCAAGAGCTTGTTCCCACACACACCCTATTCACTTGTATATTTCAACACCTCCCCTCAAGTGAATAATCCTAGCACACCTGGACCCTGTATCAAGTTTCCCTCTTACTTGATAGCCCGCGACCAGTGCCTCAAGTCCCTAAACTCCATAGTCCTTGACACTCTCTCTCTCTCTATGTGTCCAAGGCTACTATAAGTGCCCGCGACCTTGACTAAAGTGCTCACACATACATCTACCACTTGGCCTACATCATCGGTGGCTCAGAGGTGGTTTTACTTTATTGGGGCAGGTTACATTGGGTTGTGGGGTCTCTCTCTCTCTCTCTCTCTCTCAGTGATCCGACTCCACTTCCCTTGGAGCCTCCATGAAGTTTGCTGATGTCGTTCCTTCTTCACTAGGTTTGCTGTAGCAGTCTCTCGCCATGTGTCCTGGCTTTCCACATTTGTGGCAAGTGAAGGTCCTCCCTCCTACTCTGCCTCTTCCTCGTCCTCGTCCTCGAGAGAATCCTCCTCGGGTGAAGAATGCTTTTTCCTCTCCTGCTATTGAGTCGAGCCCTTTCTTCTCTTTGCCTCTGCTCTCTTGCTCTAGTAGAGCTGCTTCTATCTCGTGTATCTTCAGTTCAGGTACATTCTTTAGTGTTGCTATAATGTTTTCATAATCTCCCTTGTCCACACTCTTCAAAAGTACAGCTAATGCTTCATCATCTTCTACCTTTTTGCCAATAGCTGCCAGCTGTTGTTTAATGCTTTTATATTTGTTCAAGTGTGTGATTAAAGGTTCACTTTCCTTCATGTCCAGTTTGTAGAATTGCATTAACAAATTTATCTTGGAATTTTTTGCTTGTTACAACCAAATAATTTATTGAGTTCATCCCATGCATCTTTTGCCCACTGTATCCCTGTGATATGATGAATGATCTCATCATTTAAACTGAGTGCAATAAGCCCCAATGCTTTTTCATTCCTACTCTTCCACTCATTTTTCCCTCTCTCTGGGCATTCATCTCTCCCTTCAACTAATCCTCATAGATTTTTCCTCATCAGCAAATACATGGTTTTTGTTTGCCATGTATAAAACTGTTCCCCATTAAATTTGGCTATTTCCTGTGCTGAATTCATGGTGATGTGAAGGGGGTCTTACCTCTGGATCCAAATTCAAGATTCAAGGGCAGTGTCTACCCTTTTACAACTCAATCTGGTGTTTAATAGATGATTACAATAATTTTATCAGCATAAAATCACCAGAAATTACATTAAATTGAGAGTAACCAATTTGTACGGGATGGTTGGAGTATCAAACCAACTCCGATTTGAAATCTGAAGCTTTAGGGATCTGTATCAGATACCTAAAGCTTCAGGTTAATTTGAATCCTCAATTGCACCAAAGTACAGTGATTAGCACTGATTAATCACTGATTAGCAAATTAATGCTCTGGTTTGTGTGCAAAAAACAGAGTATGCGGGGAGCCCAGATCTGGTGTCTTCCACTTCAAATGAGCTCAAATGCTTTCAAAGGCATCAATAGCAATGAGTCTAGTAGAGGATTAAGCCAAGAAACACAAGATTTGACCAAATAATGAAAGCTTAATCTCTGTTTTACCAAAGTCACCTGCAGATTTGATGAAGAGCTTGGATCTCTCTGTAGACTTGATGAAATTGATTTCTGTCTTCACCAGCTTGTAGAGCATGCTTGATTACCCCTTGGGCTAAGAGGAATTAGAAAGATTTGAACTGATGAGCTCAAGATCTGCAGTTCCCTTCAGAAAAACGGCGCCTGCTAATTAGCAAAAATTCGCTGCTTCCGCCGGCGGTTTGCTGCGTGGAGTAGATGGGCTTGAAGCTAGGGATGTTAGCTAGCTTGTGTATAAAGCTTGTGCCCTAATTTTATGTGTGCAAGGTGCTAGAGACCCTCCACTGGCTGGGGGTGAAAGGGGAAGAGTAAAAACTCACTAAAAAACTTGATTTTTTGCTAATTACCTACTAATCCTGATTAATTTACTAATGGGCTCATAAATCTGGTTGATTCTAGGCATGGCTCTGATACCATGTTGAAATTTGGGCATAATGATGAGCTACGGTGGATCAAACACTAGAATCAACATAATTAACAAAGTGATTAGTAAGTGATTAAGACGTAATTAGTGAATAATTAGCACATAGATTAATGTAGGCATGGATACTCAAAAACCAGCAAATTCTCATTAGGTCTATGCCTCAATTTATAGAGTTTACATCAAGCATCAAATCCCATTGATTTCTCCATGATTCACTCCCAGAATATCTCCACCTTTTGCTTGATTCTCTCCACCTCTTCTCTTTTCCCTGAATATCTCCCAGAATATCTCCACACTCCTAAATTCCCTCATGCTACCCATTATTCTCTCCCAGTAGATTCTTCTAACCTTTTCACAGGTTCTTTCACAATTACATCTCCTCTTTTACAGCCTCTATCCAAGAGCTTGTTCCCACACACACCCTATTCACTTGTATATTTCAACATTTTATAGTCAAAATAACAATTTCAATATGCTTCCTTCTATGCATAGAATTTCTAAAGAAGGTAACACTTTTTTAATAAAGTATTTTTAGTATGCATTTTTCTATACTTAGGATGAAAAATAACACTTTAAGAATAAATATACGATGGGAATTACTCTTTTTGAATAAAAAAGTAAAACTTATTTTTCACAATTTTAGAAACATTTTGCCATAACCTCCTTTGTATGGCTGACCACTTTTTAATTTTTAACTCTCTAAAATTAATTAGAATTTCACCAAGAGTATTTAAATCATTCTAATGTAAACATTTTCTACTTATTTAAGAGAAACATTATGAAAAACTTGATTCTTTCCATTAATCATTCATCTAGGATAAAGAATGGTTGGATTTACTAAAGAAGAGAGGGGAATGCCTTTTTTTCAATGAGGCATAACATCATATTCATTTTAGAGAAGACAAAAATCATAAAAACCATAAAAATTAAGCATACATGAAAATTTATGTATTTCCTTACTTCCATTCATCAATTAACTTCAATAGCATTAAAAAGCCATTCCAATTAAGCTTCTCAAGCTTGAGAGGGGTTGAGAAGAGAGAAAGAGAAATTATAGAAAAAGATCAAAATTCACACTTTACCTTACAAATTGCTTAATTCTTTGATCACGGTAGAGGCCCCCAACCAATTAGTTGGTTTGGTATGCTGATGGAGCCACCAATGGAGATTGAAGGAGGGAAGCTCCAATTTCTTCAATTTGGAGAGAATTTTAGAGAACAGTAAAAATTATCATTATTTTAGCATAATTCTGGCATAGTATAATTCTCCTATTTTTTTACAAAGGGCTCAAGTTCTATTTATAGGAGAGGGAGGCTCTAACCAAGACCAACTGATTTCTAGAATTTTCCAGATTCAGTTTGGTTGAATTTGGACCAGATTTGGACCTAGTTTGGTTCCTTTTGTATTCGGTTTGATCCAAGAGAGAGGAGAGATAAAAATATCACATTATTTTTAAGTTTAAAACTCATTCAAGCATGTGAAGTAGGAGCCTCCTTGAAGGGACTCCCCTTCCTTACACATGTATCAAAATGGAATCGTTATACCCAAAATATCTCATTTTTTTAGTAATACTCATAGTTTTTTACTAATAAACCTTGTACATAGTCAACTCTTCATCTTATGTAAGCATTTACTTATTTTTGGGGGGATTTTCTTTATTTATTCATTTTTCTCCTCCACACATTTGGATGAATCCTATTGGCCCATAGGAACCTTAATTTAAAATTTTGAAAAAATCTTGACACTCACAGGATAAGGCCTCTTGAGCAGATTTTACTTGATTTCTAATGCACCTTCTAAAAATCTTTTTGAACTTCTGTTTCGGAGGAACTTATTTTAATAAGAAGAGATATTTTTCCATCCAAAAATATTTAAAAACTAAATTACCACTCTCTAGAAGATTTTCTCTCTCTAGGCCAAAACTGGTAGAAACAAGATTTTTTATATTTCTGAAGAGGGATTTGACTACAGGGGAAAATACTGGACATCCTGAGAGGCTGGGGAGGAATCTTACATATAAGCCACACACGCTCAATTGTAGCTGTAAAAGTTACCCTCTGTACTTAGCTTCACAGCTGGAAGTCGCCACTGTATGCTAATTCTTGTTGTTGAGACATAATATACATGAATCACCAAGGCAAAAGCAAAACCCACTAGTGGACACTTGTGTGTCATACATCCAACCCAATCTGAATCACTAAAAGCATGCAGCTGTGACTCACCCCCCTTTAGATAAAATAATCCAAAATACTGAGTGCCCTGTAAATAGCGAAAACCTCGCTTAACAGCTTGCTGATGCTTCATGCCTAGGCTATGCATAAATCTGCTCAACTATGAGACCGCATACTGTATATTTGGCCTCGTGTTGCACACATAAAGAAGGGATCCAATAGCCTGCTAATACAAACTAACATCAAAAGAGTCTCCTACATCTTGAAGACTAAGTCAAGTACCTGTCTCCATAGGTGTAGCCACAGGTTTACAGTCTTCAAGATTAAACCTCTTCAATAGCTTCTGTATATATTTAGACTCTAGCATGACAATGCCATCATTACGCTGCATAAACTAAATCACCAAATATTAATGCGGGCCCCAAATCTGACATCTCAAACGATGACTGCAAGTCAGCCTCTTAAAGACTGAAATCTGATCTATATCGGGTCCTGTGATGAGCAGCATGTCATCAACGTATAGAACGATGACCAAAATGTGTCCTTACTTCTCTTCACATAGAGGTTACTCTTTGTTGGACTGCTGCAAAAATCATTTGCAACCAAGTATGCATGAATCTTCTCATACCATGCTCTAGGAGCCTGCTGCTCAAGGCCATAAAGAGCCTTTTTCAACCTGCATACTTTAGACTCTTCTCCTTTCATAGCAAAACCAGGAGGTTGTGATACATACACCTCATGTAAATCAGCATAATATTCACGAATGTAGTCTTGATGTCCAATACATTCTACCCATGATGTGCTGCCAAAATAATAAGACACCTAATGGTAGTCATACAAGATGTGGGTGCAAAGGTCTCATCATAATCAATGCCCTTTTGCTGGGCATACCCCTTTGCAACAAACAACAATTCTAGCCTTGTAGCGATCAATGCTACCATGTCTACTTTGCATTTTAACTTGTAAAGCCACTTAGTACCAATGGCCTTCTTGCCATGAGATAGATCTATCAAATACCAGGTGTCATTCTTAAGTATAGAGTTATACTCATCCTGCATAGCATGCATCAAATGATCATCATCCTATGCTTCCTCAAAGGAAACAAGTTCCTCCTCATTACATAAAGTAGAAATAAGAACATGATCCACATGAGAATAATCTACATGATGAGAACCTGCACAAGTTCTGCTAGGTAAAGGAGCTGCCAACTTGCTATCCCTCAATGTCTGCACAAGCCATTTTGGCATACGCCTAGATTCTTCTTTGGCTACTCTCTCCTCATCCACTACATCATCCTCATCCACTACATCATCCTCAATAATTGCACAAGTTCTGCTAGGTAATCTACATGATGAGAACCTGCACAAGTTCTGCTAGGTAAAGGAGCTGCCAACTTGCTATCCCTCAATGTCTGCACAAGCCATTTTGGCATACGCCTAGATTCTTCTTTGGCTACTCTCTCCTCATCCACTACATCATCCTTAATAATTGCCTCATCAAAAGGCTGATTTCGCACCTACAAAGGCTGAATTTCAGCACTTGGTTGAGTATTCAATTGCTCTACATATGGCTGCCCTCCATTAAAAAAAGGTAGGAGTGAATCAAACATGACTTGTGAGCATGCATTTTGTTGTTTTTTGCATGAAAGCATGGGCTAAACTAGGTTTTTGACAAAAACAACTTCTCTACTTACCAAAATCCTCTTTGAGGCCGGATAATAGAGTCTATATTCCTTGCTTTTTGAACTGTATCCCAAAAATATGCATTTAACTGCCTTATCATCATCAAGCTTATTGTGTTGTTGCTAAGGCACAAGAGTATAAGCATGACAAACAAAAACACAAAAATGATCCACAGAAGGCTCCTTGCCATGCCAAGCTTCATAAGTATTTTTAGACTGCAAGGCCTTGGTAGGGCATTTGTTCAACACATAGTTTGTGCACATAGTTACCTCTAACCAAAAACCATGAGGTAAATCTTGGGCTTTCACCATACATCGTGCCATCTCCATGAGAGACATGTTCTTCCTCTTAGCCACACCATTTTGTTGAGGTGTCTATGGCACTGTACATTGATGCTTTATGCCTTTTTAGCCATATATGCATGAAATTCCTTAGACATATACTCCCCCCTTGATCTAAATGAAGGGTGCCAACTTTACATTCACATGCATTTTCAGCCATGGATACAAAGTGCCTAAAGCACATAAAAACCTATGACTTCTGCATTAATGGATACACCCATCTATATCTAGATTAATCATTAATAAAAGTGACAAAGTAGAGATATCCCCCAATAGATGGTGTTCTCATAGGACCACATACATCACTATGTATAAGTTGTAATTTCTTAACAACTCTCACAGATCCATCCTTTGGAAATGATGCCCGATGTATTTTGCCACAAATGTACACCCCTCACATACATGTCTAGTAGGGGTCTCAAGATTTGACAACTCAGACACCATATCATGCCTTTGAAGGCATAACAGACTACCATAATTTATATGGCCAAATCGTGCATGCCATAATTCTACATCATTCATAGCACGAGTCATAGAGACTGAGCAAGCATCATGCTGCAACTTCTCAAATACATCCATCTTGTATAGGCCATGAAACAAGGTACATGTGACAATGATATAATAACCATCATTTCTATCCTGAACTGTGTACATCTATCATCCACAAATTTCACCATCAAGCCTGACAAGGCTAAGGCTAAAACTGACAGCAAGTTCTTCTTAATGTCTGGCACATCTAAAACTTTAGAAAGAGTAAATGTGCCCCCATTTGTAGCAGCAGTGAACACAACTCTAGCAACTCCTTTGATAGGATATAAGGAACCGTTTGCACATGTGATGGTTCCTGCACTTGGGATTGATTCCAGAGATGAGAAAAAAATTTTGAATTAATGTGCTTACTAGCACCACTGTCAAAGTACCAAGCATCCGATTCTGACACTGACATGCATACATCATGAAGAGAAGGGTCATAACTCCAATGTATAGTCCATGCCCAATCATCTTGAGCAAAACTTGCAAATTCCGTCTTCTCAGCACTTGGTGCAGATGCATTAGCCATAGCCATGCCCGATTCTTTCATTTTCTCCTTCTCTAGCCTTTTTTTGCACCAATTTATGTTAAGTGCCCTGCTTTCTTGCAATAGTGACACTTGCCCTTCTTTTTAGGCTTATCACCTTCTTTCTTTGCATCCTTACGTGAGTTCCCAGGCCCCCTAGTAGCCAGATATTCATGCAAACTTAAAACTAGTCACACCACTTACACACCCAATATGAAATTACCTTTTTCATAGATTCAGCTGTCTTTAAAACAATCATTGAATGAAATCATAGTGTCACTGATCATAATCCCATAAATCTCTGGTTGAATCCTAATTTCCAATCATTCCTTCATCGGTGTACCTATGGCATCATTGGCAACCAGAACGCTCACCACCTGTCCACTTAGGGGCCTTTTTGATGGTTCCTAGCTCATAGTACTCAGTAATATATTCACATATCAAAATAGAATCTCCGTTGAAGATCAGCAAGATCAACCAACAGATCCATATAAAAGAACCATGGACTCATCCGTTGAGGACCAGCAAGGTCAATCAACCAGATCCATGCCCGAATTCAGAAAACAACTCTTACTCCTTGTTCCAATATCTTCAACGACACACGTGTGGGTATCTCCAAAGCCTGAGCACCGTATGGTCAGCACCCTCTAGGATCCTTTGTAGCAGGTGACCTAGCGCTTCACTCATAGGCCGCTTCCTTGGTCCCTCATCCCCACCGTACTGGAAGCTCACCATTTTAATCGAGGCTGGTCAACCTTGCTACAAGAGACATCCTCCATTGACTCTCTGGCAACTTTATCAGATTAGGTCTCCACGACCTCATTCACAAGACGGTCAAAATGCTTCCCCAGCATTCTTGACATAAAACAATCATTTTAAAAACAGGTCATAAATATAGTTTCTATAGCAAACTCTACATTGTTCCACATCAATCCTCATTTATTTCATCTGTATTTCCATTCTCTTCACATCATAATCATTCACATCACATATCACATCTATCCCAATTTACATCACATCTCATTCATTCACATCCCGATTCACATGACATGACATCTCATTCATTCACATCCTGATTCACATGACATGACATCAATTCACGTCCATCACATTCATTTACATCACATCCATTTACAGCCATCACATCACATTCATTCATATCCATCACATTCGTTCATTCATACCCACCACATACATTCTCATAACCATCCCATCACATACATTCTATCCATATTATATCACATCACTTCTATCCACATCATATCTCATTCATACACATCCATCCAATCGTTCACCTGTACGACTACCCACATCTATTCATACATTTATATCTATCACTTCATACATTTATATCTATCACTTCACATCCACATATATTCATGTCACATCACATCACATTCTTTCGCATACACATCCACCTCACATTCTTTCACATACATTCACATCCATTCTTTCACATGCATCCACTCACATCCCATATCATTCATTTACATCCTAATTCACATGACATCACATCTCGTCTATTCATTCACATTTATCTGATTCACATCACACATCTCATCACATCTATTTACCTCACATCTCATCACCTCTATTCACATCACACCTATCCATCCCTTCATTCACATCTATCTGATTCACATCATTTCATAGAGTTTAAACATAGAATTTAAGAGAATTCTAATTTTGATATAAAATTTCTTTATGCATCTATTTATACATAAAAATCAACTTTAATGAGAATAACACTTTTAAAATAAAAATAAATCCTTTAGGCATCTTTCTATGAATAAAATCAATTTTAATGAGAATAACACTTTTAAAATAAAAATAAATCCTTTATGCATCTTTCTATGCATAAAATCAATTTTAATGAGAATAACACTTTTTAAATAAAAATAAATCCTTTAGGCATCTTTCTATGCATAAAATCAATTTTAATGAGAATAACACTTTTGAATTAAAAATAAATCCTTTATGCATCTTTCTATGCATAAAATCAATTTTAATGAGAATAACACTTTTGAAATAAAAATAAATCCTTTATGCATCTTTCTATGCATAAATTCAATTTTAATGAGAATAACACTTTTGAAATAAAAAAAATCCTTTATGCATCTTTTTATGCATAAAATTTAAATTCAATGAAAATAACACTTTTATAATAAAAAAATTTCCATTACGCATCATCTTTCTATGCATAGTAATTAAATTCAATGAAAACAACACTTTTATAATAAGAATATTTCCATTATGCATCTTTCTATGCTTAGAAATTAAATTCAATGAAAACAACACTTTTATAATAAAAATATTTCCATTATGCATCTTTCTATGCATAGAAATTAATTTTAATAATTTAATATCAGTGATATCCATGCATTTTCATAGGTGAATATGTACATGGAGTAAATTAGAATATTTCTTATAGAATGCACAAACGTTGGGAATTACTCTTTTAGAATAACATAAAAATAAACTTTCTTTTCTACCAAATTCAAGAAAATTTTACCATAACCTCCTTTGTATGGCTGATTTGATCATCTGATTAATTTCAACGCTTTTTTCCTAATCAAGATCAGGCACAGCCGTTGATCCACTCAATTGAGAAATTTATCAGGGAATTAATTAGCTACTCGAATCCTAGCGTAATCCTAAGATTTTTTTTCAGTTTGATTATTAAAACTCCATTGATTCCAGCCTAACCCCATCCGGCCCATGGGTTAGCCACCACCCTACCACTAGAATCGGTAGAACCAAACAAGTACTCACCCACCCATAATTGAAATGCCTTTCTTAACTTTAGCTTTAGAAAACAGATACGCACACACTCCTCTTTAAAACTTTAATAAAAAATAATAATCCATTGACAAAACAGATATGATCACAGATTTCATAACTCAAAATTTTCATTCAATCCCTTGTTTCACAAAAATAGTACCACTCTGGATTCTCCGTTGGGACCAGCTGGTTAGCAACAACGAGATCCAGTATAACAGATTACAATAATCATTTCGTCAACATACATATATATATCTTCCTCGACATACGTATGGGTGTCCTAAGCACCACGAGCCTGTGCATCGCCTGGTCAGAAACCTCCAGGATCCTCCTTAGGTGTCCTTGTACTTCACTCAGGGACCGCTCGTCGGCCCTCGCCCATCGTATCGGAAGCACACCATTTTTCACCATACCCAGGCTGGTCAAGACCTGGGCAGGTTTTTGCCGCGTGAGCTGTCCCTCGAACACTCCCCGCCAGTTGTTGCAACAACCAAACTTCCCTTAGATAAACATATATGCCAAATGCTCCCTCCAGCATTCTAGCGTAAGACGGTCCTTTAAGAAAACAGGGTTTCTATGCAAGTTTTCAGTTTTGGCTTTGTTTGAAAACCATGAATAATCTTAAATCCGTATCTCAATACTTCTAGATCCAGGTCTGAGTTCGAAACAGAATTCCTCGAATTCTGTTAACTTGATCCTCAGATCAAAATCAAAAGTCTTAACTTAGTTTCAGATTCGGTGGGGGATTTGAGTATATTTTTCCTGAACTGGGCACATCGTCATTGATTGAAATTGACGAAGGAATTAAGTCTTGGTCCATAGTCTGAATCAGAGTTTGGGTCTAGAGAAAGGTTCTTCCTAAACTATCTTTCTCGAACGGTACTATTTTAATTTCTCTTCTTCTAAATTTTGTTTGACGAATATTTGCTTACAGATTTGTAAAACATGAATTTCTTATGAGGAATAAAATAATCATTTATCTCAATCTCTGACTTCGATAGTTTATTTAAATTTTCTCATTACCATCTTAGTGAATATGAAACGGTAGCATTTCTTCTCATAGATTATCTACTTATTCATTTTTTCAATTTTTGTGAAAATTAAACAGAGGATTAAGAGAACCCTTATTTAAATATAATCAATATATATGCATCTATTTATGCATAAAATCTAATTCTGATGAAAGTCACACTTTTATCATCATAAAAATCATTTATGATGAAAATCACTCTTTTAATTAAAAAAAATATCTTTTATGCATATGTTTATGCATACAAATCATTTATGATAAAAATCTCTCTTTTAATATAAAAGAATTTCTTTTATGTATCCATTTATGCATAAAAATCATTTATGATGAAAATAACACTTTTAATATTAAAAAAATATCTTTTATGCATATGTTTATGCATACAAATCATTTATGATAAAAATCACTCTTTTAATATAAAAGAATTTCTTTTATGCATCCATTTATGCATAAAAATCATTTATGGTGAAAATCACACTTTTAATATTAAAAAAATATCTTTTATGCATACAAATCATTTATGAGAAAAATCATTCTTTTAATATAAAAGAATTTCTTTTATGCATCCATTTATGCATAAAAATCATTTATGATGAAAATCACACTTTTAATATATAAAAAAATCTTTTATGCATATGTTTATGTATACAAATCATTTATGATGAAAATCATTCTTTTAATATAAAAGAATTTCTTTTATGCATCCATTTATGCATAAAAATCATTTATGATGAAAATCACACTTTTAATAGATAGATAGATATATATATATATATATATATAAAATCTTTTATGCATATGTTTATGCATACAAATCTTTTATGCATATGTTTATGCATACAAATCATTTATGATGAAAATCATTCTTTTAATATAAAAGAATTTCTTTTATGCATAAAAATCATTTATAAAATCACACTTTTAATATTAAAAAATATCTTTTATGCATATGTTTATGTATAAAATTCATTTATGATGAAAATTGTATGCATATGTTTATGCATACAATTCATTTATGATGAAAATCACTCTTTTAATAAAAAAATTATCTTTTATGCATCCATTTATGCATAAACTCATTTATGATGAAAATAACACTTTTATAATCAAAATAAAAATTTCAATATGCTCCCTTCTATGCATATAATTTAATTCTAAAGAAAGTAACATTTTTTTTAAAAAATAATTTTAGTATGCATTTTTCTATACTTAGGATGAAAATAAACACTTTAAGAATACCTATACGATGGGAATTACTCTTTTTGAATAAAAAAAGTAAAACTTATTTTTCACAATTTTAGAAAAATTTTTCCATAACCTCCTTTGTATGGCTGACCATTTTTCAATTTTTAACTCTCTCAAATTAATTAGAAGTTCACCAAGAGTAGTGAAATCATTCTAATATAAACATTTTCTCCTTTATCAAAGAGAAACATTATGAAAAACTTGATTTTATCCATTAATCATTCATCTAGGATAAAGAATGGTTGGATTTACTAAAGAAGAGAGGGGAATGCCTTTTTTCAATGAGGCATAACATCATATTCAATTTAGAGAAGACAAAAATCATTAAAAAACCATAAAATGAATAGAAAAGAGAAGAATCTCCAACTTACAAAGGAATTTGAGAGCTTTCCTTTGGCTTGATGGTTTGAGGGTTCTACTCTTGTTTGAAACAAGAGTGGCCACCACCAATCTTTAGAAGAGGGAAGGTCAAAAACTAATGAATTATGAGTAAATTCATAGTTTTTAGCTCTGGGGAGAAGTAGGGTAACACTGCAAAAACACTATTAAGCATCAACAAAGGGGAAGGCTTCTATTTATAGGAAAAAGTGAGCCTCTAACCAAGCCAATTGATTCTAGAATTTTCCAGATCAGTTTGGTCAATTTTTGACCATTTTTGGGTCAGTTTAGTCCACTTTTTGGATCTAGTTGAAACAGGAGAGAGGAAAGATAAAAATATCTCATTATTTGGGAGTTTAAAACTCTCCCACACATGTGAAATAGGCGCCTCCTTCATAAGGAGAATTCCCCCATACTGAGGTGTCAAAAATGCATCATTTCATCTAAATATCTCTCTTTTTTAACTATTAACTTTGTCCTTAGTGAACTCTTCATCTTATGTGAGTATTTACTCATTTTTGGGAGATTTTCCTTTTATTCTTCTATTTATCTCCTCCCTACATTTGGATGAATATTATTGAACCATAGGAACCTTAATTTAAAATTTTAAAAAAATCTTGACCCCTAGGATAATGCCTCTTGAACAGATTATACTTAATTTCTAATGCACCTTCTGAAAATCTTTTTGAATTTCTATTTTGGGGAAACTTATTTTAATAAGAAGAGATATTTTTCCATCCAAAAATATTTAAAAACTGAATTATCACTCTCTAGAAGATTTTTTCTCTCTAGGCCAAAACTGGTAGAAACAAGATCATTTATATTTCTAAAGAGGGATTTGATTACAGGGGAAGATGCTAGACATCTTGAGAGTTTTGGGAGGAATCTTACACCTCACTCGGGGCCTCGCCCACGGATATTCAGACACAGAGGCTAATCCATCGGTTCTTCCAAAACGAACCCGAAAAAACTTCCCTTGCCCAAAAAGCACGGGCGATTCCTCCAGGATAACTTTTCTCTAACGTAGTCAAAAGCCTTAACTAATAGAACCGATCTATCCGAACCCGTAAGTCCCATAGTCAGATCAGGGAAAGGATTGCACTTGGATCATAGAGACCAATGCTTTTTTCTTCATTAAGAGGCACAGTCGTTGATTCTTTTCCATAGAATAATTTTTGTCCGGGATTTACTTCATCTATTGTACCATAACAGAATTGAGTCTTAATTTAGGGATCCATTAGTCCAGCCTAACCCCATCCAGTCCCATGGGTTAGCCAACCGCCCAACCACTGTAGTGATGGGATCAAATTAGGAATTTGGTTAGGTTTGTCCCGGGTACCAGGGAAAAGAGTTCCCAGGCCCCCTAACTGGATATTCATGCAAACTTAAAACTAGTCACACCACTTACACACCCAATATGAAATTGCCTTTTTCACAGAATCAGCTATCTTTAAAAATAATCATTTAATGAAACCATTGAGTTACATAATCCTCAAAATCTCCGGTTAAATCCTTATTTCCAATCATTCCTTCATCAGTGTACCTATGGCATCATTGGCAACCAGAACGCTCACCACCTGACCACTCATCAAGGGCCTTTTCGATAGTTCCTAGCTCATAAAAACCGGCAATATATTCACATATCAAAATGGAAACTTCGTTAAAGATCAGCAAGATCAACCAATGGATCCATAGAAAAGGACCATGGACTCATCCGTTGAGGACCATCAAGGTCAATCAACCAGATCCATACCCAAATTCAGAAAACAACTCTTACTCCTTGTTCCAATATCTTCCCCGACGCACGTGGGTATCGTCAGTGACTCAGAGCTTGAGCATCATATATGGTCAGCACCCTCTAGGATCCTTCGCAGAGGTGACCTAGCACTTCACTCATAGGCCGCTTCCTTGGTCCCTCATCCACAGTACGGAAGCTCACCATTTTAATCTGGTCAGCCGACCTTGCTACGCGAGACGTCCTCCATTGAATCTCCATCAGCTGTTGTTGCAACTTAATTGATTAGGTCTCCCACGACCTCGTTACAAGACAGTCAAAATGCTTTCCCAGCATTCTTGACATAAAATATTCATTTAAAAATAGGTCATAAATATAGTTTCTATAACGAACTCTCGTCTTTCCACATTGTTCCACATCAACCACATTATTTAATTCCACAACCATTTCACAAGTATTCCTATTCTCATCCAATCACATCATTTTCATCTCATCACATCTTTCCTTAATTTATCCTCAGATCTCATCCACTCGCATCTACCCATATCCACATCTCATCACATCACATTCATTCACATCTCATCCATTCAGACCACATCACATTCACTCACAACTCATCCATTCATTTTATCTCACATCTCATTCATTCACATCTATCCCGATTCACATCCCATCCCATCACATTACTTCATATCCATCACATTCATTCATATCCATCACATTACTTCATATCCATCACATTCACATTCACATTCATATCCATTCACATTCATTCATATCCACTGATCACATTCATTCTCATCACCATTATATCACATCACTTCTATCCACATCATATCCATCACATCCACATCCATCCAATTGTTCACATGTACGACTACTCATATCTATCCATACATTCATATCTATCACTTCACATCCACATATATTCATGTCACATCACATTCTTTCACATCACATCACAATCTTTCACATACACATCTATATCCGTTCTTTCACATACATCCACATCCATTCTTTCACATACTCATTCACATCCATTCTTCACATACACATTCACATCCATTCTTCTCATACACATCCTTATCCATTCTTTCACATAATCACATCCATTCCTCACATACACATTCACATTCACATTCATTATCATCACATACATTCCTCACATCCCATATCTTTCATTTATATTCTGATTTACATGACATCACATCTCATCCATTCATTCACATTTATCTGATTCACATCGCATCTCATCATATCTATCCACCTCACATTCTCATCACCTCTATTCACATCACATCCATCCATTCATTCACATCTGTTTGATTCTCATCACATTCTCATCACATCTATTCTCATCACATTCGTTTAAACATAGAATTTAAGAGAATTCTAATTTTTGATATAAATATTCTTTACGTATCTATTTATGCATAAAATTTATGATATAAAGATTCTTTACGCATCTATTTATGCATAAAATCAACTTCAGTGGGAATAACACTTTTAACAAAATCCTTTTATGCATCTATTTATGCATAAATTTAATTTTTAAGAAAAATAACACTTTTAAAATAAAAATAAATCCTTTATGCATCTTTCTATGCATAAAATCAATTTAAATGAAATTAACACTTTTGGAATAAAAATAAATCCTTTATGCATCTTTCTATGCATAATTTCAATTTTAATGGGAATAACACTTTTGAAATAAAAATAATTCTTTTATGCATCTTTCTATGCATAGATTCAATTTTATTCAGAATAACACTTTTGGAATAAAAATAAATCTTTTATGCATCTTTCTATGCATAAATTCAATTTTAATGAGAATAAAACTTTTGATATAAAAATAAATTCCTTTATGCATCTTTCTATGCATAAAATCAAAATTAATAAGAATAACTCTTTTGAAATAAAAATAACTTCCTTTATGCATCTTTCTATGCATAAAATCAAAATTAATGAGAATAACTCTTTTGAAATAAAAATAAATTCCTTTATGCATCTTTCTATGCATAAAATCAAAATTAATGAAAAAAACTATTTTGAAATAAAAAAATAAATCTTTTATGCATCTTTTTATGTATAAATTCAATTTTAATGGGAATAACACTTTTGAAATGAAAATAATTCTTTTATGCATCTTTTTATGCATAAATTCAATTTTAATGGGAATAACACTTTTGAAATAAAAATAATTCTTTTATGCATCTTTCTATGCATAAATTCAATTTTAATGGGAATGACACTTTTGAAATAAAAATAAATCTTTTGGAATACACTAACGGAAGGAATTATTCTTTTAGAATAACCTAATGATAAACTTTAGTTTCACAAAATTTAAGAAAATTTTACCATAACCTCCTTTGTATGGCTGACCATTTCTCAATTTTAACATTCAATTTATGACTTGAATTTATCCAATTTGAATTCTAATATCTCTAATCTACTCCATTTTTCAATAGTTAAGAGAGTAAACAATGAAAAGAGTTTAATCAATCATTTAATTAAACTTTCTAGGATTAAGAAGGGCTGAATTGTGAAGAAGAGAAGGGGGTGACCTTTCCATCAAGACATAGCATCAGATTTTAATTCAAACATTTTCAAAGCATAAAATTTAAGAAAACCATAGATTTAAAATTCACAATAAGTAAGAATTAAGCTTATATGGAGTTTGTAAACTTTCCTTTGGCTTGAGGGATTGAGGGTTCTACTCTTGTTTGCAACAAGAGTGGCCACCAGTTCTTTTAAAGAGGATTTAGTCAAAAACAATTGAATTATCAAGTGAATTCAATGTATTTGACTCTAGGGAGGAGTAGAGTAACACTGCATAAATAATATTAACCTTTTACAACAAGGGAGGCTTCTATTTATAGGAAAAAGTGAGCCTCTAAACAAGCAAACTGATTCTAGAATTTTCGAGATTAGTTTGGTCATTTTTTGACCATTTTTAGGTCAGTTTAGCTTACTTTTTGGATCTAGTTGAAACAGGAGAGAGGAGAGATGAAAATATCTCATTATTTGTGAGTTTAAAACTCATCCACACATGTGAAATAGGTGCCTCCTTCATGAGGGGAATTCCCCACACTGAGGTGTCAAAAATGCATCATTTCCTCTAAATTTCTCTTTTTTTTTAACTAATAAACCTTGTCCTTAGTCAACTCTTCATCTTATGTGAGTATTTACTCATTTTTGGGAGATTTTTCTTTTATTCTTCAATTTATCTCCTCCCTGCATTTGGAGTAATCTTATTGGTCCAGAGGAACCTTAATCCAAAATTTTTAGAAAATTTGGACCCTCAGGCTCCTAAGGAGGTCCTTTTTACCTATTTTCAATTTATTCCAATTGCACACTGGAAAGTTCTTTTTGAATTTCTATTTCAGGGAAAATCATTTTAATAAGTAGAGATATTTTTCCATCCAATGATATCTAGAAACTGAATTATCTCTCTCTAGGCCAAAAGAGAGAGAAACAAGATCTGTTATTATTCTGAAAAGGGGATTAATTTATAGGGAGAGAAACTGGACATCTTGAGGGGTTGGGGGAGGAATCTTACATCCTACCCCTCTTAAAAATGCAAGATGTTCTCATCTCGCAGAGCAGGTGGAGTATGATCTCTTTCATCATCTTCTTCTTCTTCAATCACTTCCAGCGTTACTGCCTTGGAAGTGGACGGTCGATTTGGGAACAACTCTCTTTGACTTCCCCTATTCTGAGATAGAGGTCTTGCATTACTTTGGTTTGAAACTGCGGGTTGGCTAGAGGGTCTATCTCTAGGATTTTCCTGATTTTGGCGGATAGAAACCTAATTACTCTGGAAGGAATGAGCTGGAGTTTGGAATCTTGAACCTTAATTTCCCTGCCCTGAAAACCTTGATCCAAAAGGAGTTGGACAATCCATACTGCAATGTTCAAATCCTTGACAGTTATAGCATTTCACTCCCTTGTTCAAGGGTGGAACTTCTTAAGTTGAATTCTAGGAAATTGAGTTTCGGGAAAAGGACATTTCTTCCATTCTGAAACTTCCCATATCTTGGGCTTGACCCTGATATCTCTTAGGTGGTGGAAGGTTGGAATCACCTTCAGGAACTAAAAACCTTTTGAAAGGTGATGGTGATGGTGCTGGCTTTGGTGGGACCTTGACATCAAAGGCCTTGGAGAAATACTTCGCCATCCACACTAGTTCGGCCATGGAAACTGGCTTGGTGTTCTTCACCAAAATCTTCAAAGGTTTGTTCAATCCCCGAATGAACCTGGCCATCAGCTGTTCTTCATTCAGCGGTGGTGAGTATTTGAGGAGGAGAGCAAACTTGGTGATATACTTCAATAGTTTTGCTCCCCTGGGTTAGCTCTAAGAATTCGTTCATCTTTGTTTCCAAAAAGACGGCAGGACAGAACCTCGTCCTTAGGTAAATTTTGAGATCGTTCCACGATTCCTCCAGGATAACTTTTCTCTAACGTAGTCAAAAGCCTTAACTAATAGAACTGATCTGTCCGAACCCATAAGTCCCATAGTCAGATCAGGGAAAAGATTGCACTTGGATCATAGAGGCCAATGCTTTTTTCCTCATTAAGAGGCACAGCCGTTGATTCTTTTCCATAGAACAATTTTTGTCTTAGATTTACTTTATCTATCGTACCATAATAGAATTGAGTCTCAATTTAGGGATCCATCAGTCCAGCCTACATCCAGTCCCATGGGTTAGCCAACCGCCCAACCACTTTAGATCCAATTAGGAATTTGGTTAGGTTTTGTCCCGGGTACCAAGGAAAAGAGTTCCCAGGCCCCCTAACTGGATATTCATGCAAACTTAAAACTAGTCACACCACTTACACACCTAATATGAATTTGCCTTTTTTACAGAATCAGCTATCTTTAAAAACAATCATTTAATGAAACCATTGGGTCACTGATCATAATCCTCAAAATCTCCGGTTAAATCCTTATTTCTAATCATTCCTTCATCAGTGTACCTATGGCATCATTGGCAACCAGAACGCTCACCACCTAACCACTCAGGGGCCTTTTCGATAGTTCCTAGCTCATAGTAGTAAGCGGCAATATATTCACTCACATAGTTCCTAGCTCATAGTAGTAAGCGGCAATATATTCACATATCAAAATGGAAACTCCATTGAAGATCAGCAATATCAACCAATGGATCCATATAAAAGGGACATGGACTCATCTGTTGAGGACCAGCAAGGTCAATCAACCAGATCCATACCCTAATTCAGAAAACAACTCTTACTCCTTGTTCCAATATCTTCCCCGACGCACGTGTGGGTATCGTCAACGACTCAAAGCTCAAGCACCGTATGGTCAGCACCCTCTAGGATCCTTCGCAGAGGTGACACTTCACTCATAGGCCGCTTCCTTGGTCCCTCATCCACAGTACGGAAGCTCACCATTTTAATCTGGTCAAGACCTTGGCCGACCTTGCTACACAAGATGTCCTCCATTGACTCTCCGTCAGCTGTTTGCAACTTAATCGATTAGGTCTCCACGACCTCATTCATAAGATGGTCAAAATGTTTCCCCAGCATTCTTGACATAAAATATTCATTTAAAAACAGGTCATAAATACAGTTTCTATAACGAACTCTCATCTTTCCACATTGTTCCACATCAACCACATTATTTAATTCCACAACCATTTCACAAGTATTTCTATTCTCATCCAATCACACATCATTTTCATCTCATCACATCTTTCCTCAATTTATCCTCATCAGATCTCATCCACTCACATCTACCCATATCCACATCTCATCAGATCTCATCCACTCGCATCTACCCATATCCACATATCATCACATCACATTCATTCACATCTCATCCATTCAGACCACATCACATTCACTCACAACTCATCCATTCATTTTACCTCACATCTGTTAAAAACCATCCTAAGGAGGATCAAACACTAGCTCCATTGCATAGTTGAATAGAAATGAAGAAGATGAAGTTAAGCTACTAATCAAGAAGTAATTAGCATAATGATGAGCATAATGACAACATAAGTGAGGGGAAATAAAATGTGTTGATTTCAATAGATGAGAGCCTCTTTATATAGGCTGAAGTACATGAGGATTAAGCTCAAGATTAGGTGTTAATCATCATCTAAATCATCTCCACCTTTCCTCCTAGATTCAAGCACCTAAAAGTGACCACCAACCCTAGAATCTTGCTAATCACACCAATGCTACCTAATCAAGGGATCACGACCCCTTTGGCTAATGTTGAGCTCCTAAATGACTCTTTTACATCATGGTAAGGTTGCATAATAACCTTTGTATCCATTTGCCCATAATCTATGACTTTAGTGCATAGTGCTAGTTACAAGGTATGTGCCCTACACATCATTTTAGTGAAGGTGTTTGCCATATTTTTTAACACCCCTCCTCAAACACTGAATCCACTCAATGATGCAGTTGGTCATGCTGACTCTCATGAGCCTAATTAACCACCCAATGCTCAGTGATAGCATGCATGAGCGTGGTCTGACTAGCAATGCCATACATAGGTTATGCCAATGTGAACTCAGAGGCTTTAGTCATGCGTACAAAAGAGGTATGGGACGACTTTAGAAGAGTGTGACAAGACGTGGCTACATGTATAAGTGAAGAGGACACCCATGTGTATAGGGCATGCCCTTGCTTTTAGCACTTTAGAATAAATGATTTGATCTAATCATAGATAGGGCCTCATGATGGTGGCCCTTGTCTTCATCTTTTTCTTCTTCTTGGTCTTCTTCCTGCTGCACTTCTTCCATGATGTAGACTCGTTGCATCTTCTTCTTGGCAAAACAATTCTTCTCTACATGGCCAGGTTTGTGACAAAAGTTACAAATGAGATTGTTGTTGTTGTAGCCCTTGTTGTAGTTGCCTTTGTTCTTGCCATACCTACTAGATCCTGCATAATAAGCATTTTCAGTAGACAAGGTTGATGACGATGGAGACTCCATTTGCTTGGTCTTTAGTTTTCTCTCCTCCTCAAGAAGAGATGCTTCAATGTCCACAAGCTTTGATATTGGCATATTGGTCAAGGTTGTGACCACATGGTCATATTCTTCAGGTAAAGATTTAAGTAATACACCAATGGAGACATCTTCATCCATCTTAAGACCTATTCCTGCAAGTTGTGTTAATAGGCCTTTCATGTAGTTCAAATGTGAGGCTAGGGATGTGCCAGACTTCATTTCTAGCTTAAAAAATTCAATGAGCAAACCAAACTTTGAACTTTTAGATCGAGCCCCAAATAGAGTTGTGAGTTGGTCCCAAACTTCCTTGGAAGTTTCGCATCCATCCACATGATGAATGTAAGTGTCATCAAGCTCCAATGTGATGATGGCACGAGCTTTGTCATCTCTTACTTCCCAACAAGGAACATCAGCAAGAGTCCTTGGCTTCTTCTCATTCCCATTTACTATGTTGAAGAGCCCCTTCTTCATGAGCATTAACTTGATGCGGGTTTGCCATGTGTGAAAACCATGACCTTTAAAGCGCATTGATGGAGAATCCTTGGTAGCCATTATGATATGGAATGAAGGGGGTCTTACCTCTGATGATTGAGGCAGTGTCTACCCTTTTACAAGAGAGATTAAGACCAAGGAATAGTGCTAAATCAAGTTATTTAGCATATGCTTTCCAAAAGATAAAAACAGAAAATATATTGATTTGTGGGAAGCAAGGGAGACACCTAATCAAGTGGCAAATTAAGTGTGAAGTAATAAGGGGATGTAGCAAGTCCCTAATGACATGTATGAACCACTTATTGCACCAAATGATAAGGATTAGGATAGATTAATCATTGATTAGTGGAGTTGAATATTCTGCTCACTATGCAGAGAAATGAGCTCACTTGGAGTCAATATTTGAAGGAGTTGCACAAAGAATGAGCTAAAAATCTTCAAGGGCATTGAATAGCAGTATGTCTAGATGATTTTAGAGCCCACAAACACTTGCTTAAGCAACTTAATCAATGAGTAATCTCAAATTTACCAAAGTACCTTTTTTGGCTATGGCAGTTCTGGACAGCACCCTGGTTTTTTGCTTGGTGTGTGAAGCACACTCAATCATTTGCAAAACCCTCTTAGGAGGAGCAAGTTTAGGTTCCAATTAAGCCACACCTCAGAGGAATTAGACCAATTTGATGTGTGTGAGCTGCAGCAATACTTTTGGTGGTCGCCTATCAAAAACGTGCCTGTTTTGGGGAAAACGAAGTTGCCGGCGACGTGGAGCTATGAATGGTGCAATTGAGGTGCCATGCCCCTTAGCAATATTGCTGGTGAAGTGCCCACAGAAGGATTTTGGCAATGGTTACGTGGTTTGTGAGCACCAAGGCCTCCACTCAGCTGCTATTCTAGATCCTATTTTCTAGGAAACCCATAAAAGCTAATGAAACCCTAATTCTCACTAATCTCTTGCTAAGCAAATAAGATGGGGCTTGATTCTAGATGAATGGGCTAGTACTAGCTCTGATACCATGTTAAAAACCATCCTAAGGAGGATCAAACACTAGCTCCATTGCATAGTTGAATAGAAATGAAGAAGATGAAGTTAAGCTACTAATCAAGAAGTAATTAGCATAATGATGAGCATAATGATGAGCATAATGACAACATAAGTGAGGGGAAATAAAATGTGTTGATTTCAATAGATGAGAGCCTCTTTATATAGGCTGAAGTACATGAGGATTAAGCTCAAGATTAGGTGTTAATCATCATCTAAATCATCTCCACCTTTCCTCCTAGATTCAAGCACCTAAAAGTGACCACCAACCCTAGAATCTTGCTAATCACACCAATGCTACCTAATCAAGGGATCACGACCCCTTTGGCTAATGTTGAGCTCCTAAATGACTCTTTTACATCATGGTAAGGTTGCATAATAACCTTTGTATCCATTTGCCCATAATCTATGACTTTAGTGCATAGTGCTAGTTACAAGGTATGTGCCCTACACATCATTTTAGTGAAGGTGTTTGCCATATTTTTTAACAACATCTCATTCATTCACATCTATCCCGACTCACATCACATCTATCCTGATTCACATCACATTACTTCATATCCATCACATTCACATTCATTCATATCCATCACATTCATTCTCATCACCATTATATCACATTCATTCTCATCACCACCATCACATTCATTCTCATTCACCATTATATCACATCACTTCTATCCACATCTATCTCATTCATACACATCGCATCTCATTCATCCATATCCATCCAATCGTTCACATGTACGACTACTCATATCTATCCATACATTCATATCTATCACTTCACATCCACATATATTCATGTCACATCACATCACATTCTTTCACATACACATCTATATCCGTTCTTTCACATACATCCACATCCATTCTTTCACATACTCATTCACATCCAATCTTCACATACACATTCACATCCATTCTTCACATACACATTCACATCCATTCTTCTCATACGCATCCTTATCCATTCTTTCACATACTCATTCACATCCATTCCTCACATACACATTCACATTCATTATCATCACATGCATTCCTTACATCCCATATCATTCATTTATATTCTGATTCACATGACATCACATCTCATCCATTCATTCACATTTATCTGATTCACATCGCATCTCATCACATCTATCCACCTCACATTCTCATCACCTCTCTATTCACATCACATCCATCCATCCATCCATTCCCATCTATCTGATTCACATCACATCTCATCACATCTATCCACATCACATTCTTGTCACTTCTATTCATATCATATCCATCCATCCATTCATTCACATTTGTCTGATTCTCATCACATCTCATCACATCTATTCTCATCACATTCATTTAAACATAGAATTTAAGAGAATTTCTAATTTTTGATATAAAAATTCTTTACGCATCTATTTATGCATAAAATCAACTTCAATGAGAATAACACTTTTAACAAAACCCTTTTATGCATCTATTTATGCATAAATACAATTTTTAAGGAAAATAACACTTTTAAAATAAAAATAAATCCTTTATGCATCTTTTTATGCATAAAATCAATTTTAATGAAATCAACACTTTTGGAATAAAAAAAATCCTTTATGCATCTTTCTATGCATAATTTTAATTTTAATGGGAATAACACATTTGAAATAAAAATAATTCTTTTATACATCTTTCTATGCATAAATTCAACTTTATTGAGAATAACACTTTTGGAATAAAAATAAATCTTTTATGCATCTTTCTATCCATAAATTCAATTTTAATGAGACTAAAACGTTTGATATAAAAATAAATTCCTTTATGCATCTTTCTATGCATAAAATCAAAATTAATAAGAATAACTCTTTTGAAATAAAAATAAATTCCTTTATGCATCTTTCTATGCATAAAATCAAAATTAATGAGAAAAACTCTTTTAAAATTTAAAAATAAATCTTTTATGCATCTTTTTATGCATAAATTCAATTTTAATGGGAATAACACTTTTGAAATAAAAATAATTCTTTTTTGCATCTTTCTATACATAAATTCAATTTTAATGGGAATAACACTTTTGAAATAAAAATAATTCTTTTATGCATCTTTCTAAGCATAAATTCAATTTTAATGGGAATAACACTTTTGAAATAAAAATAATTCTTTTATGCATCTTTCTATGCATAAATTTAATTTTAATGGGAATGACACTTTTGAAATCAAAATAAATCTTTTAGAATACACAAACGGAAAGAATTACTCTTTTAGAATAACCTAATGATAAACTTTAGTTTCACAAAATTTAAGAAAATTTTGCCATAACCTCCTTTGTATGGCTGACCATTTCTCAATTTTAACATTCAATTCATGACTTGAATTTATCCAATTTGAATTCTAATATCTCTAATCTACTCCATTTTTTAATAATTAAGAGAGTAAATAATGAAAAGAGTTTAATCAATCATTTAATTAAACTTTCTAGGATTAAGAAGGGCTGAATCGTAAAGAAGAGAAGAGGGTGGCCTTTCCATCAAGGCATAGCATCAGATTTTAATTCAAACATTTTCAAAGCATAAAATTTAAGAAAACCATAGATTTAAAGTTCACAATAACTAAGAATTAAGCTTACATGGAGTTTGTAAGCTTTCCTTTGGCTTGAGGGATTGAGGGTTCTACTCTTGTTTGCAACAAGAGTGGGCACCAGTTCTTTTGAAGAGGATTTAGTCAAAAACAATTGAACTATCAAGTGAATTCAATGTATTTGACTGTAGGGAGGAGTAGAGTAACAGTGCATAAATAATATTAACCTTTTACAACAAGGGAGGCTTCTATTTATAGGAAAAAGTGAGTCTCTAAACCAAGCAAACTGATTCTAGAATTTTTCAAATCAGTTTGGTCACTTTTTGGTCAGTTTAGCTTACTTTTTGGATCTAGTTGAAACAGGAGAGAGGAGAGATGAAAATATCTCATTATTTGTGAGTTTAAAACTCATCCACACATGTGAAATAGGCGCCTCCTTCATGAGGGAAATTCCCCACACTGAGGTGTCAAAAATGCATCATTTCCTCTAAATATCTCTTCTTTTTTAACTAATAAACCTTGTCCTTAGTCAACTCTTCATCTTATGTGAGTGTTTACTCATTTTTGGGAGATTTTTCTTTTATTCTTTAATTTATCTCCTCCCTACATTTGGATTAATCTTATTGGTCCATAGGAACCTTAATCCAAAATTTTCAAAAAATCTGGACCCTCAGGCTCCTAAGGTCCTTTTTACCTATTTTCAATTTATTCCAATTGCACACTAGAAAGTTCTTTTTGAATTTCTATTTCAGGGGAAATCATTTTAATGAGAAGGGATATTTTTCCATCCAAAGATATCTAGAAACTAAATAACCTCTCTCTAGAATATTTTCTCTCTCTAGGCCAAAACAGAGAGAAACAAGATCTGTTACCATTCTGAAAAGGGGATTAATTACAGGGAGAGAAAGTGGACATCTTGAGGGGCTGGGGGAGGAATCTTACATCCTACCCCACTTAAAAAATGCGAGATGTCCTCATCTCGTAGGTGGAGTATGATCTCTTTCATCTTCTTCTTCTTCTTCAATCACTTCCAGCGTTACTGCCTTGGAAGTGGACGATCGATTTGGGAACAACTCTCTTTTACTTCCCCTATTTTGAGACAAAGGTCTTGCATTACTTTGGTTTGAAACTACGGGTTGGTTAGAGGGTCTATCTCTGGGATTTCCCCGATTTTGACGGATAGAAACCTAATTACTTTGGAAGGAAGGAACTGGAGTCTGGAATCTAGAATCTTGATCCCTGATTTCCCTGCCCTGAAAACCTTGATCCAAAAGGAGTTGGACAATCCATACTGTGATGTCCAAATCCTTGACAGTTCTAGCATTTCACTCCCTTGTTCAAGGGTGGAACTTCTTAAATTGAATTCCAGGGGGATTGAGTTTCGGGAAAAGGACATTTCTTCCATTCTGGAACTTTCCATATCCTAGCCTTGACCATGATATCTCTTAGGTGGTGGAAGGTTGGAATCACCTTTAGGAACTAAATACCTTTTGAAAAGTGATGGTAATGGTGATGGTGATGGCTTTGGTGAGACCTTGACATTAAAGGACTTGGAGAAATCCTTCGCCATCTGCACTGCTTCGGCAATGGAAATTGGCTTGGCATTCTTCACCAAAATATTCAAAGGTTCGTTCAATCCCCGAATGAACTTGGCCATCAGCTGTTCTTCATTCAGCGGTGGTGTATTTGAGGAGGAGAGAAAACACTTGGTGATATACTTCAATAGTTCTGCTCCCCTGGGTTAGCTCTAAGAATTCGTTCATCTTTGTTTCCAAAAAGCCCGCAGGACAAAACCTCGTCCTTAGGTAAATTTTAAGATCATTCCATGTCTGGGTATTTCAATCCAGACGGTTTCTTGTAGTGGTTTCTCCATGCCACTCTGGCTGTTTCTACTATCTCCAGCCTTGCAAGAGCCATTTTGCTCTTCTCATTGTACCTGGTGACATCAAAGTACTCTTCCATTGCTTCGATCCACTTCTCCACAGCCTCACCCAAGTTTTTCCCTTCACCCTTGAAAGGTCAAGGCTACGAACTATGAAGAGTTTTACAAACATCCAAGTCGAGCTCTTTCTCATCCAGTTGGGGGTTATCATTTCTACCACGACGACGTCCTCGATCCATGTTCCTATATCAACACGAAAAATCTTGTTAAGTCCCTTTATTTATGATTCAAATCGGATTTTTTATTCATTTGATTCTGGGGTTCTTTAGATAGGTCGGCTCCCCACAGAATCACGAGATAAAGATACTCACATTATCATATAGCAATTCATTCAGTACATATCTTTCATATCTTTAACACAATAATGGTCTATTAGACCCAAATTTCCATCTGAACAGTACTCTATGGGGGATTTCAATTTTATAGATTTTTAATTTGTCATCCCCCCCTTAACTTGATCCACTGGGTCAAGAGTTAACAGTAGCAATCTCTCAGCACAATCCACTAATCTCATAGTGATTTGTTGAAATCATTATCGTCATTCTAGTTACAAACATCAACAAAAAGGGACTTGTCCGATTCATCCTCATTGTGGTTTTGCTCAGTTTATCGCTTTTCAACCAAAAATTCAGGAATCATCATTTTTCAATAATTCAATTCAACTCATCAGTTCTCAATCAGAATTTTAAAATCATATTAACCACATTCGAATTCATCATTTGGATAGCATTTTAGCTTATAATTTCAAGATCTTAGATTTACTCGTACATATTGCCAGTAAAGAGCTACAGTTATACCCTCGGTATATAGGGGTAGTCACGATCCTTGGAACTATATCATGTCTAGGCCTCAAGCAAGTCAGGGATTCCATATAATTGCAGTACTTCCATCTAAAGACCCAATTATCAATTTATGAATTTCAGTCTGAATCACAATTTCTATGAATTTTATCACACAATTACAACCTTTTACTGCTTCTTCATAAATTTTTGACATTTTTGGCTTCTTGGTTGATCCACATTAGCCAAATTGGCTCTGATACCAGCTGTAAGATCCCTGTGCCCACCACGCAACAAATTCAGGGGTGCTAACATTGGAAGTAGCACTTCTTGCGCGGGGCAGGGTCCCTCACTTGGGGCCTTGCCCCACGGATATCCAAACAAAGACTAATCCATCGGTTCTTCCAAAACCGAACCCGAAAAAACTTCCCTTGCCCGAAAAGCACGGGCGATTCCTCCAGGATAACTTTTCTCTAACGTAGTCAAAAGCCTTAACTAATAGAACTAATTTGTCCGAACCCGTAAGTCCCATAGTCAGATCAGGGAAAAGATTGCACTTGGATCATAGAGACTAACGCTTTTTTTTCTCATTAAGAGGCACAGCCGTTGATTCTTTTCCATAGAACAATTTTTGTCCAGAATTTACTTCATCTATCATACCATAATAGAATTAAGTCTCAATTTAGGGATCCATCAGTCTAGCCTAACCCCATGGGTCTGCCCAACCACTGTAGATCCAATCAGGAATTTGGTTAGGTTTTGTCCCGAGTACCAGGGAAAAGAGTTCCCAGGTCTAACTGGATATTCATGCAAACTTAAAACTAGTCACACCACTTACACACCCAATATGAAATTGCCATTTTCATAGAAACAGCTATCTTTAAAAATAGTCATTTAATGAAACTATTGAGTCATTGATCATAATCCTAAAAATCTCCGGTTAAATCCTTATTTCCAATCATTCCTTCATCAGTGTACCTATGGCATCATTGGCAACCAGAACGCTCACCACACCTGACCACTCAAGGGCCTTCTCTCGATAGTTCCTACCTCATAGTAACCAGCAATATATTCACATATCAAAATGGAAACTCTGTTGAAGAGCAGAAAGATCAACCAATGGCCATGGACTCATCCGTTGAGGACCAGCAAGGTCAATCAACGAGATCCATACCCGAATTTAGAAAACAACTCTTACTCCTTAATATTCTAATATCTTCCCCGATGCACGTGTGGGTATCGTCGACGACCCAGAGCCCGAGCACCGTATGCTCAGCACCCTCTAGGATCCTTCGCAGAGGTGACCTAGCACTTCACTCATAAGCCGCTTACTAGGTCCCTCATCCACCGTACCGAAAGCTCACCATTTTAATCGAACCGAGGCTGGTCAAGATCTTGGCCGACCTTGCTATGCGAGACGTCCTCCATTGACTCTCCGTCAACTGTTGCAACTTAATTGATTAGGTCTCCACAACCTCATTCACAAGATGGTCAAAATGCTTCCCCAGCATTCTTGACATAAAATATTCATTTAAAAACAAGTCGTAAATACAGTTTCTATAACGAACTCTCGTCTTTCCACATTGTTCCACATCAACCACATTATTTAATTCCACAACCATTTCACAAGTATTCCTATTCTCATCCAATCACATCATTTTCATCTCATCACATCTTTCCTCAATTTATCCTCATCAGATCTCATCCACTCGCATCTACCCATATCCACATCTCATCACATCACATTCATTCACATCTCATCCATTCTGACCACATCACATTCACTCACAACTCATCCATTCATTTTACCTCACATCTCATTCATTCACATCTATCTCGGTTCACATCCCATCACATCACGTTCATTCATTTATATCCATCACATTCACATTCATTCATTCATATCCATCACATTCACATTCATTCATATCCATCACATTCATTCTCACCATTATATCACATCACTTCTATCCACATCATATCTCATTCATACACATCTCATCTCATTCATCCATACACATCTCATCTCATCTCATTCATTCTCACCATTATATCACATCACTTCTATCCACATCATATCTCATTCATACACATCTCATCTCATTCATTCATACACATCTCATCTCATTCATCCATACACATCTCATCTCATTCATCCACATCCATCCAAACGTTCACATGTACGACTACTCATATTTATCACTTCACATCCACATATATTCATGTCACATCACATCACATTCTTTCACATACACATCTATATCCGTTCTTTCACATACATCCACATCCATTCTTTCACATAGTCATTCACATCCATTCTTCACATACACATTCACATCCATTCTTCTCATACACATCCTTATCCATTCTTTCACATACTCATTCACATCCATTCCTCACATACACATTCACATTCATTATCATCACATACATTCCTCACATCCCATATCATTCATTTATATTCTGATTCACATGACATCACATTACATCAATTCATTCACATTTATCAGATTCACATCGCATCTCATCACATCTATCCACCTCACATTCTCATCACCTATATTCACATCACATCCATCCATCCCTTCATTCCCATCTATCTGATTCACATCACATCTATCCACATCACATTCTCATCACTTCTATTCATATCACATCCATCCATC
The DNA here is from genome assembly GCF_041138505.1 of Cibotium barometz. Classification (NCBI taxonomy): domain Eukaryota; kingdom Viridiplantae; phylum Streptophyta; class Polypodiopsida; order Cyatheales; family Cibotiaceae; genus Cibotium; species Cibotium barometz. The sequence continues at coordinate 58,037,648 of NC_141046.1, read as the reverse complement.
CATTCATTCACATCTGTTTGATTCTCATCACATCTCATCTCACATCTATTCTCATCACATTCTTTTAAACATAGAATTTAAGAGAATTTCTAATTTTTGATATAAAGATTCTTTATGCATCTATTTATGCATAAAATCAACTTCAGTGGGAATAACACTTTTAACAAAACCCTTTTATGCATCTATTTATGCATAAAGTCATTTTTTAAGAAAAATAACACTTTTGAAAAAAAAATCCTTTATGCATCTTTCTATGCATAAAATCAATTTTAATGAAATTAACACTTTTGGAATAAAAATAAATCCTTTATGCATCTTTCTATGCATAATTTCAATTTAAATGGGAATAACACTTTTGAAATAAAAATTATTCTTTTATGCATCTTTCTATGCATAAATTCAGTTTTAATGAAAATAACACTTTTGGAATAAAAATAAATCTTTTATGCATCTTTCTATGCATAAAATCAATTTTAATGAGAATAAAACTTTTGATATAAAAATAAATTCCTTTATGCATCTTTCTATGCATAAAATCAAAATTAATGAGAATAACTCTTTTGAAATAAAAATAAATTCCTTTATGCATCTTTCTATGCATAAAATCAAAATTAATGAGAATAACTCTTTTGAAATAAAAATACATTCCTTTATGTATCTTTCTATGCATAAAATCAAAATTGAGAAAAACTCTTTTGAAATAAAAATAAATTCCTTTATGCATCTTTCTATGCATAAAATCAAAATTAATGAGAATAACTCTTTTGAAATTTAAAAATAAATTCCTTTATGCATCTTTCTATGCATAAATCAAAATTAATGAGAATCACTCTTTTGAAATTTAAAAATAAATCTTTTATGCATCTTTATGTGCATAAATTTAATTTTAATGGGAATAACACTTTTGAAATAAAAATAATTCTTTTATGCATCTTTCTATGCATAAATTCAATTTTAATGGGAATAACACTTTTGAAATAAAAATAATTCTTTTATGCATCTTTCTATGCATAAATTTAATTTTAATGGGAATAACACTTTTGAAATAAAAATAATTCTTTTGTGCATCTTTCTGTGCATAAATTTAATTTTAATGGGAATGACACTTTTGAAATAAAAATAAATCTTTTAGAATACACAAACAGAAGGAATTACTATTTTGGAATAACCTAATGATAAACTTTAGTTTCACAAAATTTAAGAAAATTTTACCATAACCTCCTTTGTATAGCTGATCATTTCTCAATTTTAACATTCAATTTATGACTTGAATTTATCCAATTTGAATTCTAACATCTCTAATCTACTCCATTTTTTAATAATTAAGAGAGTAAACAATGAAAAGTGTTTAATCAATCATTTAATTAAACTTTCTAGGATTAAGAAGGGCTGAATTGTAAAGAAGAGAAGGGGGTGGCCTTTCCATCAAGGCATAGCATCAGATTTTAATTCAAACATTTTCAAAGCATAGAATTTAAGAAAACCATAGATTTAAAATTCACAATAAGTAAGAATTAAGCTTACATGGAGTTTGTAAGCTTTCCTTTGGCTTGAGGGATTGAGGGTTCTACTCTTGTTTGCAACAAGAGTGGCCACCAATTTTTTTGAAGAGGATTTAGTCAAAAACAATTGAATTATCAAGTGAATTCAATGTATTTGACTCTAGGGAGGAGTAGAGTAATAGTGCATAAATAATATTAACCTTTTACAACAAGGGAGGCTTCTATTTATAGGAAAAAGTGAGCCTCTAACCAAGCAAACTGATTCTAGAATTTTCCAGATCAGTTTGGTCACTTTTTGACCATTTTTAGGTCAGTTTCGCTTACTTTTTGGATCTAGTTGAAACAGGAGAGAGGAGAGATGAAAATATCTCATTATTTATGAGTTTTAAACTCATCCACACATGTGAAATAGGCGCCTCCTTCATGAGGGGAATTCCCCACACTGAGGTGTCAAAAATGCATCATTTCCTCTAAATATCTCTTCTTTTTTAACTAATAAACCTTGTCCTTAGTTAACTCTTCATGTGAGTATTTACTCATTTTTAGGAGAATTTTCTTTTATTCTTAAATTTATCTCCTCCCTACATTTGGAGTAATCTTATTGGTCCATAGGAACCTTAATCTAAAATTTTCAGAAAATCTGGACCCTCAGGCTCCTAAGGTCCTTTTTACCTATTTTCAATTTATTCCAATTGCACACTGGAAAGTTCTTTTTAAATTTTTATTTCATGGAAAATCATTTTATTAACAAGGGATATTTTTCTATCCAAAGATATCTAGAAACTGAATTATATCTCTCTAGAACATTTTCTCTCTCTAGGCCAAAACAAAGAGAAACAAGATCTGTTATTATTACAAGGAGAGAAACTGGACATCTTGAGGGACTGGGGGAGGAATCTTATAGGGTTCTACTCTTGTTTGAAGCAAGAGTGGCCACCAATTACTTTGGAGAGGATTAAGTCCAAAGGATTAAGCCAAAAACAATTGAAAGATCAAAAAAATTCAATGTAATTGGCTCGTAGTAGGAGTAGAGTAACAGTGCATAAACACTATTAACCTTTTACAAAGGAGGAGGCTTCTATTTATAGGAAAAAGTGAGCCTCTAACCAAACAAACTGATTCTAGAATTTTCCAGATCAGTCTGGTCAAATTTTGACCATTTTTGGGTCAGTTTAGCTTACTTTTTAGATCTAGTTGAAACAAGAGAGAGGAGAGATGAAAATATCTCATTATTTTTTAGTTTAAAACTCCTCCACACATGTGAAATAGGTGCCTCCTTCATGAGGGGAGATCCCCACACTGAGGTGTCAAAAATGCATCATTTCCTCTAAATATCTCTTCTTTTTTAACTAATAAACCTTGTCCTTAGTCAACTCTTCATCTTATGTGAGCATTTACTCATTTTTGGGGGATTTTCTTTTATTCTTCAATTTATCTCCTCCCTACATTTGGATTAATCTTATTGGTCCATAGGAACCTTAATTGGAGCATAATTCAAAAATTCTTGAAAATCTAGAACCTTAGGCTAAGGTCCATTATACCTATTTTTAATTAATTCCAATTACACATTGGAAAGTTCTTTTTCAATTTTTGTTTCAAGGGAAATCATTTTAGACATTAGGAGGATTTTTATATCCAAAAATATCTCAATTTTGAATTACCTCCCTCTAGACATTTTCTCTCTCCAGGCCAAAATAGATAGAAACAAGATCTGTTATTATTCTGAAAAGGGGATTGATTACAGGGAGAGAAACCTGAAATCTTGAGGTGCTGGGGGAGGAATCTTACATACTACCCCTCTTAAAAAACGCGAGATGTCCTCATCTCGCAGGTGGAGTATGATCTCTTTCATCTTCTTCTTCTTCTTCAATCACTTCCAGCATTATTGCCTTGGAAGTGGACGGCTGATTTGGGAACATCTCTCTTTGACTTCCCCTATTCTAAGGTGGAGGACTTGCATTACTTTGGATTGAGACTGCAGGTTGGTTAGAGGGTCTACGTCCGGGATTTCCTTGATTTTGGCAGAAAGAAACTTGATTACTCTGGAAGGAAGGAGCTGGAGTCTGGAATCTTGATCCCTGATTTCCTTGCCCCGAAAACCTTGATCCAAAAGGAGTTGGGCAATCCATACTGTGATGTCCAAATCCTTGATAGTTAAAGCATTTCACTCCCTTGTTCAAGGGTGGAACTTCTGAAGTTGAATTCCAGGGGATTGAGTTTCGAGAAAAGGACATTTCTTCCATTCTGGATCTTCCCATATCCTGAGCTTGGACCCTGATATCTTTTAGGTGTGGCAGAAGTTTGGAATCACTATCTGGAATTAAAAACCTTTTGAAAAGTGATGGTGCTGGCTTCGGCAGGACTTTGACATCAAAGGCCTTGGCGAAATCCTTCGCCATCCGCACTGCTTCAGCCATGGAAACTGGCTTGGCATTCTTCACCAAGATATTCAAAGGTTTGTTTAGTCCGCGAATTAACCTGGCCATCAGCTGTTCTTCATCAGCGGTGGTGAGTATTTGAGGAGGAGAGCGAACGCTTGATATAATTCAATACTTCTGCTCCCCTGGGTTAACTCTAAGAATTTGTTCATCTTTGTTTCCAAAAAGTCGGGAGGATAGAATCTCGTCCTTAGGTAAATTTTGAGATCATTCCATGTTTGGGTATTCCGATCCAGATGGTTTGTCTCGCAGTGGTTTCTCCATGACACTCTAGCTGTTTCTACTATCTTCAGCCTTGTAAGAGCCATTTTTCTCTTCTCATTGTACCCGGCCGGTGATATCGAAGTACTCTTCCATTGCTTCGATCCACTTTTCCACAGCCTCACCTAAGTTTTCCCCTTCACTCTTGAAAGGTCCAGGCTGCGATCTATGAAGAGTTTTACAGACATCCAAGTCGAGTTCTTTATCATCGAGTTGGGGGTTATCATTTCTACTACGACGAGCTCGATCCATGCTCCTATCAATACAAAAATTCTTATTAAGTCCCTTTATTTATGATTCAAAACCGATTTTGGATTCAACTGATTTAGGGGTTATTTAGATTGGTTAGTTCCTCACAGAATCATGGGATAAAGATATTCATATAGAACTCATCAGATAACAATTCATTCAGAACATATCATTCATATCTTTAACACAGTAATGGTCCATTAGACCAAAATTTCCATCTGAACGGTCCTCCATGGGAATTTCAATTATACAGATTTTTTATTTGTCATCCCTTAACTTGATGCACTGGGTCAAGTGTTAACAGTAGAAATTTGTCAGCACAATCCACTAATTGCTGAAGTCATTATCATCATTCCAGTTTACGAACATCATCATAGGGACTCATCCCATTCATCATCCCCATTGTGGTTTTGCTCAGTTTATCGCTTTTCAATTCAAGAATCATCATTTTTCAATCAGAATCCAAATCAACTCATCAGTTCTCAACCAGAATTTTAAAATCATATCAACCACATTCGAATTCATCATCTGGATAGCATTTTTGCTTATAATTTCAAGATCTTAGATTTACTCGTATATATTGCCTGTAAAGAGCTGCAGTTATACCCTCGGTATATACGGGTAGTCATGGTCCTTGGAACTATAAGGTAAATACCATCCTATCTAGGCTTCAAGCAAGTCAAGGATTCCATATAATTACAGTACTTCCATCTGAAGACCCAATTACTAATTTATGAATTTTATTCTGAATATCAATTTGTATGAATTTCATCACATTTTCAACTTTTTACTGTTACTTCATAAATTTTTCACATTTTTAGCTTCTCACAGTTGATCCACTTTAGCAATTTGCTCTGATACACCAACTGGAAGATCCGTGTCCCCACCACGCAACGAATTCAGGGGTGCTAGCAGTAGCGAAAGTAGTAGCACTTCTTGCGTGGGGCAGGGTCCCTCACTCGGGGCCTCGCCCACACGGATATCCGGACAAGAGACTAATCTATCGCTTCTTCCAAAATCGAACCCAAAAAAACTTCCCTTGCCCAGAAAGCACAGTCGATTCCTCCAGGATAGTTTTTCTCTAACGTAGTCAAAAGCCTTAACTAACTGAATTGATCTGATCAAACCCATAAGTCCCATAGTCAGATTAGGGAAAAGATTACACTTGGATCATAGAGACCAACGCTTTTTTCCTCGTTGAGAGGCATAATCATTGATTCTTTTCCATAGATCAATTTTTGTCTGGGATTTACATCAGCTATTGTACCATAATGGAATTGAGTCTCAATTTAGGAATCCATCAGTCCAGCCTAACCCCATCCAGTCCCATGGGTTAGTCGACCGCCCAACCACTGTAGTGATGGGATCCAGTTAGGAATTTGGTTAGGTTTTGTCCCGGGTACCAGGGAAAAGAGTTCCCAGGCCCCTAGTTGGATATTCATGCAAACTTAAAACTAGTCACACCACTTACACACCCAATATAAAATTACCTTTTTCACAGATTCAGCTATCTTTAAAAAAATCATTGAATGAAATCATAGTGTCACTGATCATAATCCCCAAAATCTCCGATTGAATCCTAAAGTCCAATCATTCCTTCATCGGTGTACCTATGGCATCATTGGCAACCAGAACGCTCACCACCTGTCCACTCAGGGGCCTTTTCGATGGTTCCTAGCTCATAGTACTCGGTAATGTATTCACATGTCAAAATGGAAGCTCCGTTGAAGATCAGCAAGATCAACCAATAGATCCATATAAAAGAACCATGGACTCATCCGTTGAGGGGACAAGCAAGGTCAATCAACTAGATCCATGCCCGAATTCAGAAAACAACTCTTACTCCTTGTTCTAATATCTTCCAGGACGCACGTGTGGGTATCGTTGGCGACCCAGAGCTTGAGCACCATATGGTCAGCACCCTCTAGGATCCTTCGCAAGTGACCTAGCACTTCACTCATAGGCCGCTTCCTTGGTCCCTCTTCCACCAAACCGGAAGTTCACCATTTTAATCGAACCAAGGCTGGTCAAGACCTCGGCCAACCTTGCTACACGAGACGACCTCCATTGACTCTCCGTCTCAGCAGCAGTTGTTGCAACTTTATCAGATTAGGTCTCCACGACCTCATTCACAAGACGGTCAAAATGCTTCCCCACAGCATTCTCGACATAAAACATTCATTTTAAAAACAGGTTATAAATACAGTTTCTATAGCAAACTCTCGTCTTTCCACATTGTTCCACATCAATCCTCGTTTATTTTATTTGTATTCCCATTCTCTTCACATCATAATCATTCACATCACATATTACATCTATCCCAATTTACATCACATCTCAATCATTCACAACCTGATTCACATGACGTCACATCAATTCACGTCCATTCATTAACATCCTGATTCACATGACATCACATCGCATTCATTCACAACCCGATTCACATGACATCACATCAATTCACATCCATCACATTCATTTACACCCATCACATCACATTCGTTCATTCATACCCACCACATACATTCTCATAACCATCCCATCACATACATTCTATCCACGTTATATCACATCACTTCTATCCACATCATATCTCATTCATACACATCCATCCAATCATTCACTTGTACGATTACCCACATCATATCTCATTCATACACATCCATCCAATCATTCACTTGTACGACTACCCACATCTATTCATACATTCATATCTATCACTTCACATCCACATATATTCATGTCACATCACATCACATTCTTTCACATACACATCCACCTCACATACATTCACATACATTCACATCCATTCTTTCACATACATTCACTCACATTCTATATCATTCATTTACATCCTGATTCACATGACATCACATCTCGTCTATTCATTCACATTTATCTGATTCATATCACACATCTCATCACATCTGTTTACCTCACATCTCATCACCTCTATTCACATCACATCTATCCATCCCTTCATTCACATCTATTTGATTCACATCACATCTATCCATCCCTTCATTCACATCATTTCATAGAATTTAAACATAGAATTTAAGAGAATTCTAATTTTGATATAAAAATTCTTTATGCATCTATTTATACATAAAAATCAACTTTAATGAGAATAGCACTTTTCAAATAAAAATAAATCCTTTAGGCATCTTTCTATGCATAAAATAAATTTTAATGAAAATAACACTTTTGAAAAAAAAAATCCTTTATGCATCTTTCTATGCATAAAATCAATTTGAATGAGAATAACACTTTTGAAATAAAAATAAAACCTTTAGACATCTTTCTATGCATAAAATCAATTTTAATGAGAATAACACTTGTGATTTAAAAATAAATCCTTTATGCATCTTTCTATGCATAAAATAAATTTTAATGAGAATAACACTTTTGAAATAAAAATAAATCCTTTATGCATCTTTCTATGCATAAAATCAATTTTAATGAGAATAACACTTTTGAAATAAAAATAAATCCTTTAGGCATCTTTCTATGCATAAAATCAATTTTAATGAGAATAATATTTTTCAAATAAAAATAAATCCTTTATGCATCTTTCCATGCATAAAATCAATTTTAATGAGAATAACACTTTTAAAATAAAAAAATCCTTTATGCATCTTTCTATGCATAAAATCAATTTTAATGAGAATAACACTTTTGAAATAAAAATAAATCCTTTATGCATCTTTCTATGCATAAATTCAATTTTAATGAGAATAACACTTTTGAAATAAAAATAAATCCTTTATGCATAAAAATTAAATTCAATGAAAATAACACTTTTATAATTTAAAAAAATTCTATTATGCATCTTTCTATGCATAGTAATTAAATTCAATGAAAACAACACTTTTATATAAGAATATTTCCATTATGCATCTTTCTATGCATAGAAATTAAATTCAATGAAAACAATACTTTTATAATAAAAATATTTTCATTATACATCTTTTTATGCATAGAAATTAATTTGAATAATTTAATATTAGTGATATTAATGCATATTCATAGGTGAATATGTACATGGAGTAAATTAGATTATTTCTTTTAGAATGCACAAACGGTGGGAATTACTCTTTTAGAATAACATAAAAATAAACTTTCTTTTCCACCAAATTCAAAATTTTTTTGCCATAACCTCCTTTGTATGGCTGACCATTTCTCAAATTTTAACATTCTATTTTCAATTTAAATTAACCCTAAAGGACACAATTTTTAATTTCCAAGAGAGTAAACAATAAGAAAAGTTTAATCAATCTATTTGTTAATCATTCTAGGATAAAGAAAGGTTGAATTGTAAAGAAGAGAAGGGGATGGTCTTTTCATCAAGGCATAGCATCAGAATTTACTTTAATCAACTATAAAAAAAAAGAAAATTAGAAAACCATACATTTGAAATTAAAAAGTAGAAATTTCTAGCTTACATGGAGTTGTAAGCTTTCCTTTGGCTTGAGGGATTGAGGGTTCTACTCTTGTTTGAAGCAAGAGTGGCCACCAATTACTTTGGAGAGGATTAAGCCAAAAAACAATTGAATTATCAAGAAAATTCAATGTAATTGGCTCTGGGTAGAAGTAGAGTAACATTGCATAAATACTATTAACCTTTTACAAAGGGGGAGGCTTCTCTTTATAGGAAAAAGTGAGCCTCTAACCAAGAAAACTGATTCTAGAATTTTTGGCTCTAGGTAGGAGTAGAGTAACACTGCATAAACACTATTAACCTTTTACAAAGGGGGAGGCTTCTATTTATAGGAAAAAGTGAGCCTCTAACCAAGCAAACTGATTCTAGAATTTTCCAGATCAGGTCAATGACCATTTTTAGGTCAGTTTCGCTTACTTTTTGGATCTAGTTGAAACAGGAGAGAGGAGAGATAAAATATCTCATTATTTTTTAGTTTAAAACTCCTCCATAAATGTGAAATAAGCACCTCCTTCATGAGGGGAGATCCCCACACTGAGGTGTCAAAAATGCATTATTTCCTCTAAATATCTCTTCTTTTTTAACTAATAAACCTTGTCCTTAGTCAACTCTTCATCTTATGTGAGCATTTACTCATTTTTGGGGGATTTTCTTTTATTCTTCAATTTATCTCCTCCCTACATTTGGATTAATCTTATTGGTCCATAGGAACCTTCATTGGAGCATAATTCAAAAATTTCTGAAAATTTGGACCCTTAGGCTAAGGTCCTTTATACCTATTTTTAATTAATTCCAATTGCACATTGGAAAGTTCTTTTTGAAGGGGAAATCATTTTAGACACTAGGAGGATTTTTATATCCAAAAATATCTCAATTTTGAATTACCTCTCTCTAGATATTTTCTCTCTCTAGGCCAAAATAGATAGAAACAAGATCTGTTATTATTCTGAAAAGGGGATTGATTACAGGGAGAGAAACTCGACATCTTGAAGGGATGGGGAGGAATCTTACAGTGCTTACATACTGAATTGATTAACAATCATCCGAATACAATCATTGCCAAATCTAGACTTAGGCAAGTTGAAGATAAAATGCATAGTTATACTTTCCCAAGGCCCTTCTAGAATATGCAATGGCATAGCTTGTGGTGGCCATGTCTCTTTATAGAAATGCAAAGGTGGTGGGTGGACATGTTCAAGGCATGGATAGCTACGCTACATTAACACAATGCACCACCCCCGTATACCATAGCCAACCGACCAATCCACTGTCCACTAAAAAAAGACATGCACATATAGCATAATATTGGGAGGAATATTCTCTTAAAAAATTCCTCCAGGGTGCTGCCCTCGAACCCCTACCTTTGGCCCCTAGACCCTCCATCCAGGGCCAACCCTAGACCCTAGCTAACGCTCGTACCCCTAATCATCTCCTAACCATCAATGGTCACAATAATGACCCCTTCTAGCAACTAAGCTAGGATTCCCACCATAGCCACATGCATGATAGGCTTCTCCTCTTAATGGGGACCTTACAAGTGAGAAACACAAAACCAAAGTAGGACAAGACTGAGAGGTGGGCATTGAGTGTATACTAACATGCACATCCTTTCATAATGAAGGCCAATAGAAGTACCTCTCCATGAGCTCTATAGTAGTAGTAATACCCCCATGTCCTGCCACTAGTGGGATATGAGACTCCTCCATGACTTTTTGTCGTAAGTCCTTGGTGACACAAAGTCGTCAATCCATGATCAAAATCCATCCTCAAGAGCATAATGATCCATAATGTGCCACAATTGAGAATAAATCTCACCAAAGTCCTCATCACCAACATAAGCCTCTCGCATAGATTCTAAATCTTGATAATAGGATTGTGAGATAGCATGAATCTCGGGTCTCGTGGTCTACTTGCCTGATGTATGGACAATCAAAAGGTCCTTCTCATAGTAGATGAAAGCACTCCTTTTTGGGGAAAGGAGTTACCTGCTCTCATATGCTATAACATGTCCTTTTTGTTGTAAAGTTGCTCCAATGTAGTCTCTCAATGCAGCACAATAAACATGAAAGGGCTTCTTAAGGTTTAATATCACTAAAATTGGTCCTATAGTTAGATTCTCTTTCAAGAGCTTGAAGGCTTAAGGTTTAATATCACTAAAATTGGTCCTATAGTTAGATTCTCTTTCAAGAGCTTGAAGGCTTTCTGTTGTGTATGTCCCCATGGAAAAACCACTTTCTTCTTTGTAAGATCTAATAAATCTTCGGACGAAATGCCAGTAATAAGAGCATATCCTGGAAAACTCCGCACATCGTGCACGGTTTTCAACTCTGGCCAATTTTTTATGGCATTTACCTTTGCTGGATCCATTCAGATCCCATCCTTCGATACTATGTGACCCATCTCCTCGCCTTGCTTTGAAGAGCTTTTCCTCTCGAAGCTCCTTGAAGATGTGAACCAAACGCTCTCGGCTTCTAATCAGATGTTTGCAACTAAAAGTCTTCATGAAAGAAACTGAATCTATCTGTGTGGTTGACAAATATCTCTTGGAAATGTTCCCTCACATGAGATGTATTCTAGCGGCCTATGTCGCAAGAATACTGCCTATATGTAGCTTCCATACATGACATATTCTAGCATCCCATATGTTGGGCGTTTTTCGCCAAAGGAAACCCTTCTAGCATGGGATGGATGGAGATTCTTTGGCACATGAAGTGCAAGCTTTTAGCCCACCGATGTGTACAGTGTAAATAGTTGGTGATTCTCTGTTTTTTTTAGCTGGCAAAGGTTGCTTTGAAAGGATGCCGATAGGCTCTATTTGTGGACATTGCCCTGTATGGCTCCAGGGGCTTATTTATGGTCTGGTTTCCCCCAGGATGCATGTGATATAAGTGAAATCTTGGCAGGATATTTGGAAAAGCAGGAGGATGGCGTACCCGAAACAAAGGTCTTGCAAGAGGCACTAGCATACACAATGATATTGTGCCAAGGGGATGCTTGGAAAATGCTCATATGCTCTAGTGATCATGTATGCAGAATGCAGTGAGCTTGGAAGGGCAGGGCCAATAGGCTCTGGACAACTTCAAATGCATGGGCATAAGGGCAATAAATTATTGAGGATGCCAATTAAATGTGTGCATGAGTTAATTTATTGAGGATGCCAATTAAATGTGTGCATGAGTTAGATCTCGAAGGTCCAAGAAAAGAAGGTAATGGGAGTATTAGAAAAAACAAGGGATGCCGATTTGAAAAAGGTGGTGGGTCCTTCGAGAAAAGACATCCGCTGAAGCGAAGGAGGAAGGAGGTCGCCAAAAAGAAGGGGGACCGGGTAGCTCTGCAGAGAGGCGGGTCGTGAAAGAGAAGAGGGTACGCTGTTTTGCTGCAAGGGGAGTTGGCAGTAAAGCAGAGGAAGCAGGGTAGCACGTCTACTGGTGTGAGGCGCAGAGTGGTGCTGGTGCTGACGAGAGCTGGTAGCACGCCAAAGAGAAGGAGCAGTGGTTGGTGCAGCCGCCCGCAGGCGCAAGCGAAGTGAAGCTGGCGCAAAGATGACTAAACTAGGGACAGCTAGCGACGAGGAGAGAGAAGCCGTTGTTTGCGGAGACGGTTGGCTGGCAAAGAGCGGTGGGTGGCGACTGCTACAGGCAGAGAGAACAAAGAGGGCATGGCTGGTAGTGAAGATGGCCTCTGGTGTGCACAGGCAAGGCTGCAGAAGTCGCCTTGGTGAAGACGTCAGGAAGCTGTTTTGTGTGCTGGCGGTGACTGCTAGCGAAGAAGAGGAGGGTCGCTTTGCTTGGTGACTGGTGTGGAGTGTGGAGTCTGTTGTGAAGGTAATCGCCTTTGAGGAGGGCTGCACGTATTGTTGGCGTTGACTGAGAGGCTGGTTGGGTTTTGTTGGGAGGTCACCTTTGAAGCCGGTAGCGCTGGAGATCGTTGTCTTCAGTTAAGGTGCCAGCACAGAGTACACATAGCAAGCAGGTTTGGGTGTTGGCTGTAGTGCAAGTGGCAGATGGTGCCAAGGAGGTGGTGGCCGCCTCTGGACAAGAGAATCGAGGGCTGTGGGCAGGCAAAGGGAGAGATGTTTCTCTGTTGGTAGTCGTCGGGAGAAGCTGGAAGCAAAGAGAGAGAGAGAGAGAGAGAGAGAGAGAGAGAGAGAGAGAGAGAGAGAGAGAGAGAGAGAGAGAGAGAGAGAGAGAGAGAGAGAGAGAGAGGGGAGCCGCCTTTGGTAGTGGAGAGTCATGAAAGTGCTGCTGTTGGGTGCAATAGCTAAAGTGAAGTAGAGTGAAGGAGAGAACGCCAAGAGTTGGGAAGCTTTGGGGCTATTTTGGAGGACGAGCTGGTGGGCTATTTTTAATGGCTGCGTTTACAGCTTTATGCATGGAGGTTTGGCTGCGTGTACAGGGGCTCAGGGATGTATCTCAGGAAGAATAGGAGACAAGCTTGTGTGGGTTTGTGAACTCGAGGCTGTCTGGTATTCCTTGTCTTGAGAATCAAGGGACCTGGTCGGAACGCAGTGTTCATGTATTTACAGTTTGTGATAGCCTATGCAATTCAGCGAGGGATCTTTGAGACTGTGTGTGTTGTTGGGTAATTATTTTGTTGTTGGTGCCCCTATTTTGGGTGTCTTTCTGGTGTGGGTGGTGTGGTGAGCTGTGAGAAGTATTCCAGCCAATGGTGGCTAGTGGTGCCCCCTTTTGTAGTTGTTGTATCAAAGTTTGGGAGGTGAAGGGCTATAGAGGCATGGTCTTTTTTCTTGTTTTCACCTCACATGCTTTCTGGTGCCCCCACTGAGGATCTTTCTTCAGGTTCCTTCAGTTTACAGGTTGCAACCATGGCGTTTGCTTATCTTGAATTTCACGGTGATAAGAATGAGGATGCAGAGGATTTCTTGGAGCAAATGGAGGTAGCATGTATTACCAACCATGTGGATAATCCGGATCAAATTTTAAGGCTCTTCCAGATCTTTTTGAAGGGCACAGCGAATGATTGGTAGCCCATCTCGAATGATGATGGTGGAAAACCTAAGAGAAGCCCTTACAAAGGAGTTTCAGAGAAGAGAAGATCCCAATGACATTTGGCAGGAGCTCCAGCAGTTGAAGCAACTGCTCATTCACATGACCGATGTGTTTGTGCCAAATATCAACATCAGCCACAACTCCTACACCCTGTGCAAATAATGTAGCTTTCTCCTGAGGCATGTCTACATTAAGAGTGAACATTCTACCCACTCCTTTACCATTCTTCTTATGCTCCTCCACAACATAGTCATCTAGATTAAACATGACCTGCAATCCATGTTCTATCATTTGTCCAATAGAGACAAGATTTTTTGTGATGTTAGGCAGATACTTCATTTTCCCCACTTGCATACATAGAGGCACTTTTCCAACGTGAGAAATGGTATGGGCTGTATCATCGCCCATTTCTACATAACTTGGAGAGTCCAGATCTTTCATGTCTCTGAACCACTCACCATGTGAATTCATGTGGTTCATAGCACCCGAATCCACATACCATACATCCTCACCACAAGATACATCAACAGTCATGGTATTCATTATATGCTGCATGACAAAAAATTTCTCACTTCTATCTTCAGCATGCATAATTATTTTGCTACCTGTTTCCCTTGTTATTATCACCTTTCTTCTTTGGACAGTCATAAGCAATATGCGCTTTCTAACCATAATCATAGCATTCCCTATTGTCATAACCAGAATCTTTTCTAAAGCCTCTGCCATGTCCCCTTTGGATCGCCCTACCTTGAGATTGGCCTCTTCCTCCTAACTGTCCTTGTTACTGATGTGAATCATAAGACTGATTCTTCTCTAAATGGCCACCACCTTGGCTTGAACCTTGACCTCTACCTCTACCTTATTAGAATAGAATACCTACTTTGAACTTTTTTTTTTGTGAACTTGGTTCTACACTCAAGTTCTTCTCCTCAATGATCAACATGGATATGAGGTATGCAAAATTCGGGATATTCTCTGGAGTCTGCATAGATGTTTTGAGCTGCTTATATGATGGCCCTACGCCATCATATAGATGTTGTGAACTGCTTATATGATGGTCCTAGGCCATGCAAGCATACCTCCACATTGTCATCATCTTCCTACAATAACACCTATAGATGAAAGGGATTCAAACAATTCCCTTAATCTTCATCAATGCGTAGTCATTCACTAACATATTCTTCTTTTCCACAGTATAAGCACCCCTTTTTATGGCATCAGTGAAATCAAGACAAGGTATTTATTCCTTGAGCCCGAGATACTCTTCATCACTCATCAATGCACCTTTGCAAATCTTCCATGCCTTCTTTGTGGTTTTACAATAAGAAAACAATAGCAGCCTTCTGCGTGCGCATGCGAGCGCACGCACACACACAGCGAGAGCAGAGCATGCTAATCATGAAAAAGCCTGCTTACCTAATCATGCGCCTTACAGGCCGTCTATGGATCCATCCATCGCCATTCGCAACTCGCGAGCTTCGGGAAAAAAGTTATGACCTACAACTGTCTTTTAGATTCAAATATATATTTACGTAGGCAGTCACGTCATAAATGATATCCAAATAATAAAAAGCTATAAATAATTTAAAAAAAGTTATAATCTTGCATAAAGACTTCTCTTTGAATTAGCAAAAGCCATCTGCAGGTAATCTCTTCTCACCTCGCTGCACATAGAAGCCATCTTTCAAGTACCAAAGGTAAGATTTCCTCTCTCTCTTTCTCTCTCTCTCTCTAAATGATATAAGCACGCTAGCTTAAAAAGGTTGCCTGCGTTAAAACTTCTCTTCAAATTAGTAAAAGAAAAATCACAGGTAATACCCCCTCAAGCTCAACTTCAAGCATAGTCTGAAATCTATAGAGCTTCGCAGCTTCCAAGGTCTTGGGTGAAAATATCAGCTCCCTGCTCCTCTATGATGCTGACGTAGACCAAGTTACTGCCAAGACCTTCTCCCTAATGAAGTGGTAATGGACCTCGATATGTTTTTTCCTCACATGGAACACTGGGTTCCTTGCCAATTGTATCCTACTAAGGTTGTCGTAGTATATGACAACCTTCCTGGCTATATGCAACCCCAAATCAATAAGTAGCTTGCGCAATCAAGCTACCTCCATTGTTGCCTACTGCACCACCCATGTACTCTCCCTCAGTATACTTGATAACACAAATATGGGCTCCTTCTTGCTGCTCCATGTCAGAGCAGCACTCCCAAATGAGAATACAAATCCACTAGTAGATCTATTGTCTGAGATACTACCTAGCTAATCAGCATCCATGTAACCATATAGCTCCAATGGTATAAATTATCTCTCAAGCCCAACTGTGTAGTTCAAATCTAGCCTATTGATTGTCATGTAGATCAAGCTCTTGTACATAGTGGGATTCTCCAACACATAGCCCGCATTCGCACTCATTTTTCCATTCACATCTAATGGCATAGAAATCGGCTTACAATCAACCATACCATACTTTGACAGCATATCCAAAGCATACTATCCTTGCGACAATAACCATATGCCCTCATGCGTTTTGATCACCTCAATTCCCAAGAAGTAACACAATTCTCCCAAATTCTTCATGTCAAATTTCATCTCTTGAGGAGACCCTTTACATTCTCAACCTCTTCTTCTCTATCACCCGCCTTAATCAAGTCATCCACATGTATGGTAATGACAACAATTTCCTTATCACTCATGTGCACATACAAGGAGTGATTAGCATCAACCAGAAAAAAACCAATTGTGACAAGATATTGTGCAATCTTGTCATGCCATGCTCTAGGCGCTTGCTTCCGCCCATATACAAGGCTTTACGAAGCCTCCATACATGGTTTGGTTGATCCAATTCTCATAAAACCAGGTGTTTGCCACAAATACACTTCTTCAAGAAGGCATTCTTTACATCTATCTGATGTAAAGAAATACACTTCTTCAAGAAGGCATTCTTTACATCTATCTGATGTAACACAAAACCTTTTGATGTAGCCACAACAATGATAGCTCACAAGGTTAACATTTTGGTGACAGGACTGAATGTTTCCTCATAATCTATACCATGAGTCTATGCATAGCCTTTGGCAACTAGCCTTGCCTTATACCTACTAATGGTTCCATCTGAGTTGTGCTTTATCTTAAACACCCACTTACAGCCAATGGCCTGCCTGCCCTCTAGCGATGGAACAAAATCCCAATTTTGGTTTACATCTAATGTAGCCATTTCCTGATCCATGGCATTTTGCCAATGCACATTACCAATTGCCTCCTCATAACATCTAATGTAGCCATTTCCTCATCCATGGCATTTTGCCAATGCACATTACCAATTGCCTCCTCATAACATGGTGGCTCAAAATCCTGCATAACTCTAGCCATGTATGCATAATGGTGAGCTACATAGCCATCATAAGTAAGCCTCTACACTCAATTTCTAGTATGTCCAAACTTGTGTGGACCTGGATCGCTCCCTAGAGCTTTACCTATAACTTGTGATTTCCCGATAGTTGAAATGCCAAGCTCCTCATCTAGACTTTGCTCTGAGTTGCCTAAAATCTCCATCAACACATAACCATGTCTAGTTGACAAATAAGGTATATAGATGGACTCGTCCACTTTTTCCTTGCCCTTCTGTGATACATTAGAAGAGCTTGCAGAGCTTACATTCTCCCACAATCTTCCACTCTAAGGTTTTTCATTAGACTTATTGCTAGGGGATGCTAGTGGTCCGCTTAAAGCTTGTAATTATTAGCTTTCACTTTTTGCAACCACATTCTCTTTTACATCAGCCTTGGTAACATCTTTTACATCCATGTATCAACAACTACTCATCTCATCAAACACAACATCCCTACTTACCCTAACCTAAGGTGTAGCATGGTTATAGCATCTCTACCCCTTTTGCTCAATGAGTACCCCACATTACACATTTCTCTACTTTTAGATCCACCTTTGTGTGTTTCTCATCTCAAATATGCACATATGCAATACATATAGACACTTTAAGGTGTGACAAATCTCATTTTCTACCTGTGAACTTTTCTTTAGGCGTCACATCATGTACAACAACATTGGGAGTCCTGTTCATAATATAGATAGCAATATTGACTGCTTCAACCCAATAATGATGCAAAATATTCTTCTCACACATTAATGCATGCGCAACTTCAGCAATGTGCCTATTTTTCCTTTCAGCAACCCCATTCTGCAACCCCATTCTGCTCTGCTGAGGTGTATACCTCTATGTATTTTCAAAAATTTTGAAAACTCATTGGAGAATTACTCTCCCCCTCCATCTGATCTTAGACACTTAATTTGGAAACCTATTTCCTTCTCAATCCTAGTTCTAAAATGCTTAAAGTGAGAGAACACCTCACTCTTCTATTTCATGAAAAAGACTTATGCTTTCTTGGTATGGTGAGTCAATAAAGGAAACATAAAATTTGCACCCATGCATTGATGTAGTCTTCTAGGGCCCCATATATCCGAATGAATGACCTCAAGAGGTTTCTTACATACATGCTTCTCTTGTGGAAACACACTTCTTGTTTGTTTTCCAAATTGGCATGCCTCACAGACTTTGTACATTCCATGAATTTTGAACTTTTACAACCCTATTACCAACTCTTGAGTCTGCATACTTCTCAATCGCTACTCATTCACATGACTGATGTATTTGTGCCAAATATCAACATCAGCCACAATTCCTACACCCTGTGCAAATAATGCAGCTTTCACCTCAAGCATGTCTACATTAAGAGTGAACATTCTACCCACTCTTTTACCTTGCGTAGCCATCTGCATTAAACGTGACCTGCAATCTTTGTTCTATCATTTGTCTAATAGAGACAAGATTCTTTGTGATCTTAGGCACATGAAGGATATCCTACAAATACTTCATTTTCCCATCTTGCATACATAGAGACACTTTCCCAATGTGAGTAATGGTATGGGCTGTATCATTGCCCATTTCTACATAACTTGGAGAGTACATATCTTTCATGTCTCTGAACCACTCACCATGTGAGTTCATGTAGTTCAAAGCACAGAATCCACATACCATACATCCTCACCACATGAGATACATCAACAATCATAGTATTCATCATATGCTACAAACAATTGCTCACTTCTATCTTCAACATGCTTGTTGGAAGATGCATAATAATTTTGCTACCTCTTGTTATCACCTTTTTTCTTTAGATAGCCACCATAAGAAATATGTCCTTTCTGACTATAATTATAGTGTTCCCTGTTGTCATAACCAGAATCTTTTCTAGAGCCTTTGACATGTCCCGTTTGGACCCCCCTACCTTGAGATTGGCCTCTTCCTCTTGACTGTCCTTGCTACTATTTGTGAATCATAAGAGTGATTCTACCCTGAACGGCAACCACCTTGGCTTGAACCTTCACCTCTACCTCTACCTCTACCTTGTTAGAATAGAATACCTACTCAGAACTATTTTTGTTTTGTGAACTTGGTTCTACACCCAAGTCTTCTCCTCAATGATCAACATGGATATGGGGTTTAGAAAATTAGGGATATTCTCTCAAGTCTGTATAGATGTTTTAAACTGCTTATATGATGGCCCTAGGCCATCATATAGATGTTGTGAACTAATTATATGATGGTCCTAGGCCACACTAGCATACCTTCACATTTTCATCATCTTCTACAATAACACCTATAGATACAAGGGATTCAAACAATTCCCTTAATCTTAAACGCATAGTCATTCACTAACATATTCTTCTTTTCCACAGTATGAAGCTCATTTTTCAACTACAATTTCGCTCATTTTGCATTTGTGTTTCATACAATGTGACCAGGTTTCTCCAAGCTTCTGCTGGCAAGTAAGCATCCTATTTGTCCATCAATGTAATCCCAGTAATATTTTCCCATCAAGAAGTTTGTTATTCTGAACCTCTCTAGGCGTGGAAGTTGTTTTTGTCATTGACAATCTGGTTGATCCCATTATCAACATATATCTTGCAAAACACTCAGAAATCTACGCACAGATAATTTTTGAATACAACACACTTGCTATAACTTTTGCAATGGTACCAAATCACATCTGTACTTTCTTACAGATAACCATAGATCACATACATACATTGAATAACACCTGTCAGCCACCACAAATATTATACTTTCAATGTTTACAACACCTAAACCACACTGTCATATATCAAAACCTGTGTTTTGACAAAAATTGTGAACCCCAAAGGAACCATGCAAACGTCCTCTAACTCAAAAACGGATGTCGAAACGTGCCCAAAATGGAATTCTGCCCCAAAAAAATCCCATGTAAGATCTCCCTACTATCTACAACCCTATGAAGATAGCTCCATAATTGGAGATCACATCACCGGCAACTCACGAAGCTATCCGAAGTTGTTACTCCACCACAAGAAGGGGGGAAGAGGATGATGAAGCTCCTCCGGTGTAGTACCACTTTCTCAGCTCCGTTGACTCCTATGCTTGCCTCTAGCCTCTTATCCTAAACCAGGCTCTAATACCATGAAAAGAGAGAGGGGAGAGGAGAGATAGAGCTCTGACAAGCACACACTCTAACCCTAGAGAGAGGGGAGAGGAGAGATAGAGCTCTGACAAGCACACACTCTAACCCTAGAGAAGAGAACACACAAAGATGGAGGTTGAAATCTTCTTCTTCTCTACTAACAAGATAAGAAAGGGTCTATAAAACATAAGTGAAAATACATCATAAGTACTAGAGTAATATGTACAATGGTCATAGTGTGTAACCGCTAAGTGAGTGAGCTGGCAAGATAAGTATGCCATCAATCTCAGTAGCTACACCAGTTGGTGTAGTCCAACTGTGGAGAATCACTAGCAAAGATCCATTGCGTCAGCTACCAACATGCTAGTGAGTGATGAAATGGTCACCACTAGGCCTTGTATAAGTGTCAGCTCATGTTGAGAGCTTGACATCTTAACATATTACTTATGGTTTTTCAACTATTATTCATTGTGATAATGGCCACATGGAAGACTCTTTTGGGTAATGCTTGCAGGATAACTTTCTAAAAATGTGTTATTGGGTTGCACATGGATGGTGGCAACCCAATGTAAGATCGATTGGGCAACAAACGCAGTCACAATAGTAACTCCCTCTTTCCCTATAGGATCTCATTGTATGCGTTTCTCATAGTGAGATGCTCACCTGTCAAGAGGGTCACAAGGAGTTAGCTGCTAGCCCAAATACAAACCCTAAAATAACTCGTAACCTAGCAAAGTATAACCACATGCACCACTAACAAAAGTAAGGGTTTTGCAGCAAAAGCCTTAGCTCAAATGGGTTCCCTAAAAGAAACCCCAACAAAGGAAAAGGCCTCATCAAAAGAAAAGTCCAAAGAAATGTATATCTCACAAACTGATGTACCCAAGAAAATTCTCAAGACACAAGGGTACTCCTAAGGCAATGGATGTATTTGTCCTCCTAAGAATAACATGCCAAAATACCCAAATTAAACTACATCTAATGTTGTGGCCACACTTGAAAAAGATAAAGGCAAATAGGTTATCTATGAACCCTCCTCTATCCATACGTCACTGACAACCCTTGCTCCTTGAGCCTAGCGTGTTGCTCCTCCACACATCCTTGTGGAGATTGTGGAGTCAATGTAATTCTTATTCTTCCGAGTGAATATAAGAAGTTGTTTCTCTAAAAGTGTTGTAAATTTAATTTTTATTCGTTTTCATAAAGTGTGGTGGTTTTTTAAGTCTACTGTGTTTCAAACCCTTTAATATGTAAGAAAATATTGATAAGTATAAGTAAGTACAAACATAAATATAAATATAAGTATATATTTAAGTGAAAATAATAATAGAGTTAATTATGCTAGAAATATAAATATGTTTTTATGATTTGTTATATTTTAATGAAGTGTCATTAATTTTTAAGTCTATAGATATAAGTTTAAAAATAAATATAACTTTAAGTCTATATTTGAGTATAAATAATAATATGAGTAACTATGTAAATAATATAATATAATGTAACATAAAATAGAAGTATGATTTATTATTTATTATATTTTAATGAAGTGTCCTGTATTTACTAGGGTATAAACATAAGGTATAAAAATAAATATAAGTTTATAGATATTTGTAAGTAATATAATAAACACAAGTATAGATTCATTAAAAATATTATAAAATTAAGTGTTAGTATAAATATGAGTATAAGTTATAGATCAAACTCATTTATACTATCTATTCTCTAGCTCTCCCTTTGTGTGTTAGCTCTCCCCACACTACCCATCATGGCCGCCTCCCCTACTTTTGCCCCACGTGGATTAGCAGCACTTGCTATGCTCACCTTTTGGGGACTGGATCTATCCTAGGTTTTGCAAGAGTTTAGACCTCGAGGCTGTCATCTCCACCTTAGACCCAAACTCCACCTTAGACCCAAACTCCACCTTGATAGCTACATTTTGCGATACAATCGACAACTTCACCTACTCTATCCCAAATTCCACCTTGAGTTGGATTCCTTTGGAGTTCCTCTTCAACATGCAGAGTGGATCCAACCACAAGAAAGTGGTGAACAGAGCTCTAGCTCATGTCGGACAAGATTTTCGCACTACCGCTCTCCCAACCTCCTATGAAGAGCACATCCCACTCGATCTCATTGAGTAGGATATTTCTTTTGCTATTTACATCTTGACGCTCTCCGGGGTATGTGGAGAACTTTTTGAAGATTAAAGCACTTACACAGGGTACTGCATTAATACCAGCTCTCTCTATCATCCCACTAGCACACCCACACAAATGCACACACTGAAAGAGTAATTCTATCACCTGGCAAAACATGGCCACTACATCAATATGCACAGAGAAATTGCTAGAGGATAAGCAACATATGTACCATGTTTATTGATTTGCAATATTGATGGGGGTGTATGCCTATGTAGGAGGAAGACCTCGTTACTTCAGTACTTTTTTCACCTAAAACATGCACACACACACACACACGAGAGAGAGAGAGGGAGAGAGAGAGAGAGCCTTTATTGATGTAAATATCTCCCAGAAAATTTGTATAAAATTGGACACCTATATTGTGAGCGCGCAATACTTACTATGTTTTAGCCCATTATGTGTGTGTGTGAAAACGCTTTGAGAGAGAGAGACGACAATGATGACTTTATATTTCAGAATAGAAAGAGAGAGACTCAAGAGTCTGCTGTGCATTAAAGGGTGGATGTATAATACAATGTGGTGGATTTTTTTGTTTTTAATCCCCCAAACGCTCTCATCTTTTGTCCAAGTTTATTTTTTACCCTACAATCTCCTTTATATATACATAGATTATTACCACATGGATGCTTTGGTTAACCTTGCACTATTTGTTTCAATTTTAAATGAAAGGCTTGTATTAAATTTAATGTAATTACTTATCATAATTTCTATTATTTTCACATGAATGCTACAAGTAATTACTTGAACTATAATTGGTTATGTTTCTATAAAGGTAACGTTTCTATAAAGGCCATAGAAATCAATTGAATATGTAAATGCTACATTGAGTATTCCATAGATGCTACAAGTAGTTATATGGATGGGAAGCCAGGTCCTCCACACTCCACCAAGAGCTTTTGACCATCACTTTCGACATCTCTGACCGCTCCGACTACCGGTGTGCTCTGACCACTCCGATCGTCGGTGCCCTCCGATGGCTCTGATTGGCCTGATTGCTGTCGTCACCACCTCTGATTGTTGTCACCCTAGTTCCCTTTGACATCTTCGACCGTCGGTGCCCTCCGACAATTCCGGACCGCCATCACCACCAGTGCCCTCCGACGGTTCTGACCGCTGGTGCCCTTTGACATCTCCGACGTGCATGGCCAACTCCGATGGCACTCATGGAGGCAACACCCCTCTCCCTTTCCCGAGGGATGGGAAGATCCTCTTCGATATCCTCTTGAGCACCATCTTCCTTTCCCAATGGAAGATCTTCCCTATGCACTAAATGATGAGGGTTGGGACTTCGAGGAGAGGAGGACACCTGAGGAGGAGATAAGGGGAGCACTCTCACAGACACACGGGGTCTCGGGGGACACACTCTCTCTCTTGTATCACATTCATTGTAGCACCTTGAGGCAGGGAGCACATTCTTGGTGAGAGCAGAGTCTCTCTTGTATCATTCTTGTCTATGGTATTGCACTCTGTTGGTGTTTTGTCTATCTCTTTGTGGTGTGAGTGAGGTGAGTGAGTGGTCAGTGGTGTGTGTGGTGTGAGTGAGAGGCCTATAGGGATACTGTGGTGCTCAAAGAGTATGGTAGACACTGTAGAGCATAGGTCTTGCATGTCTAGCTAGTGAGGTCAATTCATCCATGGTGGGTGGAGTCCTCCACAACTAAGACAAAATTTGGCGATCACAGTGGGAATCTCCTAGAGGTCAAGGATAGTCTCAAAAAAGTTTCTTTTTCTTTTTCGATGATTTTTGTTCTTGGTGAGAGGAGTGTTGTGTATGCCCTTGAAGACTAGAGCTTTTGGAGGTGATTCACCCCTTCATTCTCCTCTTCAAACTAGTTGTCGTAGGGTTCTTCCTCGTTCCCTCAGCATCTTCCTCTTCTAATCCTATGGTAGCTCCAAGGCTAGAACCATTGGTTGCTATCCTTAATCGCGTGTAAGTTAAACTACCAACCTTCAGAGGTACCATCACTGAAGATGCAGAAGACAATGTGTGGCGGTTCCTCACTATGTGTGACTCAAGAGGTCTCAACCAAGATGATGCATGCTTGGTCTTGTTCCCAACAATGCTGGAAGAAAGTGCCGACCGGTGGTACAATCAATTTTGCGTCAACCACTTCCTGGATTGGGCCACCCGCAAGTTACAGTTCTTGGCTACCTTTCGGCCTAGGAATTACTTTGACCTCATTACTCAAGAGCTCAACTAACTCTCCATGAAGGCAGGGGAGTCAGTGGCCCAACTTATCACAAGAGCTAAAGTTTTGGTCGCTCAGCTACCCCAAGATCCTAGACACTACATGATGCAACAGTGGGTGCTTCAAGCACTCCCTACTCAAATGTCCATGAAGATGAGAGAGACCTTTCCACCCCAAGGTACCCTGCAGGACTTCCAAGATAGAGCTACACAACTAGAGAATGCTCGTCTCATAGCGGAGCACAATACCTCTTGGTCCCCACTTATACCCGGCACGTCTTTGGCTCCTCCAACTGTTCCTCTAGCCCTGACGGTAGCTTCTACATCCTCTTCCATGGACAAACTAACCAAGGTCAAGAAGGAGCTGGAAGATTTCAAAAGGTCACAACAAGAGGACATGGCCATGGCAGCGCCTAGGAAGGATATCGAGTATCTCAAGGTCAAAGATCCCAAGATAAGTCCATGGTGCCTGGTATATAGCTCACAAGGCCATCTTCCAAATGATTGTCACACCAATAAATATTTCTCATTTTGCTCAAAGGCGGGACATGAGGACAAGGAGGGTTACTACCTCAAAGGACTTTGCCTTATGCAACAACAACTTAAGCAAGGTGCCACCCCGCTTAATCCCTTCGCCAAAGACTACATGGTGACCCCAACCAGTAGTGCTTCAACTTCTACCCAGACCCCTAACCACCAACCAAACCCAACACCCTTCTTGAGCCCTCAATAAGCTAGAGTAGCTACCCCCTAATCCCAAGCTTATATTAACCCTGTCACCCCTCCCCCTTCCTACTTAGCTGCCCCACATACCCTTCCCTCCCCCATGGCTACTTTTGTATCAACCACATCAATCCACACCAATCCTCATCAATCCACAGCAATCCACATCAACCACATCAATCCACATCATTCCACATCAATCCACATCAACCACATCAATCCACACCAATCCTCATCAATCCACACATCAATCCACATCAACCACATCAATCCTCATCAATCCACATCACTCCACATCTTTCCATATACAATAATCCACATCAATCCACATCAACCACATCAATCCACATCACTCCACATCTTTTCACACATCAATCACATCAATCCACATCAATCACATCAATCCACACATCACTCATATCATTCCACATTAATCCACATCAACCACATCAATCCACATCAATCCAATATCTACAAACAAGAGGGTTTCTTTTTGCTTTAAGTGAATTAGCTTTGATTGTCAACTTTCCTTGATCTAGTTTATCAAAATTTTTGTTCCACAATTAACCAGGTTAAAAGTACAGTTAAAACCATAATTAATCAGGTTAAAAGTACAATTACTGTACTTTTCATACTATCAGAACTTTCTAAGTCTCAGCCATTACTTGACTTAGTTCAAGGTAACTTTTTCTCGACTCAATTTAATTAAGTCTAAGTTTCTCTTCACTTTTAGATCTTGGATCCTTTCAAGAATTCCAGATTCCTTTCCCAGGGAATCTAGGAATAGGTTAGTCACAAGTATTTACATTCATCCAACTAAGCATGTTTCTGGTCTTTTTTTGGAAAATCCTTTTCCCATTCAGAGTGTACTTAAGATTCTGTTTTTTGAGAATCTAGACGTATACTTCATAATTCCAAAAGTTAATATGTTCGTGATTCCTCTTTCTAACTAAAAATTTATCCATGTTTTCTTGATGCATTCCTATGAATATTTTCACATTCTTTCCTCAATTTTTTTAAAATAAAATATGCTCAATATTCCTCTTTTTGAATAAAAGATTTATGAATACGATCTCATGGGATTTACAAAATCGATTATACCCATAATTCCTCTTTTTGATTAAAATTTTATCTTCTCGATGCACCCTATGAATATTTTCACATTCTTTTCTCTATTTTTCCAAAATAAAATATCATGGAAATCCCTCTTTTAGCATAAAATATTTATGCACACCTACTAATTCATTTTTATCTAAATGAATTATATTCATAATCCTTTCCATAATTCTCATTGAATGAATCTAGAAAACATTGTGCATAACCTCCTTTATTTTTCTGGCAAACGAATAATGCTCACAACTCCACTTTTAGCATAAAATTTATCATGCATAAATTCATTTTCTAATGATAAAAATTCTGCCATAGTTTCCCTGCATTTTCTATGAAATGAGAATGCCTTAAATTTCACTTTTAACATAAAATTTAGTATGCTTAAATTTATTTTCTAAAAATTTTGCCATAGCTTCCCCACATTTTCTATGAAATGAAAATGCTTAAAATTTCACTTTTAACATAAAGATTAGTTTATGCATAAACCTTCATTTTGTAATGATAAAAATTTGCCATAACTTCCCCTCATTTACTATGAAATGAGAATGCTCAAAATTACACTTTTAGCATAAAATTTAATATATACATAAACTCATATTCTAATGATAAAACTTCCCTCGCCCAGAAAGCATCATTGGTAACCAGAACACTCACCACCTGGTCACTCAGGGGCCTTTTCAATAGTTCCCAGCTCATAGTACCTAGGAGTATAATCTCATAAAATCCATATGGACTCTTCGTTGAAGATCAGCTAGATCAACCAACAAGATCCATTTAAAAGAGCCATGAACTCATCCGTTGAAGACCAGCAAGGTCAATCAACCAGATCCATGCCCGTGTTCGAAAAATAACTCCAACTCATTTTCTTCCTCGACCGCATGCATGGGTATCTTGGGAGACCCAGAGCCCAAGCACCGTATGGTCAGCACCCTCTAGGCTCCTTCGTAGGTGACCTAGCGCTTCAGTCATAAGCCACTTCCTTGGCCCCTCATCCACCGTACCGGAAGCTCACCATTTTAACCGAACTGAGGCTGGTCAAGACCTCGGTCGACCTTGCCATGCGAGACGTGCTTCTTTGACTCTCTATCAGATGTTGCAACATTCTCCACTTAGGTCCATGACCTCTTTCCATAAGATAGTCAAAATGCTTCTCCCAGCATACTTGATGTAAAACAATCTTTAAGAAACAGGTTTCACATGCAAATACATATTCCAAGAAAAATTCTCATCTTTCCATATCATTCCTCATCATTTCATACGATTACTCATCATTCCACATCATTCCACATCATTTCTCATCATTCCACATCATTCGATATCATTCCACACATCAATCCACATCAACCACATCAATCCACATCATTCCACATCAATCCACACATCAACCACATCAATCCTCATCAATCCAAATCAACCACATTTATCCACATCAATCCACGCATCAATCCATGTCAACCACATTTATCCACATCAATCCATGTCAACCACATTTATCCACATCAATCCTCATCAATCCAAATCAACCACATTTATCCACATCAATCCACGCATCAATCCACATCAACCACATCAATCCAATCAACCACCTCAATCCACATCATTCCACATCAATCCACATCAACCACAGCAATCCACATCAATCCTCATCAATTCACACATCAATCCACATCAACCACATCAATTCACATCATTCCACATCAATCCACACATCAATCCACATATCAATCCACATCAACCACATCAATCCACACCAATCCTCATCAATCCACACATCAATCCACACATCAATCCACATCAACCACATTAACCCTCATCAATCCACATCACTCCACATCTTTCCATACATCAATCCATATCAACCACATCAATCCACACATGAATCCACATCAACCACATCAATCCATATCAATCCTCATCAATCCACATCACTCAACATCTTTTCACACATCAGTCCACATGAAATCACATCAATCCACACATCACTCATATCATTCCACATCCACATCAACCACATCAATCCAATTTCTACAAACAAGAGGGTCTCTTTTTGCTTTGAGCGAATCAGTTTTGATTGTCAACTTTCCTTGATCTAGTTATCAGAATTTCTGTTCCATAATTAACTAGGTTAAGAGTACAGTTACTCTACTTTTCATATTGTCAGAACTTTCTAAGTCTCGGCCATTACTTGACTTAGTTAAAGGTAACTTTTTCTCGACTCAATTCAATTAAGTCTAAGTTTCCGTTCACTTTTGGATCCTCGATCCTTTCAAGAATTCCAGATTCCTTTCCTAGGGAATCTAGGAATAAGTCAGTCACAAGTATTTACATTCATCCAACTAAGCATGTTTCTGGTCTTTTTCTGGGAAATCCTTTTCCCGTTTTGAGTGTACTTAAGATTCTACTTTTTAAGAATCTAGACGTATACTTCATAATTCCAAAAGTTAATATGTTCCTGATTCCTCTTTCTGACAAAAACTTTATCCATCCCGCATTTACTATGAAATAAGAATGCTCAAAATTACACTTTTAGCATAAAATTTAATATATGCATAAACTCATATTTTAATGATAAAAATTTTACCATAGTTTCCCTGTATTTTCTATGAAATGAAAATACTCAAATTTTCACTTTTAATATAAAGATTAGTTTATGCATAAACCTAAGCATAATTATAAACATTATTTCATCTAAACCACAACATAAATCAAGAAAGGCATGGTTTTAAGAGGAAAACCATGAAATAAAATACTTCCCAAGCATGAGGGAGATTAGGAAAAAGATTAACATAAAAAAGAGAGAATAAACTTCATTGTTTAGGCTTACCCTTGGTTTTCTTGATTCTTTACCTTGAAAGAACTGTGTATCCCTTAAGAAAAAGAGGCTTAGCCACCAAGAGAAGAGGGTATTCTTCAAGAGAAGAAGAGGTTTAGTGAAGCACCAAGCTTTCACAATGGAGAGGCAAGGAAGAGGGATAAAGGAAATACACTAAAATGAAAATTACACTAGCATGGAATTAATCTAAGATGAAAATACAAAGGAATGGGGCTCTATTTATAGTGAGGGAGGCCACCAACCAAGCCCAACTGGGATCTAGAGGCTTCCAGCTTTAGTTTGATCCAATTTGGACAAGTTTTAGACTAGTTCTGCTGCCCACTTTTTGATCTAGTTTGGAAGAGGAGAGATGAGAGATGAGAGATGCAATATCTAGCCACTTTATGATATTTTGGAATTAAAAAATTCCCCTTTGATGTGATTTCTAGGCGCCTCCTTGATGAGGGGTTTTCCCTCTCTTGAGGTGTCACAAAGCCTCCCAAAAGTCTCCTAAAATATTTGGAAACTCATAATTGTGGAACCTTCACCTTATGTGAGCCTTTCTTTATTATTTTTTTGTGGATAATTCCAAATTTTCCCATTTTTCTTTAATTCTTATTTTCCAACCTTAATGGATAAGGATATCACATTTTTAAATTCAAAAGGATTTAATAAGGCTTAGAACTTTGAACCAGGGGACTCCTTGGTTCACCCACCGTTCAAATCTAATACAACTTAGGAATTTCTGATTAAAATTTTGATTCTCCCTCTCTCTCTCACCTGCAGCCTATGGGCCTTCTTTCTCTCTCTCTCTCTCCTCGTGTTTCTAAAGCTGTCCCACCTCCCTTGGCCGGTTGGCTGTCCCACACACACACATACACTCAATCCCCTCCTTGCTCTATTTAAACACCCCCCTCCCCTCTGGTACATAATACCCCTTCCCTACTCCCCCTCCCTCCGGGCTACATAACACACACATGTATACCACCTCTCTCACTCCCTTCCCTACTCTTTCTCCTTGTGAGTTGCATAATACATACATAGATACCTGCACTCACTCCCTCTCCTATACCCTTCCTCCCTTCGGGCTACTTATATGCACACACACTCTCTATCTCTCTCCCTCTCCCCCAGTATCTCCCTCTCTATCCCTTCAATATCTCTCTCTATCTTTATCTCTCTCTCTATCCCTTCTCTATCTCTCTGTATCTCTAACTCTCTCTCAATCTCTCTCTCTCTCTCTATCCCTTCTCTATCTCTCTCAATCTCATTCTATCTCTCTCTATCTCTATCTCTATCTCTATCTCTATCTCTATCTCTACCTCTCTCTCTATCTCTATCACTATCTCTCTATCCTTCTAAATCTCTCTCCCTCTCTCATTGGATAGAGTAATGTGGTCTCTTGGGATTATTCCAATAGTGTAAGAATATCATTCTCGCTCCTGCGACTCAGAGAGAACTAAAAGTGATATGCCTACTCACTTGATGAGACCTAGGCCCCCTTTGCCACCTCGTCACATAGCAAGGTTTGAGTCTAGGAAGTCCAATGATGTGGAGAGGTGGATCTCACACAAGATGAGGTTGTCCATCCCCATAGCAAACTGAGGAGGATGCCGCTCGGGAAGAGGTGCCAATGGTCCCCGTAGTAGCAGCCAATGCTCCTCCTTCATCTACTATAGCAAATGAGATGACAATCCCTCTTCCTATAACCGCTTTTGTTGTTATCTGATGTGCGATAAAAGTACTTTTTTAAAAAGGTGTTCCACTATTATTAAGGGACAAAGGAAAACCGTGCTAATTAGAAAGGGGTAAGAAGGAACTTTGTGTTGTACCCATGCATCCGTGCCACCATGCGGTAGTTGTTAGATAACAAGCATCACGTACGTTTCTCTAAGGAAATTAGGTAGCTGGGTGGACTTGATAAGTCAGGTGATTTTCTTTGTCTATGTAATACGAGAGACTCTGCTAGAGGTAGAATCCTACGATTGGGGGTATTTTTATATATCCTCATGTCCTGAGGGGCTAAGGATAAGATGAATCTCCCTCGAGGGAGATCGTGGGGTAAACTACAAAGTGGGGTACCCCTCGGTACTTGGTAAGGGTATGGGGTGGTATCTTACAGGCAGTATCAGAGCGACACATGGCCTACCTACTCACAAAAGCTTATGTGTTGTGTCTCTGCAAAGACGCATCTTGGACAGAGAATTGATGCTTGGCATTAGCTTCGATCACCTGGCCACAAAATCCCTCGACTTTTGTAAAGCATGGACTAACCACTTTATGGCATTTTATTGCTCACACGGTGCTGCCACAAAACCAATGGTATACTAATATCCACTACCACAAGTATATCCATTTCAATGATATTTGCCACAACTTAGACCCAAAACTTTGCTTCTTCCAAATATTAGAGAAAATTAGGGTTGTGCGTCACTTTGTATTTTATGGCGTACTAGTCTTTGATGAAAAGATGGTGGTAGAAGGGAAAGAAGTGTATGTGTCCGAATACTACTACAATCGCAACTTAGAATTTATCCCAAAGCATAGGATTTATTACCTAAGTCATTTTCACCTCAGGTTTTTGGGTGTCTATAACCTTGGGAAGATTTACAACGTAAATGTGTATGAAACTCCCCCTTGCTTTTTGAAAGGATTCATGAAACCTTGAAGATGAATGAGTTTTATAGGCTCACTCAGACAAACCTCATGGTGGATGCTTACTAATTTGAGTTTGTGAAGCTA
This sequence comes from Cibotium barometz, assembly GCF_041138505.1. Lineage (NCBI taxonomy): Eukaryota > Viridiplantae > Streptophyta > Polypodiopsida > Cyatheales > Cibotiaceae > Cibotium > Cibotium barometz. Next base: position 58,005,460 of record NC_141046.1, on the reverse strand, counting down.
AATAAGTATGCTCCACCCTTGATGGTCAAGCAATCTGTGAGCAGATTTGTACAAGGTTTGAATCCTGCTCTCAACCACCGTGTTGAGTCTATGTGATCCACTAACCTCCAAGATGCAGTTTTTCGAGCCAAACCCTTTAAAGAGGAACTCAAGGGGTCTCAGAGTTTTAGGAAGAGAGATTTTCCAGGGTTCTTCCATGTAAAGAGAAGCTCCAAAGGCCCCATTTCCTTGATTTTAGCCTAGCACTAAATCCCTGCTCCTTCCTTGACCGGAAGCTACAAGCCAAGATGTGGCTTGGCAGAATGGCCTATGCTACAATTGCTATCAGCACGGTCATCACGAAGCCAAATGCCCTCATCCTTCAAGATTTTTGACCCCAGTCAAGGCTCCAAGCTTTGGTCAACCAAGAAACCAAGTCCCGATCAACCCTCGTGGTAGAGTTGCTTTCATTCAGCAACCTAGAGCCCCCACCCTAGGGGAAGAGGAACCCCTAGAGGATGTGGTCAGGGATGAATATTAGCAATTTTCAATGATGAGGATGTCTGCCTAGGAGACAAAGAGAATGAGCGAGCCCAAATTCATGTAGCTCCAGAGCATCAAGGAGAAAACTAACAATTCTCACTTATCCAGACACCAGCCCAAGATGGTAAACATTTCAAATTGCTAATTGATTCTGGAAGCACGCATTCACTTATTTCTCCAAGATGCATACGCCAATTGGGCCTTTATAAAAAATCATCTAGGAAAATGACTGTTGAGCTAGGAGGGAGTAAGGAAGTAGTCACCCGCCGGTAACCTCACGTTTGACCTTGATGGCAACCCTACCAAATGGTACTTTCACGTTATGCACTTGGGGATCTAGGATGGTATAGTTGGGATGGATTGGCTAAATGCTCATGAAGCTAGCATCCATTGCAAGTCCGGTATAATAACTTTCCAATCTACTCAAAATTAAGAAGCTAAAGCCTTAGGAACTGTAGGAAAGCCCAAACTGCATGCAAAATATTGAAAGGTCCTAGGAACCACCAAGCAATCTACCTAGGCAAAATAAACAAGGTAGATGAAGGGCCCTTGGGTTATGAACTTTCTTGGAAGACCTGTTTTCGAAGAAGCTCACTCACATGCCACCTAAATGGGATATAGACCATGGAATAGAGTTAGTTCCAGGAGCAAGCCCCATAGCAAAGAGCCCTTATAAAATGTCAATATCAAAAGCTATGGAGTTAAAGGAAAAACTTTGCCAACTTCTTAACCGAGGCTTCATCAGAGCATTTTTCCATGGGGAGCTCCCATCCTATTTCAAAAAAAGAAGGATGGAACTCTGCAACAATTGTACATTGATTTTTACAGAGGGCTAAATCAACTCACAAGTATCCCATTCCTAGAATAGATGAAGTCTTGGATCACCTACATGGGTCTAATATCTTCACCAAAATTGACCTAATATATGGATATTATTGAATTCAAGTCAAGGAAGATGACATAACCAAGGATAACCTTCAACTCGAGGTATAGTTCACAATGAGTTCATAGTGATGTCCTTTGGGTTAATCAATGCCCCAGCCATGTTTAATTGTCTGATATAGGATATCTTCAAGGATCAGCTAGACAAACATATTATAGTCTTCTTCAATGATATTTTGGTCTACTCAAAGGATGAAGAAGAACTTGAGAAGCACGTGAGGGAAGTGCTAGAAATACTGAGGAACATCAACTCTTTGCCAAGAAGAGTAAGTGTACTTTCTTTTCTAGCAAAATTGAATACCTAGGGTTCATTGTCTCTTAGGAAGGAATCTCAGTGGACCCTGCAAAGGTCAAGGATATAGTAGAGTGGCCGCAACCCAAAAATGCCAAAGAAGTTAGGGGATTCCTTGGAATCACTAGGTTGTATAGGGTCTTCATCAAAGCTTATGCGAAGATTGTCACCCCCCCTGACTAAGCAGCTGAACAAAGATAATATGCAAAAAGGGCTAAGAAAAAAGCTTTGAATTACTAAAGCATGCTCTAGTTACTACCCCCATATTAAACTACCAAACTTCGACTCATATTTTGAAGTAATCACAGATGCTAGTGGCTTAGCAATCGGTGGAGTCCTTTAGAGCAGGAGCGAAGGCTAGTGGATTATACTTGCAGAAATCTCAAGGATTACGAGAGGAACTATGCAAACCATGATTTGGAACTTTTAGCAGTCATTCATGCTCTGAAATTATGGAGACACTACTTGCTAGGGAGGAAATTTGTGCTTAGTACACATCATAAAAGTCAAAAGTGGATTTTGACCCAACCAAACCTCAACTTGAGGCAAAGGCGATGGATAAAAACTTTGAAGTCAAATACTTAAAGGGGAAGGATAATGTGGTAGCTGGTGCCCATAGTAGGAAATCTTTTCTAGTAGCTATCTCTGTGATGGGGAATCCCTTATTAGAAGAGATAAAGGGTAACTTACTCAAGGAGATGAGTATTTTTTACGGAACCTAGAAACCGTGTCCCAAAGCACGTAGTCAGAGAAAGACAAGAGGATAATCACGGACTACACATTTGGATGATGGATGCCTCTTTTATCAATTACGGCTATGCATATCCAACAACGAGGAGTTTAGGCATAAAATCCTTTGGGAAGCTCATTAATCTCCGGCAGTTGGTCACCTGGATATGTAAAGATGCTCAACTCCATTCAAAAAAGTTTCTTTTGGCCACACGGCTAAAACAAGATGTTCTAAAAATGTGACTCGGTGCCTAGCGTGTGACATTCCCTAGATGAAATGGGAGTGTATCAACATGGACTTTGTTACTAGTCTACCATTTGTGTAAGGTGGGTATGATTCAATCATGGTAGTGGCAGATAGACTAACCAAAGTGGCCCATCTTATCCCACTCAAGAAAACCTTTTCATCATCAGTGTCAAATATAGCTAAGATCTTCATGAAGGAAATATTTAGGCTGAATGGCCTTCCAAAGAGGATTGTTAGTGATAGGGATACAAAGTTTACTTCAAAGTTTTGGATAGCTCTCTTCCAACATATAGGGACACAACTCAACTTTAGCATAGCTTATCATCTAGATACCAATGGTGGCTAACCAAGCAGGTCAATCAAGTTGAGGATATCCTCAAGGCATATTTGAGCCGAGAACCTAAGTGATGGATGCAATATCTTCCCTTGGTAGAATTCTCTTACATCTCATCCTACCATAGAAGTATCAATATGTCTCCCTTCAAGGCCTTGTATGGGAAAGAGTGCATTACTCCCCTAAGCTGGTCCGATCCAACAGTTAGAGTCAAAGATTCTAAAGAGATGTTGGAGGAGAAGGATGAAAAAATGATGTTGATACGGAGATTAAAGTTGCTCGAGACTGGCAAACGCATTATGTTGATGCAAAGAGGTCGGATTGAACACTCAAGGAAGGGGACATGGTCTTTCTAAGAGTGAGACCCAAGAGGAGTTATTGATCTCCAAGGAAATACAAAAATCTATGTCCTTGATACTACGGACCATATGTCATCACCCAAAAGATTAATGATAAGGCTTATGATCTCCTATTACCCCTTCATCTCAAAATCCATAATTTATTTCATTTAAGTCTTCTTAAAGCCTCTATGTACCTAGCCCCCCCCGATGATCAGCCAATTGTTATGCCATCTCACGGGAAGAGTTCAGAAATCAAACCTGAGAAGATCCTTAGTACTCATGAGAGGAACTTAAGGAATATAATTTTTAGGGAACACCTTATATAGTGGCATAACTTCCCTAGGACGATGCCACATGGGAAGACGAAAAAAAAATTGTATCAAGATTTTTCACGCGACTATTTTTGAGATGAGGACATCTCGATTTCTTTAAGGAGGGAAGGATGTGAGAATTCTGCTCACTAACCCATCATGTAGAGTGCAATGCACTAGAAAATGAAGGGGAACTTATAAGCAAATGTTGCAAAACTTTGTGATAGTTTTGACCAACCTTGCCATTGGACTCTACCGTAATAACAATAACCTAAGCTCATCAAAATAATTGTAACTATGTGCACTTGAACATGTCTCCTTTTGTAGCAGAAGTACACCTCACAATTCCATTACCAAAATAGCCTAGCAAAGCAGGTACACCTTAGAAACCTTTGCCCAAAAGGCCTTTGCATGAGCCCCCCTCTAATTTGAGGGGAGGAAGTAAACAATAAAATAAAAAAAGGAAAGGGGAGGCGGTTAGCAGCTGCCGACAACCCCCCTCTCCCTTCATGCAAGTGGGAAGGTGTCCGCCCAAGTGGCAACCCCCCTATCCATCCACCTCCCCCCTCTTTCCTCCTCTCATGGATGAGCGACCCAGGAGGCTTTTCTCTCTCTCTCTCTCTCTCTCTCTCTCCCTCTTTCTCTCTCCCTCTTTCTTGTAGCCTATGTGCCTTCTTTCCCTCTCTCCTCTTGTTTCTAAAGCCGCCCCATGTCCCTTGGCTGGTGTGTTGGCCCACACACACACACACACACCCATACTCTCTCTCTCTCTCTCTCTCTCTCTCTCTCTCTCTCTCTCTCTCTCTCTCTCTCTCTCTCTCTCTCTCTCTCTCTCTCTGTCAGTCTCAACCCCCTCCTTCCCCTATTTAAACACCCCCTCCCCTTTGGTATACAATATCCCTACCCTACCCTCCCTCCCTACCGGCTGCATAACACACACACGCACCTTCTCTCAATCCCTCCCCTACTCTCTCTCTCCCTGGTGAGGTACATAATACACACACATATACCCAATCTCACTCCCTCTCCTATACCATTCCTCTCATCAGGCTGCTTATATACACATAAACTCTCTATCTCTCTCCCTCTCCCTCTCTATCTCTCTCTCTATCTCTGACTCTCTCTCAACCTCTCTCTATCTCTATCCCTTCTCTATGTCTCTCTATCTCTCTCTCTCAATCTTTCTCTATCTCTAACTCTCTCTCAACCTCTCTCTATCTCTATCTGTCTATCCTTTCTCCATCTCTCAATCTCTCTCTCTCTCTCTCTCCGGGTTGCATAACACACACACTTCCTCTCTCTCTCTCTCCGGGTTGCATAACACACACACTTCCTCTCTCTCTCTCTCCGGGTTGCATAACACACACACACTTCCTCTCTCACTTCCTCCCCTACTCTCCCTCCCTGTTTTGCGAGATACATAATACACACACACACATACCCACTCTCACTCCCTCTCCTATACAATTCCTCTCGTCGGGCTACTTATATACACACACTCTCTATCTCTCTCCCTCTCCCTCTCTATCTCTCTCACTGTCCCTTCTCTATCTCTCTCAATCAATCTCTCTCTATCTCTTACTCTCTCTCAACCTCTCTCTATCTCTATATCTCTCTCTATCCCTTCTCTATGTCTCTCTACCTATCTCTCTCAATCTGTCTCTATCTTTAACTCTCTCTCAACCTCTCTGTATCGATATCTGTATCTCTATCTCTCTATCCCTTCTCTATCCCTTCTATATCATTCTCTCTTTCTCTCTCTCTCTCTCTCTCTCTCTCTCTCTCTCTATATATATATATATATATATATATCTCCCAATCTATCTCTCTCTATCTATCTCTCTCTACCTCTCTATCTATCTCTGTCATCGTCTCTCTATCCTTTTAAATCTCTCTCCCTCTCTCATCAAATAGTGATGTTGTCTCTTGGGATTATTCCAACGACATAGCAAGATCATTCTTGCTCGTACGACTCAGTGAGAACTAAAAGTGATCTGCCTATGTACTCGGTGTGAGACCTAGGCCCCCTTTGCCACCGCATTGCATACCAAGGTTTGAGTCTAGTCATTCCAATGATGCTGAGAGGTGGAGCTCGCACAAGATTCGTCCATGCATAATCGAAATAAAGGAGGATGCTAGCCAAGAAGAGGTGCCAACGGTCCCTGTAGTAGTTTGCCAACACTTTTGCCTAAGGAACTTTGTGTTATACCCATGCATTTGTGCCACCATGTGGTAGTTGTTAGATAACAAGCATGTGTACCTTTCTCTCTAAGGAAAGCAGGTGGCCGGGTGTACCTGATTAGTTGGGTGCTTTTCTTTGTCTATGAACGAGAGACTCGGTTAGGTAGAATCCTACAATTGGGTGTCATTTTTTACATCCTCACGTGTCCTGAGGGGCCAAGGATAAGACAAACCTCCCCCCGAGGGAGATCATAGGGTAAACTATCAATAGGGATACTCCCTCGGCACTTGTTAAAGGTATGGGGTGGTATCTTACAATTGTAAATCTTTTGTTGTGTGATTTTCATAGTGTGCATATTTGAGACGACTCAATCATACAAGGATATCGTTGGAGTTCTTTCTCAGGAAGATAAACTTGATGGTACTTATTACTCTCTATGGAGTTTCATGGTAAATAAAATACTTGTTGCAAAAGGATTGTGGGGAGTATGCTTTAGGGGATGAGATACATTCTATGAATGTTGCTTTCACTACACCATTCCATGGAGAAGGGCGAGTGCACAAGTGTAACCTATTGCAGCACTGTAGGACCATCAACACACCTACTCCAAAATAGAAAAGGTGGGATACTAAAGATACACAAGCTATGTCGGTAATTGTGTTAACCATTAAGCACTCAATTATGCCACACAATAGGTCTTGTAAGACATCCAAGCATGTATGGGAAGTCTTGCAAAGTATGTATCAATCTAAGAATAAAGCTAGAATCACATATTTGAAGAAGCAGCTTGATAAGTTGGATATGGGTGAGGGAGAGAGAATGGTAGATCATCTCCAAAACATTGATGAGGTGATTCTAGATGAGGAGCTCATTTCCAAAACACCCACATCTTTGTAATTGAATTTCCACACATTGCTTACGTTGTTTACGTGAGCAAATCTAGTACCTCTTAGGTTTGAAGAACTTGTGGGATTGTTACTCCAGGAGGAGCAGTCTAGAAAGAACAAGTCTGTGCATGTGGAGGGCAATGGTTAGGTTCTTGTTGTACAGGATTGAGGCAAGGGAAAAGTTGGTGGTGGCTATCAACATAAGACTCATTTTGGGCATTCATTAGACAAACAAATTTTAGATTCGCAAAAGCCAACGAAGAAGGGTAAGTTTCATTACTATAAGAAGACTTGTCACTATCTTGCTAAGTTTCTAAGTGGTTGGCTAAACTGAAGAAGGAGTCAAGTTTGATTGTTGCAGATTCTTCTTCTACACCTACAACAAAGGAGGATGTTTCTGCAAATCTTGTGTAGGATGAATATTCTTTCTTGGTATGTAGTTATGCCCCTTCTATTTTTGCTTTCAGTGTGAATGATTCAAAAATCATTTGGTACTTTGATAGTGGAGCTTCCAAGCATATCATGTCTAGGAGACATTTATTTCAATCTCTTAGAGCTGATCCACCAAGAAAGAAGGTATCTTGTGTAAAGGTATCTTCCAGGTGTGGGTGATGTTTTACTCACTATTGCAGATGGTACAAATTTATGTCTTTCAGATGTATTGCATGTGTTAGGGATAAAGAAGAACTTGCTTTCTATTTTCTCTTTTTCCATGAGAGGTTTGAATGTAAGTTTTGAGGATGACAAGTGCATTGTCAAAGATTGTGAAGGAGGTAACACTCTTATTGCTACAGGTACCTTGAATAATGATTTGTATGTTTTGGATCAATTTGAAAAGCAAGATAAGGCATGTATTACTAATGTAACTTAGACTATGCGAGATGTTGAGTTGTGGCATGTAAATTATAAGAGCTTATTGTTATTATAGAGGCATGGTATAGTTCATGTATGTGAAAGTTGTGTATTGGGCAAGATGCATAGATATGCATTTCCTAATAATGGTTCAGTTAACTCTTCATAAATTGTAGCTTGTACTTAGTGATGTATGCAATCCAATGCATATAACATCTCTTGGAGATAGTAGATGTTTCATGAATTTGATTAATGATTGTTCCAGGTTTACATGGGCTTATTCGCTTACTAAAGCAAAAGTTAGAAGTGTTTTTGTATCTTTAGAAATTTATTGCAAGGGGAATGAGAATGGAACATGACACAAAGTTGAGACTCTCTATATAGATCAAGGAGGGGAATATATGTCTAATGCATTTAAAGCATACTTGTTAGGTAGAGAAAGGAATTAAGCACTAGTGCATAATGCCTTACACACCACAATAGAATGGTGTTGCGAAAAGGAAAAGCAGGTCATTGAAGGAGATGGTTAGATGTATGCTGCCCTTATGAGTTTTGGATGGAGGCAATTGCATGTGTAACACATGTTTTGAATAAGTGCCCTATGAAAGCATTAAGAACCATTACTCCATATGAAGCCGAGTTTGATAGAAAGCCTTTACCTGACCATTTACGTATTTTTGGTTCTCTTGCTTATGCACATGTACCTCAACACAATTGCATTGGAAGCTTGATGTGACAAGGTTGTGAAATGTATTTTCATGGGTTACAATAGTGGTGGTAAATGCTATCATCTCTATAATCTTGTCACACAAAGGATTTTTGAAAGCAGAGATGTTATTTTGGTGGAAGATTCAGCTCATCCATTGGCTGATTTTCATGAGCATAAAGCACCCTCTTTTGACATATTTGAAGAACTACTTCCATCTTCTATTGTACTTGAAGTTGTTTAACCACATGTATATGTTTCAAATCATCATGAGTATTAACCTCCAACTCCTCAAGAAGTATAAAAAGTTGTGCAAGAAGAACATGTTGCTATTCATGAGTCAAGAGAAATGCCTAAGTGGGCTATTCAGACCCTTAAAAATAGCAAAATTCATTCACCTTTGGGTTCTTGATGTACACAAGAACAAGCACATCTTGCATGTATGAGTAGTGTGTGTGATGAGAAAGAGCCATATTCTTTTGAAGAATCTCAAGAAAGTGAGCATTGGTGCAGTAGGAAATGGATTCCATTCTTAAAAATGGTACATGGGAATTAGTGGATTTGGCTAAAGGTAAAAAGCCTATTGGGACAAAGTTTGGGTGTACAAAGTTAAGCATAAATTAATTGGTACTATTGATCGATACAAGGCTAGACTTATGGAAAAAGGTTATGCTCAGTAGAAGGGAATAGATTATGATGAAACTTTTGCACCAACTTCTTGTTTTGCCAGTTAGATGTGTTATTGCATTAGTTGCTCATCATGCATAGAAAATTCATCAATTGGACAACATTCTTGAATGGAAACTTGTAGGAAGAAGTTCATGTAAGTCAACCAAGTGGTTTTGTGGTGCATGGTAAAGAAGAAAAAGTATCCAGGTTGTTTAAGCACTTTATGGCCTTAAACATGCTCCTAGAGCTTGGTATGAAAAAATTCATACATAATTAGTCAAGGGTTCAAGAATAGTCCAAATGAGAGTAATCTTTATGTGAAAGAGTTCAATGGTGTTTGACCCTTCAATAAACATTACTCAATGTCATCCTCAAACTATTTGTTGAATTTTGAATTTTTCACTCATTGTGGGCACCTATTGGGCACTATGTTGTATCCATATGGGTCACATAATTTAGTTTGTTTGGGTAGTGCACATGTGAAAATTGTTGCTAGGAAATGATTCCACTTGAGAGTTTTAATAAAGTGCTTAGGAAATGACATTGGAATATATGCCTCATCCATGACACTCCTATCACAACAATCACATCATCTTTTCTTAGATCTTTGCACGATGCTCCACACATCCACAAATCTACTCATCCTTCAAACATTGTCAACTTGGAATTTTCAAAGGATGCAAAGTCAAACTCTTCCACAAGAGGGTGTGTCACATCCCTGTAGTAATAAGAGTGAGCTTTCAAGTTAACCCTCATGACATTCTCATGTCTGAGGTACAAGTAACTGTAATCCTAATTTTGTATCATTTTGAATTATCTCATGAATGGTATTCCCATAATCACTTCATAGTTCGTGTTCTTCACAAAGTTGGCTATGGGGAAGGTATGTTTGCCAGATTTTAATTGTTACATTTTCTAGTAATCCTAAGGGATTTTATAAGTTACCATATGCTAAATGAAGAACCATACATGTTCTCTGATTGCTGCAGGATTTCTAGGGTTTTAATATTAACATGATCACTTAAAAGTTTGTGGTAATAACATGCATGAACAACTTGTTTATGTAGTAACACATTCACATGATAAACAATAAGCCAGTTGCTCCTAAATGGTGACCTAAAAACATTCGTTGGGGTTTGTACAAAACCCATTGAGCTCTCGTCGGGCTTTTATAGAAGCCCACGAAGCCTACGGGGCCCAACAGATATCCCGGCAGGCTACATTTTGTATATATAGGAGCCCCAAGGGGCCCATGGGGAAACCATTCCTAAGAGAGTTGAGCTTGAGAGAGCTTGAGAGAGGTAGAGAGAGAGAGAGAGAGAGTGAGTGAGATCTCCACAACATCAGCCTTTAGGTAGTGAGACTATGTCCGTGGTCATGTGTAGATGGTGGAACACAGTCACATTGCATGACAGAAAAGCTTGTCATTACCTACTATGACTGGGGGTGTGGGTGCCTAGTAAGCTACAATAGGTGGGGGCATGTGGTCGTTGCACGGTAGATGTGTGTCCTTACCTATTGAAGTCATAAGTGTGTGTGTGTTTGTGTAAAAGGCCATATGAACATATGGTGCTTATCTTTGGGCACTCAGTTGTATTGTGTGGCACACAAGTGTCCCTTGTTGAAAATTATAGGCATGTCATTCTGGTACTCAGTCTTTAACACGGCACCAGATGAGTATCATTTTGGATATGAAACCTTCCCATCCCCTTCACTATTTGTATGGGCATTTGGTTAGTAACGTGGCTAGATAGTGTCCTTACATAGATGATTGTGTACCCTTAGATTCAGGTGGCTCTTGGTCATCAACGTGGCTAGATAGTGTCGTTTGATAGCTGCATTTGTTTTCTAATATGCATAATGCGACACTTGGTCATTAATGCGGCTATCTAAAGTTGTATTTTTTTTTCTTGTTTTATGTGTGAGGCACCTCATTGTATTACGTCGCTATCTGGTGTCTCTCTCATGAGTTAGTCTTTTAAATTTGAATATTATGAATTTGAATGGTATCTTGTATTCATCAATGGGGGTTGTTCCAAGGAGGGAGAGATTCGCTTGAGTATATGGGGTGCAAATGTATAATCATGTGATGAACCAATGATTTAATTGTGCTCATTTTTCCATGCATCCATGTAGAATTATAAACACATAAATACTGGGGATGGGTGAGAGCTATAAAAATCCATGGTGAATCCATAGTGAAATGTGTAATCATTAAAAATTGATGATCGATTCGTATTCATTTTTCTATGTGTGGAGCTTTAAGGAAATTTAATTGGTCAACATAAGCATCTTTTAATTTATTTATCTTACGAGAATGCATCTCTATACATCAAAATTATAAAAAATGTGGTTGAGAAAAATTTATACATACTCCAGTACTCTCGGAGACTTAGAATCAATAAATTTCTATGCATCCATGTAGGATTATAAACACAATAATTTTGGGATGGGTGAGGCTTGTAAAAATCCATGGTGAATCCATAGTGAAATCTATAATCATTTAAAATTGATGATATAGTCATATTCATTTTTCCATGTATGGAGGTTTAGGGAAATTTAATTGGTCATTGTAAGTGTCTTTTAATTTAATTGTTTGACTAGAATGCATCTCTATAGATTAAAATTCTAAAAAAATGTGGCTTAGAAAAATTTATACATACTCCAGGACTTAGAATCAATAAATTTCTATGCATCCATATAGAATTATAAACACAAAAATTTTGGGACAGGTGAGGGTTGTAAAAATACATGGTGAATCCATAGTAAAATGTGTAATCATAAAAAATTGACAATCGAGTTGTGTTCATTTTTCTATGTGTGGAAGTTTGCAAAGTAAGCATCTTTTAAGTAATTTCTCTGATGAGAATGCATCTATATACACCAAACTTATAAAAAAATTGGGTCTTCATGATTGAAAGGGGATTATAAACTAAGAAAAGAATATTAGTAATTTACGAGTATGCATCTTAAAGAAACAATTCCAGTTATGAATAGTAAAACATAATTTTTGGGATGGGTGGAGGATTTAGGGTTTCAATGATGGTGACATCATTTAACGTCGTGCACAAATCTATCACTTGTCATATTAGATTGAAATGTGGTTTTATGGAAATTATAAACACACAAATTTTGGGATGGTGGAGAGTTTAGGGTTTCTGTGGGGTGGGTGACATCATTTAATGTGGTTCCATGGAATAATTGTTGATCTGTGTTGTGTGACACTAGTTACTTTGATTTTGCTCTCTTCTACAAGTGTATTATGAAATACATTTCATTGATTGTATTTTAAAAAAAATAGTTGTCTAAAACAACTTTGGGAAGAGAAAAGGATTGTAATGTTAATGTTATGCCAAGAAATGGTGCTATGCGTCACTTCATGTAGCAAGCAACACATAATAGACATTAATCAGAGTGAGAGATACACGATGGAGTTCCAACAGGAAATCCTTATGTGAGCATGCACTCATCTCACATGTGAGGGTAGGGGAGAGGTACCAGGAGTGCAAAAGTTGAAAGATTTTGATATTATGCACAAGATTTTCACCACAGTAGGGAACATGGAGATGGTGTTGATAGATTTGAAGGATCTGGCAACCTCTTAGAGTGGACCAAGCCAAAATTTCTTTCTAGAATTTATAGTGAAAGGAGGAGAAAGAAAGGAATAAGAGGATGAATAATCTAGATCTGGTTTCTCTTCCCAAAAGAGTGCAAATATTACAAAATTTACTATTTGCACCTAAAGGAGTAGCTAACACGAGTGGGATTGGCACCATCGTCCACACTAGTTGTGTGTGTACCACACAAAGCAATCATTTTGGGAGAGGAATGGGTGATTGCTCACTAGTTGTGGGTGTACCACATGACATAATCATTTTGGGAGAGGATCTAGGCAGTGGAAGCTTTGGTTTTTGTAGAAAGGTCACATTAAGGAGCATTTCGTTCTTTCCTTCAACATATTATGCAAAATTCTACAAGGAATCAATACATGGCAAGTTTGATAATTTTAAAACAGAGCAAGGAATACAAAAGCTGCATCCCTCATTTGTGTGTTGCATTGCCTTCACTACAGAGAGCCCATGGATCACCATTTTCCCTTATTTCAATGGTGGATCATTAGGAGAATTGATGATGCTTGCTCCATGGAAATGTGGCTGGTTTAGGCACATCATTCATCGATTGGACCAGCAAGCCTCCTCCAGATGATATCCTCAATGAAGTGCAGATTGCTCGTGTGAGGGTAGTGGTCATCAACATGCTATCAATAATGCATGCAATTGTTGAGGGCATGGGGGATGTCCATTTTCAGAGCGAAAACCTCAGGCATCCGAGCCTGGGAAAAAAAAAACAAAGTCATGCAAATCCACACATGAAAAAACAATAGTCCAGCTTACTATAGTTTCTTGGAGAAACACCCTCACAAGAAATCTTAAATAAAGGCATGGCTATGCCTTACTCATGCACAATGGTGCAATCAAGTAAAACATGCAATTAAGAACAAAGAGACAAGATTGAAGCACAACATAAGTTTGAGCACACCCATCGTGCATAACCAAGCATATTTTCATAGTAAAAAATATAATTTTATGCATGGATTATACAAAAATCAGTTTTCATAACATTGGAGGACCCCACATACCATTGTTCAAATCTGTGCACAAAAAATGCATACTTTGCAAGCAAAAACTTATATCTTTGTAGTGTACTCTTTACGAAGCCCATTGTTTCAGTTAAACCATGAAACCAAAAAAGACACACATAAACCACCGCAAAAGATTTCCCATTGACCTTCAGTCTCTCCTGTTAACAAAATTTTTGAGCACTTGCCCCAACTCCCTCTTTGTTAAAGCTACTTGGTGAACAAACCTTTGCATAGCCACTTGAAGTCCTAGCTCATTTGTGTATATGTAGTACATATGTTTGCAAGACGTACCAACTCTCTCCCACTCCATATAGGAGGGATTGTAGGAGGGCTGATCAAGAGGACTCTATGTTCAAGAGGACTGATCAAGAGGGTGATCAAGAGGACTCTATGTTCTCTAGAGGGTGGAACTTGACTATAGAGAATGTCTTGGACATTACTTGTGAAATGCTACATTCAATGCTTTTACTATGATACTATAAAAGAAAGTAAAAAAAGAGATGCGGTTTCCCGAGCGGGTGTCTCAAAAAGATAGAAAAAGTCAAAGGTACAACAGGTGGCCACAACTTTAGAGATTGGGGGCTCCACTCTAACCATTTCTAACCCAAAAGATCTAGGTAAGAAAGGAAAAAAGGCGAAGGATTCCACTTTAGGAGGGATGGAGCAGTATGCACAATATTTTCCTCTAGGCTTATATACTGAGTACGAAATCCCCATGGTGGAGAATTGTTTGGTAGCACCCATCCACACTATATGTCATCCCATGGCCATTATCAAAGCAGAGGAAATTTATGGATGGTTTGCTGGAAAGGTAAACAATCCTTATTCATGTGCGTACCTAATTCTTGTGAAGCTGATTTCTGAAGGGATACACGAGCCACTAGACAAGGAAGATCTAAGGGTAGGGGATGTTAAAAAATATGCATATTGGATCATAAATGGCCAACATTCTATCTATGCTGCAAAGGCAATTGTATATCCGAGGATAATCTTGATCTAAGCTTACTCTACTTGAAATATGTTTATAGGTATCGAAAGGCTCGGATTGTTGTGAATGCACCTCCAACAATGACGGTGGCCATCTCCAAGATGGAAAATCTAGAGGCACAAGCATTATTCATGAAGCAGCCCTATAGTGACATATTAAAGCACTTGAGAAGCCAGTATGAGCATTATAAAAAGCCTTCAAAACTAGTAGTTGGTGTCCCAAAGGGACACCCTTCTCATGTAAATTGGGATGTAAGTCATTGTATCTTATGTTTTTTAATCTTATTTGATAGCTTTTTTAATGTACCATAATTGGAACTGTCTTGTTATTTATGTTCTGTTTATTTTTTCGTTTGATGACATAATTTCTCTTTGATTGCCGAATCATCAATGGGTGCCTAATTTGCATAGAAGCAGGCACACATGGTTATATGTCCCAACAACAACATCTTCTATACTTGGCTAAATATTATAGAAGATGTCGAGAATGGTGAACTTGGGGGAAAGAATCCTAATCCATCTCATTTCAGATTCTTGTGTCGTTTAGAAGAGGAACGTGATCAAGCTTATTCAAACAGAGCTTTTGAAAAGGGACATTTTGCTCTTGAAGGGGGTTGTAGATAAGGAAAAGATTGACATGGTTGATAGAGTGATGCCATTGAAGAAGCAGGATAAGGTTTTGCAAGAATAGCTATTGCTTCAATTCAACAATGTTAATGATTCAAAGATATGCAAGGACTGGCAGGAGCTGGCTTCAACTTATCATATTAATGATAGTGTCTTCATCGAAAGTGTGAACCATGGATAAAGGCAAGATTGTAGGTTGGTAAGATAAACTTGGAGTTTCCATCAGATGCAAAGGGTTACATACAATGGATTGTTTCTGTCTCAATAGGGAAGACCAGGTTGTGACTGATCTTCCATGGCGTATTCCCATTGTGAGCTTAGAGATGGAAGGCGAACACTTTTTAGCTCGATTTTATCAAAAATCCAATGCCAATTGGATTGTATGTCTTGTACAACACAGAAGGGAGTGCAAGAGATATGCAGTGGAGCATTGAGAGATTTTCTCAATTGTTGAATGGCATCATGGCAGTCTCACAAAATCACAATATGCATTCCTTGCCTTTTTAAATATTGTTGATATTATGCGTCTACAAGATGCTCTACAGAAAGTTCTTGGATGGCATAGAATTTTCTATGGTGCTCTACATTTTATGCATGATGCACCATGCACAGCGGTGCAATCGAGCTCTTCAGTGTGCTTATTTTTTTGAGCAAGGAAAACATGTATGAAGGCTATGACAACTATGTTGGCACTCAGGGTCCCATCTTAGATGCAACTATGTTACCATTGGAGTATGATAAAGTATAGAGTATGGACCCCATAGTCTTTTTACAACTGAAAAAGGCCATGGTCATCAATCAGTGCATATAGAGTCTATGTATGCAAGATCTTTAATGCATATAGTAATGGCTTTGTGTCAAAGCAAGCACTGAAGGCAAAAAGAGAGGTAATATGTCTAGTTGAGAGAGCTCAAGACCGTGATGACATGCATTCCAATCTCTTGGCATTTGCAAAGTTTGATCATAGTGTTAGATAGTGGGCAAAGATCCCTGAGGACCCACAACCAATTGCCACTTCTACCTCCTAAGCATTTGTTTTGCAAGCAGCTGAAGAAGCCCAACCCTTTCCCGTGAGACAAATTTCTACTACAGTTTGGTTTCTAAGCTTATACGCTCAGAGAAAAGAAATGATTTGTGTAACTGTTCACTAGATGCTAAGAGAGCTTTCTTCTACAAGGAGTCTCATGAGCTAGCGGCATTGATTTTGTAAATGTCTTTTTCTTTATTGAATATAAATTTGTCGTTTACCTTAAGGTGTCTAGTTAAATATTTTGTGGAAGTTATTCTTGTCTCTTCCATGCACAATAGAAGGGCCCTAGTCCAAACTGCATATGAAAAGTCAGGTTTTTTTCCTATGCACAGTCTCTTGTATGCACAATATAATGATTTAATAATGTTCATAGATGTGAGATCCCTCTGCCCCCTCCGCACACCGGACTCTCGGTATAGCTGACAGCGGAAGCAGTCCCCTCATGCGCGGGGCAGGGTTTCTCACTCGGGGCCTCGCCCATGAATGTTCGAGCACGAGACTAGACTGGTGGTCACTCCAAAAACCGAAACCAGGAAAATTTCCCATGCCCAGAAAGCGAATGTTCGTCGAGCACGAGACTAGACTGGTGGTCACTCCAAAAACCGAAACCGAGAAAATTTCCCATGAATTTTCTAACGAATTTTTCTAATGAGATCAATTCTAAACTATCCTTCACCTGAATAAACCAGATAGAAGGAAACTATCACTGATATAATTTGATCATCTGAGTGATTTCAACACTTTTTTCCTAATCAAGATCAGGCACAGCCGTTGATCCACTCAATTGAGAAATTTATCAGGGGATTAATTAGCTACTCGAATCCTAGCGTAATCCTAAGATTTTTCAGTTTGATTATTAAAACTCCACTGATTCCAGCCTAACCCCATCCGGCCCATGGGTTAGCCACCACCCTACCACTGGAATCGGTAGAACCAAACAAGTACTCACCCACCCATAATTGAAATGCCTTTCTTAACTTTAGCTTTAGAAAACAGATACGCACACACTCCTCTTTAAAACTTTAATAAAAAAATAATCCATTGACAAAACAGATATGATCACAGATTTCATAACTCAAAATTTCCATTCAATCCCTTGTTTCACAAAAACAGTACCACTCTGGTCAGCAATGAGATCCAGTAATAGATTACAATAATCATTTCGTCAACATGCATATATATATCTTCCTCGACATACGTATGGGTGTCCTAAGCACCGCGAGCCTGTGCATCGCCTGGTCAGAACCCTCTAGGATCCTCCTTAGGTGTCCTGGCACTTCACTCAGGGACCGCTTCGTCGGCCCTCGCCCATCGTACCGAAAGCACACCATTTTTCACCATACCCAGGCTGGTCAAGACCTAGGCAGGTTTTTGTTGCAAGAGCTGTACCTTGAACACTCCGCACCGCCAGCTGTTGCAACCAAACTTCCCTTAGATAAACATATATGCCAAATGCTCCCTCCAGCATTCTGGCGTAAGACAGTCCTTTAAGAAAACAGAGTTTCTATGCAAGTTTTCATTTTTGATTTTGTTTGAAAACCATGAATAATCTTAAATCCATATCTCAATACTTCTAGATCCAGGTCTCAATTCCAAACAAAATTCCTCGAATTCTATTAACTTGATCCTCAGATCAAAATCAAAAGTCTTAACTTAGTTTCAGATTCCGTGGGGGGATTTGAGTACATTTTTCCTGAACTAAGCACATCATCATTGACGAAGGAATTAGGTCTTGGTCAATAGTCTGAATTAGAGTTTGGGTCTAGAAAGGTTCTTCCTAAACTATCTTTCTCGAAGGTACTATTTCAATTTCTCTTTTTCTAAATTTCTCGAGATGAATATTTGCTTACAAATTTCTAAAACATGAATTTCTTATGAAGAATAAAATAATCATTTATCTCGATCTCCGACTTCCATAGTTTAATTGAATTTTCTCATTACCATCTTAGTGAATATGAAACGGTAGCATTCCTTCTCACAGATTATCTACTTATTCATTTTTTCAATTTTTGCGAAAATTAAACAGAGGATTATGAGAACCCTTATTTAAATATAATCATTCTATATGCATCTATTTATGCATAAAATCTAACTCTGATGAAAGTCACACTTTTATCATCATAAAAATTATTTATGATGAAAATCACACTTTTAATATAAAAAAATATCTTTTATGCACCCATTTATGCATAAAAATCATTTATGATGAAAATCACACTTTTAATATTAAAAAAATATCTTTTATGCATATGTTTATGCATAAAAATCATTTATGATGAAAATCACACTTTTAATATAAAAAAATATCTTTTATGCATATGTTTATGCATAAAAATCATTTATGATAAAAGTAACACTTTAATAATAAAAAAATATTCTTTTATGCATACTTTTATGCATAGAATTCAATAATGATAAAAGTAATACTTTTATAATTAAAAAATATTCTTTTATGCATACTTTTATGCATAGAATTCAAAAATGATAAAAGTAACACTTTTATAATAAGAAAATATTCTTTTATGCATAGAATTCAATAATGATAAAAGTAACACTTTCATAATAAAAAAATATTCTTTTATGCATACTTTTATGCATAAAAATCAATAATGATAAAAGTAACACTTTTATAATAAAAAATATTCTTTTATGCATAAAAATTAATATGATAAAAGTAACTCTTTTGTAATAAAAAAATATACTTCTATGCATTATTTTATGCATAAAAATCCATAATGAAGAAAGTAACACTTTCATAATAAAAAATTATCAATAAGTATCTTTCATAGAATTTAATTCTATTGAAAATCATTCTTTTATAAAAATTAATCAATATGCATCTTTCTATGCATGAATGAAAATGACACTTTTAGAATACTCTAACGATGAGGATTACTCTTTTTTATTAATAAAAGATGAAATTTATTTCACAAATTTTCAAAAAATTTTGCCATAACCTCCTTTGTATGGCTGACCCTTTTTTAATTTAACTCACTGAAATTAATTAAAAGTTCACCAAGAGTATTTAAATCATTCTAGTGTAAACATTTTCTACTTATTTAAGAGAACATTATGAAAAACTTGATTTTATCCAATAATCAATCATCTAGGATAAAGAATGGTTGGATTTACTAAAGAAGAGAGGGGAATGCCTTTTTTCAAATGAGACATAACATCCATTCAATTTAGAGAAGACAAAAATCATAAAAAAAATCATAAAAGAAATAGAAAAGAGAAGAATCTCTAACTTACATGGATAATTTGAGAGCTTTCCTTTGGCTTGATGGTTTGAGGGTTCTACTCTTGTTGAAACAAGAGTGGCCATTTTAGAAGAGGGAAAAGACAATATTAGATAATTTGGGAAAAATCTCATACTTTGGGAATTACCTTTTTAACATAGTTTTGGCCATATCTTGAGCATATTAAATCCAAATTTGTCAGACATTATATATTTAGATACTACTCTTCAAGATCTTTCTAATGATATGTCACATGAGCGGATTTTGACAAAAGCTTGGATAGGTTCACCATGATCCCATTTTTTAAATGGGAATGGGATTTTTCCCAAATTATCTAATATGGTATTGGAAGGTCAAAAACTAATGAATTATGAGTAAAATTCACAGTTTTTGACACTTGGGAGAGGCAGGGTAGCAGTGCAAAACACTATTGAGTTTCAACAAAGGGGAAGGCTTCAATTTATAGAAAAAAGTGAGCTTCTAACCAAGCCAACTGATTCTAGAATTTTCCAAATCAGTTTGGTCAATTTTTGACCATTTTTGGGTCAGTTTAGTCCACTTTTTGGATCTAGTTGAAACAGGAGAGAGGAGAGATAAAAATATCTCATTATTTGGGATTTTAAAACTCATTCAAGCATGTGAAATAGGCACCTCCTTCATGAGGGAAATTCCCCCATATTGAGGTATCAAAAATGCATCATTTCACCTAAATATCTCTCTTTTTTAACTATTAACCTTGTCCTTAGTCAACTCTTCATCTTATGTGAGTATTTACTCATTTTTGGGGGATTTTCCTTTTATTCTTCTATTTATCTCCTCCCTACATTTGGATGAATCTTATTGGTTCATAGGAACCTTAATTTAAAATTTCGAAAAAATCTTGACCCCCAAGATAATGCCTCTTGAACAGATTATACTTAATTTCTAATGCACCTTCTGAAAATCTTTTTGAACTTCTGTTTCAGGAAAACTTATTTTAATAAGATGAGATATTTTTCTATCCAAAAATATTTAAGAACTGAATTACCACTCTCTAGAAGATTTTCTCTCTCTAGGCCAAAACTGGTAGAAACAAGATCTTTTATATTTTTGAAGAGGGATTTGATTATAGGGGAAGATGCTGGACATCTTGAGAGGATGGGGAGGAATCTTACACTCTCTCCCACTTGAAAAATGCGAGATGCCCTCATCTCACAAACTGGGAGTAATCGGCTTCATTCTCCCAGGTGGCATCTTCAAAAGGATAGAACTTCCATTTTACCAATAATTCTCTGAGAATTCTGTTCCTGAGAATCTTTTGTCGAACATCAAGAATTTCTTCAGGTTGGAGTTCCATCTGCCCTTGGGTTGAAGAGGTTAGGATTTCATTATCAAGCACATGATTTGGGCTTGGCACATATTTCTTTAGAAGGCTTACATGAAATACATTATGAACTTTGAGATGAGGAGGCGGAAGAAGCTCGTAGGCTAGGTCACCTACTTTCTTTGTAATCAGATATGGCCCACAATATCTGGGGGATAACTTCTTGTACTTCCCAAGAGATAAAGAACTTCTTTTGGGCCATACTCGAATGAAGACCATATCTGCTTCTTTGAATTCTCTGTCTATCCTCTTCTTATCTGCATATTGCTTCTATCTATCTTAGGTAGCTTTTATATCTTTACGAATTGCCTACATCTGCTACTCCATGTCGTCAAGCATATGTCTGGACATCTCGACCCTAATCAATGGGTCGGACCAAGTTAGTGGAGTTAAGCAATCTTGTCCATACAGAGCTTTAAAAGGGCTCATCCCGATACTTCAGTGATAAGAAGCATTTTAAGCGAACTCGACTAGGTGCAGATAGCTTAGCCACTTCTTGGGTTCCAGCATGACCGAAGTATATCTTCGATTACTTGGTTTACTCTTTCAGTTTGACCATCGGTCTCAGGGTGATAAGCTATGCTGTGATCCAAGAAAGTTCCCACTGCTTCGAAAAATGCAGTCCAGAACCTTGAAGTAAACTTGGGATCTCGATCACTTACTATTCTCCTGGGTAGTAGGCCATGCAATCTGAAGATTTCTTTAACTGGCCACATCCCCTGCAGTGTAGGTTTCTTTTACTGGGATCAGATGGGCAACTTTGGTTAGTCTGTCAACTACCACGAAAATGGAGTTGTAACCTAATTGCACTGAAGGTAATCCAGTAATAAAGTCCATACTGATACATTCCCACTTCATCTGGGGGATGTCCAATGGATGTAACTTCCCAGGCATTTTTACTCTTTCAGCTTTGACTTTTTGGCATGTCAAACATTGACGTATATGATTCAGTACATCCTTTTTCAGACCAGGCCAAAAGAAGCTTTTCTTTATAGACATGTAGGTTTTGATGAAACCTGGATGTCCTACTATAAGGCTGTCATGGGCTTTATTCAGAATTTGGTCCTTGGTTCCTGTGAGATCCCCTTGTTCCCACCGAGCAACGGATTCGGGTACTAGCAGCGGAAGTAGCACTTCTCGCGCGGGACAGGGGTCCCACATTCGGGGCCTCGCCCAACGGATATCCGGACAAGAGACTAATCCGTCGGTTTGTCCAAAACCGAAACCGAAAAAACTTCCTTTACCCGGAAAGCATGGGCGATTCCACCAGGATAACTCTTTACTCTAACGTAGTCAAGATCGTTACGGATCAACTGATCTGACTGCACCTTTATGTTGAAAGAGGCGCAGTCCACAAACACACGATGACGCACGAGGCCCAACCGGCCGGGGGCTCCCCCTCCCTTCATCCCTATACCCACCATAAAGGTGGAGGGATAATGGGAAGGAGCCCCCTTATCTCTATTTATATTGTGCTTGGAGGAGGCCACATTAGCTTATGGGATATTCAACGAGAGGTCAACGACATGGCAGCCAGCGTATGAAGATGAAATTCCAACACCCTCCCGTCATCGAATGCTGGTGACACTCATCCATCACGACAGAGGCTCTACACCAGGACTTGGCTCAGAGGCACGAGGAGTTTAGGGTTCAGAGGCTCACAATTTTCGGCTTGACCCATGACTACACACGGCTTGGCTCAGAGGTTCTACTGGCGGGCTTAGGCTCAGAGGCGCATACTTTTGGCTTGTCCATGGCCAGGCTTGTACACACAGGGCAGCAACAGCAGTAGACGGCGAAGAGGATGGCGAGACAGGCTCTGATACCATGTTGAAAGAGGCGCAGTCCACAAACACACGATGACGCACGAGGCCCAACCGGCCGGGGGCTCCCCCTCCCTTCATCCCTATACCCACCATAAAGGTGGAGGGATAATGGGAAGGAGCCCCCTTATCTCTATTTATATTGTGCTTGGAGGAGGCCACATTAGCTTATGGGATATTCAACGAGAGGTCAACGACATGGCAGCCAGCGTATGAAGATGAAATTCCAACACTTTAACGGTACTTGGTCAAATCAAGGAAGAACTTGCACTTGAATCATTGGGATCAACGCTTTTTTCCCCATCAAGAGGCACAGTCGTTGATTCCTATCCATAGAACAATTTCTATCCGGGATTTACTTCATCTATCGTAATAATAGAAATTAAATCTCGATTTACGGATCCATCAGTCCAGCCTAACCCCATCCGATCCCATGGGTTAGCCAACCGCCCAACCACTGTAGTGATGGGATCCAATTTGGAATTTGGTTAGGTTTTGTCCCGAGTACCAAGGAAAAGAGTTCCAAGGCCCCCTAGCCGGAAGTTCATGCAAACATAAAATTAGGCACACCACTTACACACCCAATATGAAATTGCCTTTTTCTTAGCATCAGCTAACTTTAAAACAATCCTTTAATGAAACCATAGTACCACTGATCATAGTCTTCCAAATTATCCGATTGATTCTCAAATTTTTCATCATTCCTTCATCAGAGTATCTATGGCATCATTGGCAACTAGAACGCTCACCACCTGACCACTCAGGGGCCGTTTCTATAGTTCCTAGCCCATAATACTCGGCAATATAATCACTTATCAAGATGGACTCTCGTTGAAGATCAGCAAGATCAACCAACAGATCCATATAAAAGAGCCATGGACTCATCCGTTGAGGACCAGCAAGGTCAGTCAACCAGATCCATGCCCGGTTTCACAAAACAACTCTTACTCCTTGTTCCAATGTCTTCCTCGACGCACGCGTGGGTATCCTAGGCGACCCAGAGCCCGAGCACCGTATGGTCAGCACCCTCTAGGATCCTTCGCAGGTGACCTAGCGCTTCACTCATAGGCCGCTTCCTTGGTCCCTCATCCACCGTACCGGAAGCTCACCATTTTAATCGAACCGAGGCTGGTCAAGACCTCGGTCGACCTTGCTACGCGAGACGTCCTCCATTGACTCTCCGTCAGCAGTTGCAACTTTATCAGTTAGGTCTCCACGACCTTAATCACAAGACGGTCAAAATGCTTCCCCAGCATTCTTGACATAAAACAGCCATTTACAAACAGCATTTACAAACAGTTTACAAATACAGTTTCTATATTAACTCTCATTTTTCCACATTATCCCTCATTAATCCACATTACTTATTCCACATTCCATGTATATGTGTACTCATCCAATCACCTCCTTTTCCATCTCTTCACTTCAGATTCCTTCACATCACATATCATATATTCACATCCATATCCACATCCATACATCCACATCCACATCCACATTCACATCCATACATCCACATCTACATGCTTATCTCCATTTTCACATCCTCATTTATACATCCACATCTCATATCCACATTCATACATACACATCCATATCCACATCCACATCCACATCCACATTCACATCCATGCATCCACATCTACATGCTTACCTCCATTTTCACATCCTCATTTATACATCCACATCCCACATCCACATTCATACATACACATCCATACATCCACATCTACATCCACATACATACATACATCCACATCCACATTCCACATTCACATCTATACATCCACATCTACATTCACATTCACATACATCCACATCTACATTCCCATACATCCACATCTATACATCCACATTCCACATTCACATCTACATTCACATTCACATACATCCACATCTACATTCACATTCACATACATCCACATCCCCATTTCCATTCACATCTATACATCCACATCTACATCCACATACATACATACATCCACATCCACATTCCACATTCACATCTATACATCCACATCTACATCCACATTCACATACATCCACATCCACATTTCCATTCACATCTATACATCCACATCCATTCACATCTATACATCCACATCTACATCCACATTTACATCTATGCATATACATCTTCATGCATATAACCATTTTCATGTTCATACATCCACACTCCCATCTCCATATTCACACATCCACATACATACATCCATTTTCACATTCCCATTTATATAACCCCATATACCTTCACATCTAATCTTTTACATCACATCCATTCTCGCCCTATCACAACCCATATACATCTTATCCTATCACATACACTTCTTACCTCATCCCCCCATACACATCTTAATTCATCTTATCACATCCTAACTTATTTCATAAGCATCTTATCACCTCTTATCACACCTCTTATCACATCCTATCACTTTCCATACGCATCTTATCAATTCTTATCACATCCTATCACTTTCCATACGCATCTTATCAATTCTTATCACATCTCATACACCTCTTATCACATCTTATCACATTTCATATCTTTTTTTTTTTAAAAAGAGAATTCTTTTATTTGATATAAGATTTCTCTACACATTTATTTATACATAAATTCCATTTAAGGAGACTAACACTTTCGAAATTAAAATCAATCTTTTATGCATCTTCTTATGCATGATTTCAATTTGGTAGGGAATTATACTTTTAGAATAAAAGAATTTCTCTTATGCATCTAAGTTAAGCATAAAATCCATATATGAGGAAAATCATACTTTTAGTATAAAAAGAATATCTTTTATGCATACCTATATGCATGAAATCCAATATGATAAAAGTAACACTTTTGATATAAAAATTTTTCCTTTATGCATACTTCTATGCATGAAAATTAAAAATGATAAAAGTAACACTTTTGATATAAAAATTTTCCTTTATGCATACTTCTATGCATGAAAATTAAAAATGATAAAAGTAACACTTTTGATATAAAAATTTTCTTTTATGCATACTTTTATGTATGAAATAAAAATGATAAAAGTAACACTTTTGATATAAAAATTTATCCATTATGCATACTTCTATGCATGAAAATAAAAATGGTAAAAATAACACTTTTGATATAAAAATTTATCGTTTATGCATAATATTAAAATTCAATTTCTCCATGATTATAATGAAATTCTTTCAATTAATCTAGGATGATGATTCCTAGAATATGGTAGGAAGTCCTCTTTTTATGCTTTGAATGAAAATTTTTTATGCATAATTTTTATAAAAATTTTGCCATAGCTCCGCTGCTATGACTGATAAATCTCAATTTTTCTAAGGGATAAAGCTTATCATTAAGGAAATAATTAAAATGATTCTCTAATTGGATCCTTAATCCATAATGGATTGAATCATCAATATACATAAACTAAAAGCATAAGAAAAAGCCATTAATTTGGCCTCAAGCATAGCTTAATCTTGGGTTAAAGAAAAGCTTTATGAAAAGCTTGATTTGGATTGAGAATGAGTCATGAGTATGACCATTTCTTGAGTGAGAGAGAGAATTTACATAAGAATCATTAGAATTTAAACATAAATGAAAATTAACTTCAATAGCATTTATTAAATTATGTAACTCTTCACTACTATTCAAACTTCAATAGCATTTAAAAAAAACCATACCAATTAAACTTCTCAAGCTTGAGAGGGGTTGAGAAGAGAGAAACATTGAGAAATTATAGAAAGATGAATATTCACTAATTACCTTACAACTTGCTTGATTCTTTGTTCACGGTAGAGGCCCCCAACCAATCAATTGGTTAAGTATGTTGATGGAGCCACTAATGGGGATTGAAGAAAGAGGGAAGCTCCAAAAACTAGTGAATTATTAAATGAATTCATAGTTCTTGGCTTAGGTGGAGTAGAGTAACGATGCATAAACACTATCTATTTCTCAACAAGGGTGAGGCTTCTATTTATAGGAAAAATTGAGCTCCTAACCAAACAAACTGATTCTAGAATTTTCTAAATCAGTTTGGTCAATATTTTACCATTTTTAGGTCAGTTAAGCTAACTTTTTGGAACTAGACTTGAATGAGGAGAGAGGAGAGATGAAATATCTCAATTTTTATGAGTTTAAAACTCATTCAAGCATGTGAAATATGCACCTCCTTTAAAGAACTCCCCTTCCTTACATATGTCATATTTTTAATATTGCTCATAGTTTTTTACTAATAAACCTTGTACATTTTCAACTCTTCATCTTATGTGAAATATGCACCTCCTTTAAAGAACTCCCCTTCCTTACATATGTCATACTTTTAATATTGCTCATAATTTTTTACTAATAAACCTTGTACATTTTCAACTCTTCATCTTATGTGAAATATGCACCTCCTTTAAAGAACTCCTCTTCCTTACATATGTCATACTTTTAATATTGCTCATAATTTTTTACTAATAAACCTTGTACATTTTCAACTCTTCATCTTATGTGAAATATGCACCTCCTTTAAAGAACTCCCCTTCCTTACATATGTCATACTTTTAATATTGCTCATAATTTTTTACTAATAAACCTTGTACATTTTCAACTCTTCATCTTATGTGAGTATTTACTCATTTTTGGGTATCTTCTTTTTCAAATTGGATTTATCTCCTCCCTACACATGGATTGATGCTATTGGTCCATAGGAACCTTAATTGGACCATAATCCAAAAATTTCTGAAAATCTAGACCCTTAGACTAAGGTCCTTTATACACATTTCCAATTAATTCCAATTGCACATTGGAAAGTTCTTTTTGAATTTCTGTTTCAGGGAAACTTATTTTAATAAGATGAGATAATTTTCTATCCAAAAATATTAAAAATCTGAATATTCTCTCTCTAGAATATTTTCTCTCTCTAGGTTAAAACAGTTAGAAACAAGTCTTTTATATTTCTGAAGAGGGATTGATTATAGAAGAAGATACTAGACATCAAAAAGGGGTTTGGGGGAGGAATCTTACATTCTACCCCACTTAAAAAACGCGAGATGTCCTCATCTCGCAACTTGTGATAATTTCGCAAGATTCACGAATATGAGACTTAGAGAAAAATTTTAATCAAGATTAACCACCAAGATAAGTCTTAAAGAGAGCAAGATTCAAAATACGAACAAGATTTAAACTTTATTCATTCTCGGAACTTATACAGTAAAGATAGAGGAACTCTTTACACTTCCATAAGCCCGTCCATCATATGGTCACAAAAGCAGTCCTCACAAGCTGCACAAGTATAAGGTAACTCATCTATGGGAATGATTCTGTGGGTTATTGCTGCGCCTATCTCAGTGGTATGAGGTGTTCTAACAAAAGAACCTCTGAGAGGCAAGCCAAAAACGGGGTAAAGGCATATCTTCTCATGAGGAAGAAAACACGCCAGTAAGAAGACCCGCTCAGAAAACCCAGGATGTCTTGATCTCATGACGCAGTAGTATCGGGGACCCAAACCCAAAGCTTCAATAACCATGGCCAAGCGGACATTGTTACGGAAGTGCTGCTGACCCCAGGGTGTTACCCTAGTTATGTCTTGATAGGTCCGCCATTTGGTCTGCGCTACAGAAGTTCCCAAGTGAGGGAAAAGTGAGCGCTCATACTGTTCTATAAAATCCTTCTTCACAGACTCACTTGCGTCTTGAAGGTGAGGAATCATTATGGATAAAACTAATTCTTGTTGCCAAGCCATGAAGGAGATTAGGAAGAAAGGAGATCGATGGGAGTAAGATTACTGTGAGCGACAAGTAAAAGTTACGACTTATATAAAGGAAGGAGCTAGTGTAACTTAGAAGCCAACGGTAGCTTGCCACTGAAGTTTTACCGTCTTTCCATGATTTGGGTTTGGCACAATTTTCTATAGAAGGCATTAAGAACTTTAAGATGAGGAGATAAAAGAAGCTCGTAAGCTAAGTCACTTACTTTCTTTGAAGCTCACAATATCTGGGGGATAACTTCTTAAACTCCCCAATAGATAAAGAACTTCTTTTGTGCCGTACTCAAATGAAGACCAAAACCTTGGTATCCAAAACACCGATTTTCACTTCTGAACTCATTGTTCTGAATCCTTAAAACAGCGTGACTCTTGAGAAGTATTCTAGGAAAAGGGTCTTCCTTTTTTTAAACAGAATCTTTCTTTTATTTTTAAGAGGGAATTATTTTAAGATCAAAAAGGGAGATTCTTACTCCTGTATGCCTCGAAGGCTGGGGAGGAATCTTACATTCTACCCCACTTAAAAAAGTGCGAGATGTCCTCATCTCGCCAAGTAGAGGACAACTCTTTTTCTTAAGATCCAATTTATTCTAGGGTTCCTTATATTCTGGTCAACCCAACAGAATACGGGGATAAATATCCCTTATATAGAACTCATCATTAAATAAATTCATTTCAGATCATATCATTCATATCTTTAACACGATAATGGTCCATCAGATCGAAATTTTTTCTTTCTGAACATTCCTCCACGGGAATTTCAGTCAAGCAAGTTTTCAATTTGTCATCCCTTAACTTGATATACCGAGTCAAGTGTTAACAGTAGTACTTTGACAGCACAATCCACTAATCTCATAGTGATTTGTTGAAATCATTATCATCATTTATCATTACAGGGACTCGTCCCATTCATCCTCATTGCGATTTTGCTCAAGTTATTATATTTCAACTAAATTTCAAAAATCATCATTTTTCAATCAGAATCCCAATCAATTCATCAGTTCCCAAACAGAATTAAAAATCATATCAACCACATTCAAATTCATCATCTGGATAGCATTAACGCTTATAATTTCAAGTCTTAGATTTACTCGTATATACTGTCAGTAAAGAGCTGCAGTTATACTCTCGGTATATACGGATAGTCACGGCCCTTGGAATTATAAGGTAAATACCATCATGTCTAGGCCTCAAGCAAGTCAAGGATTCTATATAATTGCGGTACTTCCATCTGAAGACCCAATTACCAAATTACGAATTTCAATTTGAATATCAAATTGTATGAATTATATCACACAATTACAACCTTTTTGTGTTTCTTGATAAATTTCTGACCTATTTGTCTTCTCAATTGATCTTTATTAACCAAATGCTCTGATACCAACTGTGAGATCCCCTTGTTCCCACCGAGCAACGGATTCGGGTACTAGCAGTGGAAGTAGCACTTCTCACGCGGGACAGGGGTCCCACATTCGGGGCCTCGCCCAACGGATATCCGGACAAGAGACTAATCCGTCGGTTTGTCCA
This sequence comes from Cibotium barometz, assembly GCF_041138505.1. Classification (NCBI taxonomy): domain Eukaryota; kingdom Viridiplantae; phylum Streptophyta; class Polypodiopsida; order Cyatheales; family Cibotiaceae; genus Cibotium; species Cibotium barometz. Next base: position 57,975,470 of record NC_141046.1, on the reverse strand, counting down.
AAACCGAAACCGAAAAAACTTCCTTTACCCGGAAAGCATGGGCGATTCCACCAGGATAACTCTTTACTCTAACGTAGTCAAGATCTTTACGGATCAACTGATCTGACTGCACCTTTAACGGTACTTGGTCAAATCAAGGAAGAACTTGCACTTGAATCATTGGGATCAACGCTTTTTTCCCCATCAAGAGGCACAGCCGTTGATTCCTATCCATAGAACAATTTCTATCCGGGATTTACTTCATCTATCGTAATAATAGAAATTAAATCTCGATTTACGGATCCATCAGTCCAGCCTAACCCCATCCGATCCCATGGGTTAGCCAACCGCCCAACCACTGTAGTGATGGGATCCAATTTGGAATTTGGTTAGGTTTTGTCCCGGGTACCAAGGAAAAGAGTTCCAAGGCCCCCTAGCCGGAAGTTCATGCAAACATAAAATTAGGCACACCACTTACACACCCAATATGAAATTGCCTTTTTCTTAGCATCAGCTAACTTTAAAACAATCCTTTAATGAAACCATAGTACCACTGATCATAGTCTTCCAAATTATCCGATTGATTCTCAAATTTTCCATCATTCCTTCATCAGAGTATCTATGGCATCATTGGCAACTAGAACGCTCACCACCTGACCACTCAGGGGCCGTTTCTATAGTTCCTAGCCCATAATACTCGGCAATATAATCACTTATCAAGATGGACTCTCGTTGAAGATCAGCAAGATCAACCAACAGATCCATATAAAAGAGCCATGGACTCATCCGTTGAGGACCAGCAAGGTCAGTCAACCAGATCCATGCCCGGTTTCACAAAACAACTCTTACTCCTTGTTCCAATGTCTTCCTCGACGCACGCGTGGGTATCCTAGGCGACCCAGAGCCCGAGCACCGTATGGTCAGCACCCTCTAGGATCCTTCGCAGGTGACCTAGCGCTTCACTCATAGGCCGCTTCCTTGGTCCCTCATCCACCGTACCGGAAGCTCACCATTTTAATCGAACCGAGGCTGGTCAAAAAGGGAATTATTTTAAGAGGGAATTATTTTAAGATCAAAAAGGGAGATTCTTACTCCTGTATGCCTCGAAGGCTGGGGAGGAATCTTACATTCTACCCCACTTAAAAAAGTGCGAGATGTCCTCATCTCGCCAAGTAGAGGACAACTCTTTTTCTTAAGATCCAATTTATTCTAGGGTTCCTTATATTCTGGTCAACCCAACAGAATACGGGGATAAATATCCCTTATATAGAACTCATCATTAAATAAATTCATTTCAGATCATATCATTCATATCTTTAACACGATAATGGTCCATCAAATTGAAATTTTTTCTTTCTGAACATTCCTCCACGGGAATTTCAGTCAAGCAAGTTTTCAATTTGTCATCCCTTAACTTGATATACCGAGTCAAGTGTTAACAGTAGTACTTTGACAGCACAATCCACTAATCTCATAGTGATTTGTTGAAATCATTATCATCATTTATCATTACAGGGACTCGTCCCATTCATCCTCATTGCGATTTTGCTCAAGTTATTATATTTCAACTAAATTTCAAAAATCATCATTTTTCAATCAGAATCCCAATCAATTCATCAGTTCCCAAACAGAATTAAAAATCATATCAACCACATTCAAATTCATCATCTGGATAGCATTAACGCTGTTGGGATGGCAAGAAAACAAAACACCTCTATAGCAAGGTCTCCCAAAAGTGCTCAAGATACAAGATCAGCTCCACAAATCACAACACACAATCCTCCATGAACCATGAGGATTCAAAGACATGATCTCATGGGAGTTTACTAGGACACACCCGCCTGTAAAATCACTCCATACATCCAGAAAGCATCTGTCTTGGCATGGAATTATGACACATGTCTACCAATGCACTTGAAGACAAGAGCTACCTCTTCAGCAAATCAATACCTCAAATCATTAACTCCGAACATATCCCTTATAATTTGTATACATATGGAGATAGTGCCCACTACACGGAATTATACTAAAGCTGCCACAAACTGCAGCAAGATTGACGAGGAGGAGATGTTGCTGTGTGTTAACACTTCTCTATTTCTCTCCTGGCTTATATAAATTGACTTCTACCTCAGCATTTTGATACAGAATTCCACTTTCAAAACCTTTACAGACATAAATCTTTTCCTTTGGGTACCATACACTCTCTCTAACCCTCAGATTACATCACCATGCAAAGATACCACACATAGCATAGCCAAACATCAAAGAAGAAAATTGACACGATTGACACAAGCCCCTCTCTGTCTTCTTCATATACAAAATTATTGTAGTGTCTCAACCATAAGACATGGGAAAAAATTCAGACAAGAAGAAACATCATAAAAAAACTCAAAGAACTCCCACAGATAGATCCTAACCATAGCTCTTCAAAGACCCATCTTCAGTAGCTACTGTCAGAGAAGAAAACAAACCGGATCATGTATTTAACAGAGGAGCTGCACTGAGAACCTTGGAATATACCATGGTCAATCCTCTGGCATTCAACCCTCCCTTTTCTTGTTTCCATGAGCTGCTATTCACATACTGCTATGGCCATCGCTGCGCATTTCAAAAAAAAACAAAACCCTGTGTACTCTAACTTACCTGTATGTATATGAAATCAAATCTGCAGCAGCTCCCCCGTATAGGCGTCCACTTCTTTCCTTTTTTGTGGCAGCCCGAACTGCGCTCGTTTCCCCAGTCGATGCCGCCTTCACTTTCTTTCTAGAATTTTGCTCCTCCCTATCTCCTTGTGATCACTATGTACCTTCTATTTTGGACTGCAGACCAGCATTTTTTTTCTTTTAGTTGCCACACGAGCCTTTTTCACCATTCTGAATTAACCATGCATCACCATCCTTTTGCCTTTACATTGTGCTTGTGAGGGATTTGTTCTGCCCTTCACATACAACCCTCCTGGATTAAAAGGGAACAGTAAAATGCTGCAAAATCACTTAGTTGCACTGATTCTACTGCCCGGATGAACATCCTGCAGCCTGCTTTCAAACTACAACTGTGCCTTTTCCTCCGCAACTAGCTGCATCTCTTGGTCAACATCCACAAACTCCTTATTCTCCAACCTGCTCATGGCATTCCAAATTTGATTATCTCCCATGTATTTTTCAGCATCCTCCTGAGCACCAAATAGCTCACCATCATCCATACCTATATACTCTTCAAACAAATCATGGACACCTTCAGGGTGTCCTCCCACAGCAGATCCTCAACACTATCTACATCACACCTTCATCAGCTTATGCACACATATATACAATAAGTACAAAAGTTTTCCAAAATGCGCGTGACAACGCTTATAATTTCAAGTCTTAGATTTACTCGTATATACTGTCAGTAAAGAGCTGCAGTTATACTCTCGGTATATACGGATAGTCACGGCCCTTGGAATTATAAGGTAAATACCATCATGTCTAGGCCTCAAGCAAGTCAAGGATTCTATATAATTGCGGTACTTCCATCTGAAGACCCAATTACCAAATTACGAATTTCAATTTGAATATCAAATTGTATGAATTATATCACACAATTACAACCTTTTTGTGTTTCTTGATAAATTTCTGACCTATTTGTCTTCTCAATTGATCTTTATTAACCAAATGCTCTGATACCAACTGTGAGATCCCCTTGTTCCCACCGAGCAACGGATTCGGGTACTAGCAGCGGAAGTAGCACTTCTCGCGCGGGACAGGGGTCCCACATTCGGGGCCTCGCCCAACGGATATCCGGACAAGAGACTAATCCGTCGGTTTGTCCAAAACCGAAACCGAAAAAACTTCCTTTACCCGGAAAGCATGGGCGATTCCACCAGGATAACTCTTTACTCTAACGTAGTCAAGATCTTTACGGATCAACTGATCTGACTGCACCTTTAACGGTACTTGGTCAAATCAAGGAAGAACTTGCACTTGAATCATTGGGATCAACGCTTTTTTCCCCATCAAGAGGCACAGCCGTTGATTCCTATCCATAGAACAATTTCTATCCGGGATTTACTTCATCTATCGTAATAATAGAAATTAAATCTCGATTTACGGATCCATCAGTCCAGCCTAACCCCATCCGATCCCATGGGTTAGCCAACCGCCCAACCACTGTAGTGATGGGATCCAATTTGGAATTTGGTTAGGTTTTGTCCCGGGTACCAAGGAAAAGAGTTCCAAGGCCCCCTAGCCGGAAGTTCATGCAAACATAAAATTAGGCACACCACTTACACACCCAATATGAAATTGCCTTTTTCTTAGCATCAGCTAACTTTAAAACAATCCTTTAATGAAACCATAGTACCACTGATCATAGTCTTCCAAATTATCCGATTGATTCTCAAATTTTCCATCATTCCTTCATCAGAGTATCTATGGCATCATTGGCAACTAGAACGCTCACCACCTGACCACTCAGGGGCCGTTTCTATAGTTCCTAGCCCATAATACTCGGCAATATAATCACTTATCAAGATGGACTCTCGTTGAAGATCAGCAAGATCAACCAACAGATCCATATAAAAGAGCCATGGACTCATCCGTTGAGGACCAGCAAGGTCAGTCAACCAGATCCATGCCCGGTTTCACAAAACAACTCTTACTCCTTGTTCCAATGTCTTCCTCGACGCACGCGTGGGTATCCTAGGCGACCCAGAGCCCGAGCACCGTATGGTCAGCACCCTCTAGGATCCTTCGCAGGTGACCTAGCGCTTCACTCATAGGCCGCTTCCTTGGTCCCTCATCCACCGTACCGGAAGCTCACCATTTTAATCGAACCGAGGCTGGTCAAGACCTCGGTCGACCTTGCTACACGAGACGTCCTCCATTGACTCTCCGTCAGCAGTTGCAACTTTATCAGTTAGGTCTCCACGACCTTAATCACAAGACGGTCAAAATGCTTCCCCAGCATTCTTGACATAAAACAGCCATTTACAAACAGCATTTACAAACAGTTTACAAATACAGTTTCTATATTAACTCTCATTTTTCCACATTATCCCTCATTAATCCACATTACTTATTCCACATTCCATGTATATGTGTACTCATCCAATCACCTCCTTTTCCATCTCTTCACTTCAGATTCCTTCACATCACATATCATATATTCACATCCATATCCACATCCATACATCCACATCCACATCCACATTCACATCCATACATCCACATCTACATGCTTATCTCCATTTTCACATCCTCATTTATACATCCACATCTCATATCCACATTCATACATACACATCCATATCCACATCCACATCCACATCCACATTCACATCCATGCATCCACATCTACATGCTTACCTCCATTTTCACATCCTCATTTATACATCCACATCCCACATCCACATTCATACATACACATCCATACATCCACATCTACATCCACATACATACATACATCCACATCCACATTCCACATTCACATCTATACATCCACATCTACATTCACATTCACATACATCCACATCCACATTCCCATACATCCACATCTATACATCCACATTCCACATTCACATCTACATTCACATTCACATACATCCACATCTACATTCACATTCACATACATCCACATCCCCATTTCCATTCACATCTATACATCCACATCTACATCCACATACATACATACATCCACATCCACATTCCACATTCACATCTATACATCCACATCTACATCCACATTCACATACATCCACATCCACATTTCCATTCACATCTATACATCCACATCCATTCACATCTATACATCCACATCTACATCCACATTTACATCTATGCATATACATCTTCATGCATATAACCATTTTCATGTTCATACATCCACACTCCCATCTCCATATCCACACATCCACATACATACATCCATTTTCACATTCCCATTTATATAACCCCATATACCTTCACATCTAATCTTTTACATCACATCCATTCTCGCCCTATCACAACCCATATACATCTTATCCTATCACATACACTTCTTACCTCATCCCCCCATACACATCTTAATTCATCTTATCACATCCTAACTTATTTCATAAGCATCTTATCACCTCTTATCACACCTCTTATCACATCCTATCACTTTCCATACGCATCTTATCAATTCTTATCACATCCTATCACTTTCCATACGCATCTTATCAATTCTTATCACATCTCATACACCTCTTATCACATCTTATCACATTTCATATCTTTTTTTTTTTAAAAAGAGAATTCTTTTATTTGATATAAGATTTCTCTACACATTTATTTATACATAAATTCCATTTAAGGAGACTAACACTTTCGAAATTAAAATCAATCTTTTATGCATCTTCTTATGCATGATTTCAATTTGGTAGGGAATTATACTTTTAGAATAAAAGAATTTCTCTTATGCATCTAAGTTAAGCATAAAATCCATATATGAGGAAAATCATACTTTTAGTATAAAAAGAATATCTTTTATGCATACCTATATGCATGAAATCCAATATGATAAAAGTAACACTTTTGATATAAAAATTTTTCCTTTATGCATACTTCTATGCATGAAAATTAAAAATGATAAAAGTAACACTTTTGATATAAAAATTTTCCTTTATGCATACTTCTATGCATGAAAATTAAAAATGATAAAAGTAACACTTTTGATATAAAAATTTTCTTTTATGCATACTTTTATGTATGAAATAAAAATGATAAAAGTAACACTTTTGATATAAAAATTTATCCATTATGCATACTTCTATGCATGAAAATAAAAATGGTAAAAATAACACTTTTGATATAAAAATTTATCGTTTATGCATAATATTAAAATTCAATTTCTCCATGATTATAATGAAATTCTTTCAATTAATCTAGGATGATGATTCCTAGAATATGGTAGGAAGTCCTCTTTTTATGCTTTAAATGAAAATTTTTTATGCATAATTTTTATAAAAATTTTGCCATAGCTCCGCTGCTATGACTGATAAATCTCAATTTTTCTAAGGGATAAAGCTTATCATTAAGGAAATAATTAAAATGATTCTCTAATTGGATCCTTAATCCATAATGGATTGAATCATCAATATACATAAACTAAAAGCATAAGAAAAAGCCATTAATTTGGCCTCAAGCATAGCTTAATCTTGGGTTAAAGAAAAGCTTTATGAAAAGCTTGATTTGGATTGAGAATGAGTCATGAGTATGACCATTTCTTGAGTGAGAGAGAGAATTTACATAAGAATCATTAGAATTTAAACATAAATGAAAATTAACTTCAATAGCATTTATTAAATTATGTAACTCTTCACTACTATTCAAACTTCAATAGCATTTAAAAAAAACCATACCAATTAAACTTCTCAAGCTTGAGAGGGGTTGAGAAGAGAGAAACATTGAGAAATTATAGAAAGATGAATATTCACTAATTACCTTACAACTTGCTTGATTCTTTGTTCACGGTAGAGGCCCCCAACCAATCAATTGGTTAAGTATGTTGATGGAGCCACTAATGGGGATTGAAGAAAGAGGGAAGCTCCAAAAACTAGTGAATTATTAAATGAATTCATAGTTCTTGGCTTAGGTGGAGTAGAGTAACGATGCATAAACACTATCTATTTCTCAACAAGGGTGAGGCTTCTATTTATAGGAAAAATTGAGCTCCTAACCAAACAAACTGATTCTAGAATTTTCTAAATCAGTTTGGTCAATATTTTACCATTTTTAGGTCAGTTAAGCTAACTTTTTGGAACTAGACTTGAATGAGGAGAGAGGAGAGATGAAATATCTCAATTTTTATGAGTTTAAAACTCATTCAAGCATGTGAAATATGCACCTCCTTTAAAGAACTCCCCTTCCTTACATATGTCATATTTTTAATATTGCTCATAGTTTTTTACTAATAAACCTTGTACATTTTCAACTCTTCATCTTATGTGAAATATGCACCTCCTTTAAAGAACTCCCCTTCCTTACATATGTCATACTTTTAATATTGCTCATAATTTTTTACTAATAAACCTTGTACATTTTCAACTCTTCATCTTATGTGAAATATGCACCTCCTTTAAAGAACTCCTCTTCCTTACATATGTCATACTTTTAATATTGCTCATAATTTTTTACTAATAAACCTTGTACATTTTCAACTCTTCATCTTATGTGAAATATGCACCTCCTTTAAAGAACTCCCCTTCCTTACATATGTCATACTTTTAATATTGCTCATAATTTTTTACTAATAAACCTTGTACATTTTCAACTCTTCATCTTATGTGAGTATTTACTCATTTTTGGGTATCTTCTTTTTCAAATTGGATTTATCTCCTCCCTACACATGGATTGATGCTATTGGTCCATAGGAACCTTAATTGGACCATAATCCAAAAATTTCTGAAAATCTAGACCCTTAGACTAAGGTCCTTTATACACATTTCCAATTAATTCCAATTGCACATTGGAAAGTTCTTTTTGAATTTCTGTTTCAGGGAAACTTATTTTAATAAGATGAGATAATTTTCTATCCAAAAATATTAAAAATCTGAATATTCTCTCTCTAGAATATTTTCTCTCTCTAGGTTAAAACAGTTAGAAACAAGTCTTTTATATTTCTGAAGAGGGATTGATTATAGAAGAAGATACTAGACATCAAAAAGGGGTTTGGGGGAGGAATCTTACAGTTCCCTCATCATTGGGAATGCATAGCCTACGATTATAATACATAATGCCATCATTGAGGCTGTACCCTTGAACTCTGTGTTCAAATCCTGGAGGAGTTTTGCTTTCCTGCATAAGTAGGGTAGCAATAGGACCAAAGAATCTATCCTGCATGATCTTCTCTCTTGCTTCAATAATCAAAGGATTTGATATTACAGTATTGCAAGCAAGGAGGCTTTTCTGCTGAGGGCATCTGCACCAAATTTTCTTTGCCTTGGCGGTACTTGATTTCAAAATCAAATTCCTACAGGGTCTGCATCCACCTTCTTTGGCGCATGTTGAGGTCCTTCTAAGTAAAGATCCACTTTAAGCTCTAATGATCTGTCATCAAAGTGAATCTTTTTCCCAGTAGGTAATGTCTCCATAACTTTAAGGCATAGACTACTGAAAGTAATTCCAGGTCGTGGACAGCATAATTCCTCTCATGTGTTCTGAGTTTTTGGGATTCATAGGCTACTGCATGACCTTCCTGCATGAGTGCACCTCCTAGGGCAAAACCACTTGCATCTGCCGTTACTACCTCAAAGGGTAGAGAGAAATCTGGCAGCTTCAGAACGGGACTGGTTACCAAGGCGGTCTTCAGCTTATCAAAAGCACTCTGGCACCTGGCAGACCATTGAAATGGGATATTCTTCTTGATAAGATTAGTCAGGGGGAAGCTATAAGAGCATACTTTGGTATAAAAATTCTATACCGAGTATTGATGGCTGTCTTCGAGATATCTTGCTCATTAATCTTGATCTGGTAATACCCCGATTTGAGATCTATCTTTATGAAGATCTGGGCTCCATTTAGCCTGTCCAGAAGCTCATCATCGATTCTTGGGATAGGATACTTATTCTTAACTACTGATTTAGACCTCTGTAGTCCACACAGAGTCTAAGCGTTCCATCTTTCTTTTTCTAAAAGAGAAATGGCGCACCCCAAGGTGAAACACTGGGTCTTACAAACCCCTGTTCTAACATCTGTCTAAGCTATTCCTTGAGTTTGATGGCTTCAGGAACTGGCATTTTGTACGTGTGCAAGGCTACTGGCTGAGCTCCGGCGGGGGGTCAATTCAATCACATGATCTACTTCCCGAATTGGAGGCATTTTAGTTGGTTCTGCTAGGAATAGATCATCAAATTCACTTAGCCATTCTGGTTCTTTAGCCTTAAGCTTTGAGTCTACTGGGTTCATTTTGACAACATAAATTTAATGTTTCTTCCTAAGTCCTTTCAGCAACCTAGAAGCTTTTACTAACTGAAGGTCTGGGGATCTGGAAACTCTAGTTCCTTGAACTTTGTTCCCGTGAAGGTCATGGAAGGAAATGGTTCCATTGTGACAGTGTATGTCAGCTTGATTTTTGTGGAGCCAATCCATTCCAAGGATCCTGTCAAAAACTCCTAGAGGTAAGACTTTGAACTGACAGTCGGTTACATTACCATCTAGATTAAACTGGATAAGATCTCTCTCATGGTGAGTGAAAAGAGTCTTCCCACTGGCCAATTCAACTTGTATAGGTTTCCCTGATTTTTGTTCTAAGACTAGCTTACGCAAGCATCCAGGGGAAATGAATGAATGAGAACTGCTTGAATCAATCAAAAGTTTAAAAGGCTTACCCTGATATTCTACTGGAGTATGGATGACTGAGAACTGATGGGTTAGGTCCTTGGTTTTCAACTGCATCAAAGATCTACCCTCTTTCCTCTTCTACTACATATGAAATTGTGACTGCTCTGGCTGCTACAGTCTGAGGCGGAACTCTTTCTCTTTGGTTGCCCCAGTTCTGGGAAGGACTTCTGAGGTTACTTTGGACAGAGGCAGATGGCTGAGCTGGAGTTCTTCTGGGGTTTCCCTGACTTGGGCGAGGCAGACCCTGATTAGACTAGTATGAAGGGGTTGGTCTCTGAACTCGGGGTCCTTGACTTTCTTGTCCCCTTGACATGGCAGGAGTCGGGCAGTCTTTCAGTTGGTGACCAAAACCTTGGCATCCAAAACATCGGTTCTCACTTCTGAGCTCATCCCTCTGATTTCTTGAAAGAGGTGGGGCTCCTGAGAAAGTATTTTGGGGGAAGGGTCTGCCTTCACTTCGGAATCTTCCTGCATCGTGATTTTGATTCGGGCCTTGCTGCCTCTTCGGGGGTGGAAAGTTTGAAGTACTTCCATGGGCTTAGAATCTTTTAAAGTTAGAGGGTGCAGGCTTTGGTGGGACCTTTACTACAAAGGCTTTGGCAAAATCCTTTGCCATTCTTACTGCTTCAGTCCCATGGACACTGGCTTGGCATTTTTGACCAGTGTGTCCAAGGGTTGGTTCATTCCCTGAATGAACCTGGCCATGAGTTGTTCTTCATCTAGAGGTGGTGAATATTTGAGTAGAAGAGCAAAGGCGTGGTGATATGGTTTTGCTCTCTTGCTTTAGCTCTAAGAATTCGTTCATTTTGGTTTCCAAAAATCCAAGGGGACAAAATCTCTTTCTTAGATAGGTTTTTAGGTCATTCCAGGACTGAGTATTTGTGTCTAGACGGTTGGTGTCACAGTGGTTCCTCCATGCTACCTTGGCTGTTTCCACTATTTTCAACCAGGCAAGAGCCATTTTGCTCCACTCATTATAGCTTGTGATGTCAAAATATTCTTCCATGGCTTCCACCCATTTCTCCACAGCCTCGCCTAGGTTCTCCCCTTCTCCTTTAAAGGGTCTTGGCTGAGTCCTATGAAGAGCCTTGCGAACATCAGGGTCAAGCTCGTCATCTTCAGAGAGAGGGTCTGGCTGATGGCCACGGTTTCCTCGTCTCATGATTATGTCAAAAATTTTTATATTATTAAATTTTTCTTTTAATATCATCCATGAGATCCTAAGACTTAAGAGGTTTGGAAAACAATTTCTTAAATAAAACAATGATCTTATTGGAGATCTATGACATATGTCCGATAACAGATTTTTCTTTATCAGATTGTCCATAAACAATCACTTATACAATAGGGAATTTTTCTCCAAAAAACATTTATTTATTTATATAAAAGTTGCAATATGTACATAGAGCAACTCGTCAGCTCCAGAATCACTGCCTCAGATGTAATCATATAAAGAAGCGAAACTGTGAAGAAGACATACCATGGTACACACGATTCATTACACAAAGAGGTGCTGCAATTCTATTTCTCGGGATAAAGTGGCTAAGAAGTCTAAAAAATCGGCATGAAGTTCTAAAGTTCTTGGGTGAATGATCAAAGAGTTGAACATGCTGTAGTCTTATCAGAATCATGGCCAAGGAAATATTTTGCCTGAGCCTCTGACGCTGATTGGTACTGATATTAATACACCGTCCTCCATTGAACCATATATACCGACGTCGCTCAAGAGGATCAAGAAAGTAAAGACTCTCAAAATGGCGAGGGAGTCTCACTCTGCTCATTTGGGTCGTAGCAGAATTGACAAGGTGATCAAATGCAAAAGCTATCATATCCTGACTCTGAGAGTGTCCAAGAATTCCAGATAGGTTCGGGGTGTCCATCTATAAATTTCCAATTCAATTTATAAGTTTTCAATTTTTGAAGTTCATTCTCATAGTATTAACAAGTGAAAAACATTTCTTTCCTAGATTTCTATTAAAAATTTAGGGAATTTCTGCTCTGATACCAACTGTGAGATCCCTTTGCTCCCTCCGCACACCGCGGATTCCCGGTAGTAGCTGACACGCAGCCCCCTCATGCGCGGGGTAGGGTTTCTCACTCGGGGCCTCGCCCACGAATGTCCGGGCATGAGACTAGGCTGGTGGTCACTCCAAAAACCGAAACCGAGAAAATTTTCCATGCTCGAAAAGCGAGGATGATTCCACCTTTTTTAATTTTCTTAACGAATTTTTCTAACAAGATCAATTCTAAATTATCCTTCACCTAAATAAACCAGATAAAAGGAAACTATCACTGATATAATTTGATCATCTGAGTAATTTCAATGCTTTTTTCCTAATCAAGATCAGGCACAACTGTTGATCCACTCAATTGAGAAATTTATCAGGGGATTAATTAGCTACTCGAATCCTAGCGTAATACTAAGATTTTTCAGTTTGATTATTAAAACTCCATTGATTCCAGCCTAACCCCATCCGGCCCATGGGTTAGCCACCACCCTACCACTAGAATCGGTAGAACCAAACAAGTACTCACCCACCCATAATTGAAATGCCTTTCTTAACTTTAGCTTTAGAAAACAGATACGCACACACTCCTCTTTAAAACTTTAATAAAAAAAATAATCCATTGACAAAACAGATATGATCACAGATTTCATAACTCAAAAGTTTCATTCAATCCCTTGTTTCACAAAAACAGTACCACTTTGGACTCTTCGTTGGGACCAACTGGTCAACAATGAGATTCAGTAACAGATTACAATAATCATTTCGTCAACATACATATATATATTATCCTTGACATACGTATGGGTGTCCTAAGCACCGCAAGCCCGTGCATCGCCTGGTCAGAACCCTCCACCAGGATCCTCCTTAGGTGTCCTAGCACTTCACTCAGGGACCGCTTCGTCGACCCTCGCCCATCGTACCGAAAGCACACCATTTTTCACCATACCGAGGCTGGTCAAGACCTGGGTAGGTTTTTGCCGCGTCAGCTGTCCCTCGAACACTCCCCACTAGCTGTTGCAACCGAACTTCCCTTAGATAAACATATATGCCAAATGCTTCCTCCCTAGCATCTTGGCGTAAGACAGTCCTTTAAGAAAACAAAGTTTCTATGCAAGTTTTCATTTTTTATTTTGTTTGAAAACCATGAATAATCTTAAATCCGTATCTCAATACTTCTAGATCCAGGTCTGAATTCCAAACAGAATTCTTCAAATTCTCTTAACTTGATCCTCAGATCAAAATCAAAAGTCTTAACTTAGTTTTAGATTCGGTGGGGGATTTGAGTACATTTTTCCTGAACTGAGCACATCATCATTTTGTTTGACGAAGGAATTAGGTCTTGGGTCAATAGTCTGAATCAGAGTTTGGGTCTCCTAAATTATCTTTCTCGAAAGGTACTATTTCAATTTCTCTTTTTCTAAATTTCGTTCGACGAATATTTGCTTACAAATTTCTAAAACATGAATTTCTTATGAAGAATAAAATAATCATTTATCTCGATCTCCGACTTTGATAGTTTAATTGAATTTTCTCATTACCATCTGGTAGCATTTCATCTCACAGATTATCTACTTATTTATTTTTCCAATTTTTGTGGAAATTAAACAGATGATTATGAGAACCCTTATTTAAATATAATCATTCTATATGCATCTATTTATGCATAAAATCTAATTCTGATGAAAGTCTCACAAAATCATCATAAAAATCATTTATGATGAAAATCACTCTTTTAATATAAAAAATATCTTTTATGCATAAAAATCATTTATGATAAAAATCACACTTTTAATATAAAAAAATATCTTTTATGCACCCATTTATGCATAAAAATCATTTATGATAAAAATCATTTATGATAAAAATCATTTATGATAAAAATCACACTTTTAATATAAAAAAAACTTTTATGCATATGTTTATGCATAAAAATCATTTATGATAAAAATCACACTTTTAATATAAAAAAATATGTTTATGCATAAAAATCATTTATGATAAAAGTAACACTTTTATAATAAAAAATATTCTTTTATGCATACTTTTATGCATAGAATTCAATAATGATAAAAGTAATACTTTTATAATAAAAAAATGTTCTTTTATGCATAGAATTCAATAATGATAAAAGTAACACTTTTATTATAAGAAAATATTCTTTTATGCATAGAATTCAATAATGATAAAAGTAACACTTTTATTATAAGAAAATATTCTTTTATGCATAGAATTCAATAATGATATAAAGTAACACTTTTATAATAAGAAAATATTCTTTTATGCATACTTTTATGCATAGAATTCAATAATGATAAAAGTAACACTTTTATGATTAAAAAATATTCTTTTATGCATAAAAATCAATAATGATAAACGTAACACTTTTATAATAAAACATATTCTTTTATGCATAATTTTATGCATAGAAATCAATAATGATAAAAGTAACACTTTTATAATTAAAAAAATTCTTTTATGCATAAAAATCAATATGATGAAAGTAACTCTTTTGTAATTAAAAAAATATACTTCTATGCATTTTTTAATGCATAAAAATCTATAATGAAGAAAGTAACACTTTCATTAATAAAAAATTATCAATAAGTATCTTTCATAGAATTTAATTCTATTGAAAATCATTCTTTTATAAAAATTAATCAATATGCATCTTTCTATGCATGAATGAAAATGACACTTTTAGAATACTCTAACGATGGGGATTACTCTTTTTTATTAATAAAAGATGAAATTTATTTCATAAATTTTTAAAAAATTTTGCCATTTTTAACTCACTGAAATTAATTAGAAGTTCACCAAGAGTATTTAAATCATTCTAGTGTAAATATTTTCTACTTATTTAAGAGAACATTATGAAAAACTTGATTTTATCCAATAATCAATCATCTAGGATAAAGAATGGTTGGATTTACTAAAGAAGAGAGGGGGATGCCTTTTTTCAATGAGGCATAACATCCATTTAATTTAGAGAAGACAAAAATCATAAAAGAAATAGAAAAGAGAAGAATCTCCAACTTACATGGATAATTTGAGAGCTTTCCTTTGGCTTGATGATTTGAGGGTTCTACTCTTGTTGAAACAAGAGTGGCCACCAGTCTTTTAGAAGAGGGAAGGTAAAAAAACTAATGAATTATGAGTAAAATTCACAGTTTTTGACACTTAGGAGAGGCAAGGTAACAGTGCAAAACACTATTGAGTTTCAACAAAGGGGAAGGCTTCTATTTATAGGAAAAAGTGAGCTTCTAACCAAGCCAACTGATTCTAGAATTTTCCAGATCAGTTTGGTTAATTTTTGACCATTTTTAGGTCAGTTTAGTCCACTTTTTGGATCTAGTTGAAACAAGAGAGAGGAGAGATAAAAATATCTCATTATTTGGGAGTTTAAAACTCATTCAAGCATGTGAAATAGGCACCTCCTTCATGAGGGGAATTCCCCCATATTGAGGTGTCAAAAATGCATCATTTTACCTAAATATCTCTCTTTTTTAACTATTAACCTTGTCCTTGGTCAACTTTTCATCTTATGTGAGTATTTGCTCATTTTTGGGGGATTTTCCTTTTATTCTTCTCTTTATCTCCTCCCTACATTTGGATGAATCTTATTGGTCCATAGGAACCTTAATTCAAAATTTTGAAAAAATCTTGACCCCTAGGATAATGCCTCTTGAATAGATTATACTTAATTTCTAATGCACCTTCTGAAAATCTTTTTGAACTTCTATTTCAAGGGAACTTATTTTAATAATATGAGATATTTTTCTATCCGAAAATATTTAAAAACTGAATTACCATATCTAGAAGATTTTCTCTCTCTAGGCTAAAACTGGTAAAAACAAGATCTTTTATATTTCTGAAGAGGGATTTGATTACAGGGGAAGATGCTAGACATCTTGAGAGACTGGAGAGAAATCTTACTACAATAGAGCCATTCTTTTTATGCACATCAACCTTAAGAATGGCCCTAGGGCCATTCTTGCAATGCTCTAGTGTAGTCTTCCAAGAATGGCCCAGGACCATTCCAGTCTTGCATTCTCTTCGAGCCTGAAGATCTTATTGGAATGGCCATGGACCATACAAGAATGTCCCTAGGGCCATTCTTGATGAGCATGTGCATGCAAGAATGGTCGGGGGGCCATTCTAGCCTTGGTGCCACACCCAGCTTTCTTGCATGCTCTTGGGCACCCAACAATGGCCCTAAGGCCATTCTATTCTTACACAACACGTGCAAGAATGGCCCTAGGGCCATTCTTTCATGGCAACTAATGCCACTATTTTTATATAAGGGCCTCAAAAAGCACCCTTTGAGTTGCCCTAGGGCATGCAAGAATTTCCCGTGGGCCATTCTTGCATCATCCTAGGGCTATTCTTTAAGTCTAAGGTCATTCTTGCATCCTCTTTTGGTCTTAAGGTTGTGTTGGAATGGCCATGGGGCATCCAAAAATGGCCCTAGGGTCATTCTTTTCATGCACAATAAGTGTAAGAATGGGCCATTCTCGATGCTCTTATGCATGCAAGAATGGCCTTGGGGCCATTCTTGCATGGCTTAGTGGATCACCCAACTTTCTTGCATGCTCGTGGGCATCTAAGAATGGCCCCTAAGGCCATCCTTGCATGGAAAATACAACCCCTATTTTTCCTTAAAGGCCTCAAAGAGCATATAATCCCTAGGGAATCCTTGAATGGCCCCATGGCCATTCTTGCATGACCGGATGGCCTCAAGGTCATATTTGAGATGGCCATGGGGCATCCAAGAATGGCCCTAGGGCAATTCTTTTTATGCACAGGAGGTGCAAGAAATGGCCACTACTTGCCTTACAGGTCTCAAACAACATGCAAGAGTGGCCCAGGGGCATCCTAGAATGGCCTTAGGTGCAAGAATGGTCCTAGGGCCATTCTTTCATGGTGGTAGATAAGGCTTGAAAGAGTATTCAAGAGTGGCCTGAAAGAATGGCCATTCTTATCATGCACAACAAGTGCAAGAATGGCCCGTGGGCCATTCGTTTCTTGCACCACAAGAAGTCGAAGAATTATCCCAGGGCCATTCTTGCATGACCAAAGGGCCATTCTCCAAGACCATTCTTGCATCCTCTTTCAATATTAAGCTTGTGTTGGAATGGACATGGGGCAACAAGAATGGCCCTAGGACCATTCTTGTCATGCACAACAAGTGTAAGAATAGCCCATTCTGCATGCGAGAATGGCCCAAGGGACATTCTAGAATGGGCTTGATGGATCACCCAATTTTCTTGCATGCTCCTGCACATAATAGGTCAATTCTCATCTCTCCACGTATAGATGAGCATAGAGTGGCATTAGGGAAAATTTATGCTTTGTATATTGATGATGAGAAGAGAGATATTCTCTTCTTTAATGGCATAGATCCAATTTATACCTTTGTTACCATTTTATATTGGCTTCAAGACATGCTTTTCTTCTTTTTTGTATTTGATAAAGATTGACATCTACTCCCCTTGTACCTTGTTGGATATTAGAATGTATAATAGTTGCCTATCTAGTCTCCCTTGTGTCTACTAATGGTGCAAAGTAAACTCGTATCTACATACAACCTTGTACAATGCATAAGCTAGTATAGAATAGTTATAGCATGGGTTTCTAATTTCACTTATACTGCTTGTGCTTGGTACAAACCCAGAAAATCAAGCATACCTCCCTATACCATGTGTTGCACGATATGTGAGAGAGCGCCATCCTCTTGGAACATCCATTTTTCCTATTCCAATTGATGAAATGTTGTAACCTTTATGGTCCATTCTTCAACCATACGAGAAGCAGGTCTTGGGCTTTTTTAATCCTTTTCTCTTCCAAGAGGTGTGACTATTCTTCATTATGGTGGAGACAAGTACTATCTCCATGATTGGAAGGAGTTGTGCAAGTTGAATCCAAGAGCTTTGAAGTACTCATTTGAAGAGGATCCCAAGGTAGATAGTCGAGAGGATAGGGTGTACATCATTGGTGATGTAGAGTATGAAAATGTAGCAGGATACATAAATAGCTGTCAAGGCACACACATGAGACCAAGTGTATGTTTTACTCTTCACCTAGAATCACCCCCTTGGTGTACATTATATAAGAATGTCAATTCAACAGAGTATGGCTACATATGTGTGGAAACGTTATATAATATTCATGCTGGTGGAGAATTGTAGCTAATTATAGCTTTCTTTGATTCTATGTACATTCTTGAGATGATTGACGACAGCAATATTAATCGTTTACATTGTCACATTTAATTATTTTTCCAAGTTAATCTCTTTCATAGTTTAGTGTAAACATCGTGATTGTTGTACATAGTCTATTAGTGTAATTGTCATGCATAGAAAGAATGGCCCTAGGCCATTCTTGAATGCCCCAGGCCACTCCAACATGGCCTTGAGGCCAACTAATAATAGTTAAGGACCATTCTTTGATGCCTCATGATAACTCCAATGTGGCCTTGGAGTGAAGCAAGAATGGCCTAGGGCCATTCTTTGATGCCTCATGATAACTCCAATGTGGCCTTGGAGTGAAGCAAGAATGGCCTAGGGCCATTCTTTCTCCTCTTGTTCATGTGAGAATGACTCCAGGACTATTATTAGATGGGAAAGGCCATTTCAACATGACCTTCGGGTCATTAGGGCATGTAAGAATGGCCCTAGGACCATCATTGCAATTGTTGTGCATGAGAAGAAAGACATTCTTAAATGCCCAAGGTCACTCCAACATGGGCTTGCATTAGAGCATGCAAGAATCTCCCTAGTGCCATTCCTATTCCTATTTGTGCATTAGAAGAATGGCCCTAGAGGTCATGTTGGAATGGCCTTGGGGCATCATAAAATAGCCCTTGTGCATGAGAATAATGGTCTATTCTTGGAATGGTTGTGCATGAAAAGAATGGCCCTAGGGCCATTATTTCTCTTCTTGTTTATGTGAGCACCGCTCTATGGGCTGTTCTTAGATGACCTAGGGCCATTCCTGTAAGGTTCCTCCCTCTAAAAATGAGAGAACACTTAAGATAGTCCGCTAAGTCTTATCTTAGGAAAAATTTCCTATTCATCGACACCTTGACCCTGTAGAGATTCAAGGATACGATTCATAGGTATGACCTAGCTCTATCCCGCAGGGGGAGCGTGATTTCCTAAACATCAAATCACCCATAGGGCAATTGATCAAAAATTGGGCAACTACTTAGACTTGATTTCTAGGGACAACGCTTTTTTCCTCATCTTATGCAAGGCACAGCCGCTGACCTAGTCTCTTGAATAGAGTTGCCCAAGAACCTAACTATCTAACGTAGGGCTTCCACTTAATTTGTTGGAAAGCTACCCGACTAATCGGGTCCACCCATCCGTAGGATGGTGCCGTCAGGGCATTCCATCCTCCCACTTTCCACCCTACTCACGCATCAATTTGTTTTCTAATTAATACTACCACACTGTTTGACATAAATAAGCATATTCCTTAATTAGGGCCCTTCTTCACAAGGTTCGTTATAACAGCCTTCTTACACAATACAATCATACCAAAGACAAGATGCAATTATATAAAAAGTTTATACATGAATCCATTTCCATACAAGCCAATCCGGCTCTCTTATTCTTATTCTGCCGATGATCTAGAATTCGGCCTTCCAGCCTCTACATGCTGGGCAAAACCCTACGGGACCATACACCTCATCGTCGGCCGCTGGCGAGGACTCAAGCCGGCCTGTCGCCCTCCCAGGCTCCATCGCTCGATCCTCCCGCCCCTCAGAGGGATGTCTGCGCACTAGGGTGGGCTTATTTACCGCACTAGCCTGGGCCCTCAGAACTAGGCAGCCTCATAATCTCTCGCCTCAATCGGCGATCCTTATTCCTCCAAAGGTATGAGGGATACCTTGGACCATTACCGGGCTTTACTAACGACGCCGCCCGGCTACACAAGCACGGAACGGAGTTAGCGTTGAAGCCAAAAAAAATTCTTGAATTCCAAAGATAACAACTTCAATGCAATTTTCTAAGTATAGCATTCACAATTCATGAAGATAGCAATTTCAATGTAATTTATCGAAAACAACATCACATAATTCATAATTTCATATAATTTTTATGTCGTCATTTTAAGAGGAAAAGACACCATTCATTAATACTAATTTTAAGAAAAAAAATCTCTTCTTTTGAAAATTAACCAATCTAACCTGGCCACCGTTTCCTTGAGCGGCTTGAAAAGGGACTGGAGCCGCGTTGGGCGCATCTCCCTCCATCTCGTTGTTACGTGCGCCTCTTGAGGTAATATTTTGCCGTCTCCGGGATGAGGCCATCGTAGGTGTCGCCTTGTAGAGCTCGCTGCTGCGATCGAAACGCTTCAGTCGGATCTGAATTCCGAGCTCGTTTGCTCACCGTATGAGCAAAAGAAAATGGCGCACGAACCCTCGCTTGAGTAAAAAATCCCTTGCTAAAGTCTACGCAAATGGGGGGGGGGGATTGTGAGGGTGTCCTTAAGACCAAGGGCAAAAACGTGGAGAGGGCTGGGAGGGGTGGCTGCAAGCCTCTCTGTAAGTCTATTCACACGGGGGGGGGGGGAGAAGAGTTAAGGACACTGGTCCATGGCAAGAGGAGGATGGAGGAAAATTGGCTTATCTGAAAAGAGCCAAATGAGGGGCTGTGAGAGGGGTGGCTGCAAGGGCGGCTGTACTTGCAGCAAGTACGCGACGACGGTACGGACAGCAGCACAACAGGGCATACGCTACACAGAAGTGCGTGCCGACTGAGGAGCACCCCGGGGGTTTATATAGCTGAGGGGTGAGGGTGCGGGCGCTGCGCAAAGCAGGGACGAAAGGACGGTGTACCTTCAAAGGCTCTGGACCAGTGGTCTGCATGGGTCTACGGGAAAGGTACGGTGCTGGCTGTCTGGGAAAGGAGTGGTGCGCATGTACCTTATCCGGTCTGGGTGTCCGCCCAAGGGTACGCGTGGACCAAACAGTGGGCGGCCGTCCTTTGGTTCTTGGGCGGCCATTGTACGGGCGCCCTAGTAAGTGTGTACGGACCAAATTTTGGGGCGGGGTACCCAAATTTGGGGCGCCCGCCTCGATTTGCGTGCCGGACCGCCCCGGGGGGCGAAAATTTTTTTTGTCCGGGAGGTTCTCCTGGTCGCAGGGGTTCAGACCGTTCGTCAAACGGACGTGCGGTCGTGCATTTATTAAGGTTTAAAGGTCGCCGTTTTATAACTAAAATGATTGAAATTAGCGTATAGGCTTGATCCGGTGTCCGTTTTGGATGCTGTAAAATCCTATATTAGGGTAAAATCGCGCGCAGATTCCAAATTTGGGCTCAGAATTTGAAGATTCTTATTGGAAATGACTCAAATAATAAAATTATTGATATTTATACTATAAAAACTCATAATTACATGGACATTTCTTTATTAGTGAAGATGGGTACGTTACATCCTTCCCCCCTTAAAGAAATCGAGATGTCCTCATCTCGTCATGAATTGGGGATAATCCTTTAAGAGTGTAGCTTCATCTTCCCAAGTTGCATCCTCTTCAGGGTAATCTTTCCACTGAACTAGATGTTCTACAAGAGTTCTATTTCGGAGTTGCCTTTCCCTAGAATCTATGATGCTATTGGGCTGTAATTCAAGGACTCCTTGAGTAGGGATTACAACTTGTTCATCATCAAGAATATGATCGAGACTGTGGACATATGGCTTTAACAGACTTACATGAAATACATTATGGACTTTGATATGGGCTGGAAGTTGGAGTTTATAGGCACTTTTACCTAGACACTTGATAACTGTATAAGGACCACAATACCTAGGGCTGAGCTTCTTATATTTCCCAAGTGATAGAGAACTTCGTTTGGGGCGCACTCGTAGAAGAACTTTGTCTCCTTCCTTGAAGATCCTTTCAGACCTCTTGTTGTCAGCATAATGCTTTTGTCGATCTTGGGCAGCTTTAATATCCCTTTGGATAGCTTTGGTTTGTTCCTCCATCTCTTCGAGCATTTTCCTGGATGCCTCAACTCTTATGGTCGGATCAGAGAAATTTAGAGGAGACAAGCATTCTTGCCCATAGAGTGCTTTGAATGGTGACATTCCTATGCTTTGATGATAAGACGCATTGTAGGCGAATTCCACCAGAGGAAGGTATTGAATCCACCTTCTGGGTTCCCGTCCACAGTATGCTCTGAGAATGTCTTCAATTACTTGATTGACTCTTTCAGTCTGGCCATCGGTCTCTGGGTGATAAGCTGTGCTAAAGCAAAGTTGGGTCCCCAGAGCTTGAAATAAAGACTGCCAGAATTTTGAGGTGAAGTCAGAATCCCGATCACTTACTATTCTTTTTGGGAGACCATGAAGTTTGAAGACTTCCTTGATGAATATACGAGCAACATCAGAAGCTTTGAAGGTCTTCTTTGCTGGTATAAGGTGAGCTACTTTGGTAAGTAAGTCCACTACTACTAGAATGGAGTCATATCCTCCTTGAACAGTGGGGAGACTTGTGACAAAATCCATACTAATGCACTCCCACTTCATTTGGGGAATATCTAAGGGTTGAAGCTTTCCAGGCATCTTGACTCTTTCAGCCTTGATCCTTTGGCATGAGAGACATTGTTTCAAGTACCGAAGCACATCATTTTTCAAGCCTGCCCAATGAAAGCTCCTTCTTGCTGCATTTAATGTTTTTGCATAACCTGGGTGTCCTGCAGCAGGGCTATCATGAGCTTCATGGAGGATTAGTTTCTTTAAAGCAGGATCCTTAGGGATACAGAGCCTGTGATTGAAGTAGAGGCTTCCTTCATGAGTGGAGTATCCCTTGATTAGATTCTTCTCTTTCTCTGAATGTCCCCCTTCTTCTACTAACTTTATCATCCTTTGATAATCTGGGTCATGAGATGAGACTTCTTCCACCTTGACCAGTATGGGATTATTTGGCATTGAAATTGCATTCAAGAAAGATTTGCGACTAAGTGCATCAGCTACCACATTATCTTTCCGAGGGCGGAATTTGATGTCGAAATCATATTCTTGTAGAATTTCAATCCATCTCCTTTGCCGCATGTTGAGGTTAGGCTGGGTGAAGATCCACTTTAGACTTTTGTGGTCAGTTACAAGCTGGAATTTGCCTCCCAAGAGATAATGTCTCCATAATTTGAGGCAATGAACAACTGCTAAGAGTTCCAAATCATGGGTGGCATAGTTTGCTTCATATTGCTTCAGCTTGCGGGAAGTATAAGCGACTGGTCTTCCTTCTTGGCCTAAGACACCACCAAGTGCTAGACTACTAGCATCGGTAACCACTTCAAATTCCTTGGAGAAATCAGGAAGCTTTAAGACTGGGGCAGAAGTAATAATGACTTTTAGCTGATCAAAGCTGTTTTGATGGATTGGCAGCCACACTATTTTGCAATCCTTCTTAAGAAGATCTGTCAAGGGTGCAGCTACCAAGGCATAGTTTTTGATAAAAATCCTATACCAACCCGTGATTCCCAAGAATCCACGAACTTCACGAACTGATTTAGGGGGTGGCCATTCTAGAATATCCTTGACCTTGGCGGGGTCTACTGAGATGCCATCCTTGGAGACGATGAATCCAAGATACTCAATTTGTTGAGTAAAGAAGGTACATTTGCTCTTCTTGGCATAGAGTTTGTGTCTGCGCAGCAATTGCAGAACTCTACGCACATGTTCCTCATGCTCTTCCATTGATTTGGAGTAGATTAGGATGTCATCAAAGAAAACAAGCACAAACTCATCCAAGTACGGGCGGAATATATCTTGCATTAGGCGGTTGAAGGTTGCAGGAGCATTGGTTAACCCGAATGACATTACAGTAAACTCATAGTGGCCATAACGGGTATTGAAGGCTGTTTTGGGTATATCTGCTTCCTTGACTTTGATCTGATAGTAACCAGACCTCAAATCTATTTTTGAGAAGACTTTGGCCCCATGAAGCCTATCAAGAAGTTCATCGATGCGAGGGATAGGATACTTATTCTTGACAGTGACTTGATTTAGCCCTCGATAATCTATGCAGAGGCGGAGAGTCCCGTCCTTCTTTTTTTGGAAAAGAACAGGTGCTCCCCAAGGTGAGCTACTGGGGCGTACAAATCCTTGTTCAATGAGTTGGGAAAGTTGCTCCTTAAGTTCAATGGCTTCAGGAAGGGACATTTTATAGGGAGTTTTTGAGACGGGTTGAGCTCCAGGGATCACCTCGATTTCATGGTCGACTTCTCGAGGAGGCGGTAACCCTGTAAGCTCGTCAGGGAAGATGTCAGAGAATTCTTGGAGCCAAGAGGGTTCTGTCTCCATACTAGGTTCAATGACTTTGTTGAGTTTGACTAAGAAAACTTGCTGACCCTTACGTGTTCCCTTGAGAAGATGTTTTGCCTTGACTACTCTAGACTTAGGTTTTCCTGTGATCCCCTGAACAGATATTACTTGGCCATGCTCATTTTCAAAAGTGATACTCCCCTGGTTACAATGAATGCTAGCTTTGTTTGCAATTAACCAATCCATCCCAAGGATTCCATCATAAATTCCTAATGGCAAGACTCTAAAGTGACCGTGAGTTTGCTCATTACCCAGCTCAAAATCAAGGTTTCCTATAGAGTGGCGAGATATTACTTCTTTCCCACTGGCTAACTCTACAATCATTTTTCTAGCTGATTTTTGACTCAAGTTTAATTTTTGCAAGCACCTAGGAGAAAGGAATGAATGGGTACTGCCACAATCAATCAAAAGCTGAAATGGCTTACCGTGATGAGTGGCGGGGGTTTGGATTACACCAAATTGTTTATTCGGACCTTGGTGTTCTACCGCCGCATGGACGGTGGCGCGCTCTTCTTCAGCCTCTTCCAAGGTTGGTTCTTCACTTATAACACAGGCAGTTCTAGCAACTATTCCTCCGCGGCCTTTGCCACGACCACTGCCTCTTGCACCTTGGTGGGTAGGGGTTCCACGGCCTTGATTTCCTCTGTTACCTTGGGGGAATGATGTTGCCAACTTGGGACAGTTGGCTCTAAAGTGTCCCGGCTCATTGCACTCAAAACACAGAGGGCCTTCTCTAGAAGAAGCAGCATACGAGCGGGGGGCAAAAGAGTTGTCTTGTCGCCCTCTGTTGTAGTAGGGGAAATTCTGTTGAGGTTTCTTGTAGGGTTGATCTCTAAGGTTTGCCTCAGGGTAAGATCTCTTTTGATTCTTCGGTTTGTTAGCCTTCATTTCTTTCACAAGGGGCTTTGCCCGTATTAGAGCATCCTGTAAAGTGGTTGGCCTCATTGCTTCAAGGCGGGAATCTAGGGGTTCATTTAGCCCTTGGCAGAAACGAGCCACTTGCTGGGAAGTAGTCATATCTGGGGCATACTTCCGAAGGGTAATAAATTTGGAATAATAATCCTCAAGAGTTAAGGTACACTGTCTAAGACTAAAAAACTCATTCATCTTTATGGATTCATGGGATGGAGGAAGATATCTTTCCTTCACTGCCTGCTTGATGTCTTCCCACGTTTGAGAATGCTCGGTGACCTCCTTGTCACGGCACCACTGTTTCCACCAGAGTTTAGCATCTCCAGTGAGGCGAAACCGTGCGAGCATAGACTGATTTGCTACTCCAGTACCGGCAGCAGAGAAATAATCGTCCATCGCCTCAATCCAGACTTCAGCATCCTTCTCAACCTTTGAACCTTCTCCTTTAAAGGAGGGAGGTTGCATTTGCTTGAGCAGGAGCTTCTTCTCCTGGGTATCGGTATAAAGCGCATTGGGAAGAGAAGGGTGGTCATCCTGGCCATCATCGTAAAAACAATTTTTAAGATTACAAGATTCATATTTGCACAACGCTTAATTTTTGGAGAGTAAAACATTGAAATTATTTTATTTCCAAATATTTACAAGGACAAGTTTTATTACAAAGATCTGAGACTAATATAATTAGTCTTATTTGACATCAAGGGAAATTCCTAGGCTTCACTGTGACATAAGGGTAGAGCGGTCCACATATGTGAAATATGGGGGTTCCGCTGTAGTTTCTAAGACTCTAAAAACTGATGGTAAGGGTGGTAAACTCTGGATTGGGGTGGGTCCTAACACTGCTACTCTATCAGCAGGTAAGACCTGCATCACTTTGTCATACACCCAACGATCCTGAGGTATGCGAACCCCATCTATAGTCACCGAGGTGTCATCCCTGGGGGTACCGACGAACCAAAATAAGCGGACCATCTTCAGCTTCTCAATCCAACGAATCCGCTTAAGGTCGGTGGTGAGGTTCCCAGTCTGATCTGCTCGGATGAAGAAGTATCTCGGCCCACGACTCCAGAAATCTCTGCCCCATCCTCTCTGAATACGAGAGAAATGAGGGAGGGATATCTTCTCTAATATCTGCATCATGGTGTCGCGAAACTCGAAATTCGAGGAGTGACTAGCAGTCTCGAAGATGCATTGGAAAACTAGAAATTTGGAGTAGGCATCTTCCTCTTCCTACAGGCATTCAAACATTATTTCAATCTTATTTGTTTTAGTAGGATGTCTTTACTAATTAGCATTATGTTAGGTAAAACATTTATTACAAAACAATCCTTAAACTGCAATTCCTAGGAGTCAAACTTGCTCTGATACCAATTGTAAGGTTCCTCCCTCTAAAAATGAGAGAACACTTAAGATAGTCCGCTAAGTCTTATCTTAGGAAAAATTTCCTATTCATCGACACCTTGACCCTGTAGAGATTCAAGGATACGATTCATAGGTATGACCTAGCTCTATCCCGCAGGGGGAGCGTGATTTCCTAAACATCAAATCACCCATAGGGCAATTGATCAAAAATTGGGCAACTACTTAGACTTGATTTCTAGGGACAACGCTTTTTTCCTCATCTTATGCAAGGCACAGCCGCTGACCTAGTCTCTTGAATAGAGTTGCCCAAGAACCTAACTATCTAACGTAGGGCTTCCACTTAATTTGTTGGAAAGCTACCCGACTAATCGGGTCCACCCATCCGTAGGATGGTGCCGTCAGGGCATTCCATCCTCCCACTTTCCACCCTACTCACGCATCAATTTGTTTTCTAATTAATACTACCACACTGTTTGACATAAATAAGCATATTCCTTAATTAGGGCCCTTCTTCACAAGGTTCGTTATAACAGCCTTCTTACACAATACAATCATACCAAAGACAAGATGCAATTATATAAAAAGTTTATACATGAATCCATTTCCATACAAGCCAATCCGGCTCTCTTATTCTTATTCTGCCGATGATCTAGAATTCGGCCTTCCAGCCTCTACATGCTGGGCAAAACCCTACGGGACCATACACCTCATCGTCGGCCGCTGGCGAGGACTCAAGCCGGCCTGTCGCCCTCTCAGGCTCCATCGCTCGATCCTCCCGCCCCTCAGAGGGATGTCTGCGCACTAGGGTGGGCTTATTTACCGCACTAGCCTGGGCCCTCAGAACTAGGCAGCCTCATAATCTCTCGCCTCAATCGGCGATCCTTATTCCTCCAAAGGTATGAGGGATACCTTGGACCATTACCGGGCTTTACTAACGACGCCGCCCGGCTACACAAGCACGGAACGGAGTTAGCGTTGAAGCCAAAAAAAATTCTTGAATTCCAAAGATAACAACTTCAATGCAATTTTCTAAGTATAGCATTCACAATTCATGAAGATAGCAATTTCAACGTAATTTATCGAAAACAACATCACATAATTCATAATTTCATATAATTTTTATGTCGTCATTTTAAGAGGAAAAGACACCATTCATTAATACTAATTTTAAGAAAAAAAAATCTCTTCTTTTGAAAATTAACCAATCTAACCTGGCCACCGTTTCCTTGAGCGGCTTGAAAAGGGACTGGAGCCGCGTTGGGCGCATCTCCCTCCATCTCGTTGTTACGTGCGCCTCTTGAGGTAATATTTTGCCGTCTCCGGGATGAGGCCATCATAGGTGTCGCCTTGTAG
The DNA here is from genome assembly GCF_041138505.1 of Cibotium barometz. Classification (NCBI taxonomy): domain Eukaryota; kingdom Viridiplantae; phylum Streptophyta; class Polypodiopsida; order Cyatheales; family Cibotiaceae; genus Cibotium; species Cibotium barometz. The sequence continues at coordinate 57,947,182 of NC_141046.1, read as the reverse complement.
AACTCGCTGCTGCGATCGAAACGCTTCAGTCGGATCTGAATTCCGAGCTCGTTTGCTCACCGTATGAGCAAAAGAAAATGGCGCACGAACCCTCGCTTGAGTAAAAAATCCCTTGCTAAAGTCTACGCAAATGGGGGGGGGGGGAATTGTGAGGGTGTCCTTAAGACCAAGGGCAAAAACGTGGAGAGGGCTGGGAGGGGTGGCTGCAAGCCTCTCTGTAAGTCTATTCACACGGGGGGGGGGGAGAAGAGTTAAGGACACTGGTCCATGGCAAGAGGAGGATGGAGGAAAATTGGCTTATCTGAAAAGAGCCAAATGAGGGGCTGTGAGAGGGGTGGCTGCAAGGGCGGCTGTACTTGCAGCAAGTACGCGACGACGGTACGGACAGCAGCACAACAGGGCATACGCTACACAGAAGTGCGTGCCGACTGAGGAGCACCCCGGGGGTTTATATAGCTGAGGGGTGAGGGTGCGGGCGCTGCGCAAAGCAGGGACGAAAGGACGGTGTACCTTCAAAGGCTCTGGACCAGTGGTCTGCATGGGTCTACGGGAAAGGTACGGTGCTGGCTGTCTGGGAAAGGAGTGGTGCGCATGTACCTTATCCGGTCTGGGTGTCCGCCCAAGGGTACGCGTGGACCAAACAGTGGGCGGCCGTCCTTTGGTTCTTGGGCGGCCATTGTACGGGCGCCCTAGTAAGTGTGTACGGACCAAATTTTGGGGCGGGGTACCCAAATTTGGGGCGCCCGCCTCGATTTGCGTGCCGGACCGCCCCGGGGGGCGAAAATTTTTTTTGTCCGGGAGGTTCTCCTGGTCGCAGGGGTTCAGACCGTTCGTCAAACGGACGTGCGGTCGTGCATTTATTAAGGTTTAAAGGTCGCCGTTTTATAACTAAAATGATTGAAATTAGCGTATAGGCTTGATCCGGTGTCCGTTTTGGATGCTGTAAAATCCTATATTAGGGTAAAATCGCGCGCAGATTCCAAATTTGGGCTCAGAATTTGAAGATTCTAATTGGAAATGACTCAAATAATAAAATTATTGATATTTATACTATAAAAACTCATAATTACATGGACATTTCTTTATTAGTGAAGATGGGTACGTTACAATTCCAATATGACCTTGAGGCCATTAGAGCATGTAAGAATGGCCCTAGGACCATTCTTGCAATTGTTGTGCATGAGAAGAATGGCCCTTGGGCCATTTTTTGATGCCCAAGGCCACTCTAACATGGCAATCAGGCCATTAGAGCATGCAAGGATGGCCTTGGGATCATGCAAGAATGGCCCTAGGGCCATTCCTAATGCTATTGTGCATGGAAAGAATGCCCCTAGAGTAAGGTTATCATAGTTTAAATTTTGTGCAAGAGAATTAAATTGGCTACCACACGTCTTTTTGTTTGAAAACTGTTTACTTGTAGTTAAGTTTTGTGCATCCTTTTAGTTTGTTGAGATTTGCATTATGAACTGGATGCTACCAAGTCGTTGCAAAGTTCTAATGCAGTAGAATTGAAGCCATTTTGGTACGGCAGCAAATATATCAAAAGTTCTATCTAGGAGCTTTATTACTTTTAAGTAGATATATATTTCCTTGAGAAAATAGTTGCTTAAAAAAGAACATATTTGTTTACTATGCATTTGGGTACACCATTGTCTAGGCCATATCATGCTTAAAAATGTTGTCATAAGTTATTTTGTGTAGGAGCATCTTATGATCCGTATGAAATAACTATAACATCAAGCATCGTAGATACTATCATGAATGAAATTGCCATTGAAGTTGTGGAGGAGTCAATTCCACTTGAGAAGGAGATTTGTTCAATACAAAACACATCTAAGAGAGCAATGCTAACTGTGGTATTGGATTTAAATGGATTACTCTTGAAGCGTTGCTTCCAGCCATGTTCTCTACACCAATCCATTATGTATGCTCCAAATAGATAGAGAGAGATACCTTATACTTCGTCCAGGGTGTATATCATTTTTGCAGAATGCTTTAGAAAAATTCAATTTTGGTATCTGGTTGACTGCAACATAGGAGAATGTTCTCCAGATGGTTAGAGCTTTGCAAGAGAAAGCTGGGAGAGTACTTCCTTTCTTTGTTGCTACTTGGAGTCAGAATGCATGTTATAGTTTTGAGAAGAGAAAAGTGTTCAGGCAAGATAACCCGTGTTGAGGCAATGTTTAAACCACTCAAGAATGTCAAAAGCCTTTCAATGTAATCCAGGGAGGACAGTTCTTATTTATGACTCTCCATATAAAGCTTGTGTTGCTCCCTCTAATAAACTGCATCTTTCCAAACAAGTTTGATTTAGATAAGAAAGATGACAATGTTCTCATGGGAGAGCTACTACCATACTTAATGCTTCTTGATGATGCAGAAGATATACGTATTGTCATTGAAAATAATCGATATGGTTAGCTCCCAATATCAAATGGCCATGATTTATATAACCTTATTGGTGATGTTATTGAGAAATGGCAGAGTATAATGTGATTTGGTCAAAAACAAGACTCTTCTAAGGTGAAGGACACAGGTGGAAAGAGAGGTGATAAAGGAGAATTGATTGGTGCAAGAAGCATGCAAAGCCTTAGTGTTAGCTCATCTCACATCATGGGAGATGAGATAAAGGATATTCTAATCAAAGAAGGTTCTCAAATTTCAAGCATGAAGCCATCAAAATTGATTTCTCTAACTAAAAGATTAGGTTGCAAAGGAGGGAGTAACTTGAGGTCTCAGTCGACAAAGGCATTTATAAATAAATTGATAAACGATCATGGTCTTCTAAATATCAATAAGTAGAGAAAAGGTATTATCCTATCCAAAATTTCTCACTATATTACAGATATATTCAGAAACTGTGTACTGTAACATTCTAACTTTCATCATGACCTTTTGTGTGCAGGTTTTTCTAGGTTGTAGAATTTTCAAAAGATCTATTCATGTAATGCAATGGATCAAAAACTTTAAATCAAGATATAACTTGGAAGTTTAGAAATATTCACAATGATGTACATGTTTATTCTCTTGATGAATCTATTCAAGTTTTGTGCAGATATCTCTATTCTCTTTATGTACATGTTTATTGTCTTTATTTAAGTTTTGATGGATTGTTTCAGTCTTTAGGGTCTTGAACTTTGCTACATTTTTTCTAGTGTTAGCATATAGTGGGAGTGCATCCTATTCTAAGGAGGCTCCTTTATTGCAATTTTTCTCATATTTTTTCAGACAATTTCTTCGTCGGAGTGCATCCTACTTCTTCGTTAGAGTGCACCCTCTTGAGGCTTGTTCATAAGTGTGTTCATGACATAAAGTTTATATACCACTTGTTTCTTATAATGTACCTAAAACCATTATACAATCTATTAATTAGTATCTTCTCTTTTGTCCTATAATTTAAAGCCCCTCGCTCAAGGTTTGATTAGCACCTTGTACTAATAGCTTTGCACAAGGAGTTTTGAATGGCCCTAGAACCATTCTATAACATGCACCTAGGGCCATTCTTTTATGGTAAATAAGGCCATTCTATAACATGCACCTAGGGCCATTCTTTTATGGTAAATAAGGCCACTATTTTCCCTTGAAGGTCTCAAAGAGCATGCATGAGTGGCCATGGGGCATCTTCATGCACAACAAGAGCAAGAATGGCCTAGGCCATTCTTGCATGACCCCAAGTCCTGAAGGTCATATTGGAGATGGCCATGGGGCATCCAAGAATGGACCTCGGTCCATTCTAGCATTGGCTTCGTGGATCACCCAACTTTCATGTATCCTTCTAGGCATTGAAGAATGGCCCTAGGGGCATTCTTGGATCATCCAACTTTCTTGCATTCTCCTCAGCATCAAAGAATGGCCTTAGGGCCATTCTTTTCATGCACAACAAGTGTAAGAATGGCCATCGGCCTTTCTTTTTCATGGCAAATAAGGCCCTTGTTTAAGGGCCTCAAAGAGTATTCAAGAGTGGCCTTGGGGCATCCAAGAATGGCCCTAGGGCCATTCTTTTCATGCAGAACAAGTGCAAGAATGGCCCTAGGGTCATTTTTTGCATGACCACAAGTCCTTTGCCTGTAAGTTTTCTCAAGGTCTAGATTAGCTTGCCTTACTAGGAATATTATATTGTGGTAATATATTGTTGTGTAAGAAGGGGTACATAATGATCCTAGGGCCATCCTACTATATACACTTTTGTACTATTTCTCTTTGAAATGGCCCCAAGATCACTATACCACTAGTAAGCCCTTGTTTGAGCCTAGACATAAAGGGTTTTTATTCTTTCCTTGTTTTTCAATGAATGAAGGAATTTGGCTAATTATGTGTGTTCCTATTTCAGATAATAGCATAGGAGCAATCTTGGCAAACCAAAATGTTTGCGAGCCATCAATCCTTTGATGCTATGTTGGCATGTTTCATTATCTTTGGTACCATGACAACCAATGTTTGCATGTGTGCCTTCACTTAAAGATCAAAGAAGGGTTCTCATTCTTGATATGATCGGAATACTTCTTGAATCATTTGATCTAGACCATGTTGATGAGATGCCATATTGGACTAAGCATATGTGAATAGTTCAAGAAAGCAATGAATTGTACCATGCTGTGCGTTTGGATGCAGAAAATTTCTTAGACTTTTGCTTTAAATGGTTCGAGGTTTGGATTTGGAGTAGATGCAAATTAGATGATATTCTTTGCATTCTCAATTTATGTCTTCCAAAACATTATATGAAATTTAAATATGTGCTGAGCCAAGAGATGTGCCAAGACACTGGGATGTTCTTTAAAAGCCCTATGTTTTTTAAAAGCTCTATGTCCTTTGGCTATGAGCATGCTTACCACAAGAACCTACGAGCAATTTGGACATATTTTCAAGACTTGGATGGAGACAACACTTTGATTTTTGATGACACACCATATCAATTTATGTGGAACATGCCAAGTTCCTATCTTGTATTTCCAAAGCTGTGGAATCAGACACACCGAAGGAACTTCAAGGCTTCTTAAAAACCACAACTATCCATTGGTTGTGTCAATGATTATATGCTCATAATAAGAGATGCTACACATAGAACAATGTCTTTCAAACTAAGATTAATCTTGAAACAAAGATTGTATTGGAGGAATATTTATGGAGGTGACATCATTAAAGGAAAGGTGCTTTGGACACAAAAGCAATGTTCATTCATGTATGTTATCACAAATCTTGTAAATATTTCAAGCCAAAGGACCCATCTTGACATACAAAATCTCAATGGGTATCCCTTCACTTGTATAATAGAAATGTAATTCTATTGTGTACTCTCCTATGAGACAATGTACATTTCTCACCAGAAATAAAATTTTAATGTTATTTGCTAGAGCCTCAAGTCTTATGTATCTTATTTATTGGTATTTCTCTTTTCTTTATTATTCATGTAGAAGTCTCAAATTTGATTACAAATGCAAGTTATTTGAATCATTCTAGTTTATATACCAATTGAAGTGTCAAGATCAGTAACTATGATGCATGGCCTATTGTTATTTGAATCATTCTAGTTTATACAAATTTAAGTGTCAAGATCAATAGCCATCATGCATGGCATATCATTTGTTGGTGTCTCCTTTCACATTATTCTATATTTTTATATTTTTCTCATCTTGTACCACTCCCATTATAAACAATGAGAGGTACAAAATGGTCCTAGGGTCATTCCTCTATTAATACACATTTTTGTTCTTAAATTTAAGAGAGTCTTGAGCAAGCATGCACTCATATTTACCTCTTCTAATGCCAAATAAGGCACATAGTTTAAGGGACCTATGTAGCAGTGTCTAGAGTAAAACTTATTCTATTATTCAAACTAAAACTTTACTTATTATTTGAAGGTGCACATTAGTGCTAGAATGGTTGATTGCCCACAAACTCCCATCTAACTTCAATGTGTTGCATATAGGGTTTGTTCTACTATTATTTTAAAGCACCAAATTATAGGAGTTTCTCTTTACTCTGTAGCCTTAGAATGGACCTAGGACCATTCTTTTATCTTGTTCTTGGACTATTAAAATAACAGTGTGGCACATGGGGGCTCCTAATTTTATAGTATATATCATATATTTCCTAACAAGTTTGCACAGTCTTTTAATATTTTTCACACAGAAAGCACACAAAAATGAATAACATGACCAACCTGGGAATGGGATTTTTCCCAATTTATCTAATATGGTGTTAAAAGATGACAAGGGTATGTGGATTTAGTTTCCTATTGAGATCTTGTTATGGTTCATGTAAGATTCCTCCTCAGCAAGCTTGAATATCAAATAAGCCTCTACTTCAATCCCTTGTAATCATTCTATGATTCTGAATACAAGAAAATATCATTTTTCCTTGTTTTGCCTAGTTAGATAAAAAAATTCTAGAGAGTGGTAAATCAAAATTGGGATATTTTTGGATAAATAAATTCTTCAAATATCAAAAAAATGTTTCCCTAAAGCAGAAAATCAAAATAGATTTTCCAAGGTGCAATTGGTATTAATTAAAATTGATTCAGAAGACCTTAGCCTAAGGGTCCAGATTTTCGAAATTTTTTTGATTATGGTCCAATTAAGGTTCCTATGGACCAATAAGATTAATCCAAGTGTTGGGACAAGATAAATCCAAAGAATAAAAGAAAATACCCAAAAATGAGTAAATTTCCACATAAGATGAAGAGTTGACCAAGTACTAGGTTTATTAGTTAAAAATTATGGTGTATTAATAAAAAATGTGATATTTTGGAGTAATCATGCATTTTTGACACATGTGTAAGGAAAAGGGAGACTTTTAAGGAGGCGCCTATTTCACATGCATAGATGAGTTTAAAACTCAAAAATAATTGGATATTCTTGTCTCTCCTCTCTCCTAAATCAAACCAAATCAAAAAGGGAGCCAAACTGGTCCAAAACTTGTCCAAATTCAGCCAAACTAGTCCAAAACTTGTCCAAATTCAGCCAAACTGGTCCAAAACTTATCCAAATTTAGCCAAACTGAAGCTGAAAAATTCTAGAATTCAGTTGGACTCAGTTAGTGGCCTCCCTCTCCTATAAATATACCCTCATTCCTTTGTATTATTATCTGTGAACTAAATTATGTCGGTATTACTCTAAACTAAGCTTAATTTCTATTATCCTCTAAAAACCTCTACAAAATTGAAGAGATTGGAGCTTCTCTCTCTCTTCAATCTTCCTTGGTGACTCCTACGACATACCAAACCAATTGATTGGTTGGGGGCCTCTACAGTGACTAAAGAATCAAGCATTTTAGGAGGTAACTAGTGGATTATGGTCTTTTTTCTATAATTTCTAAATTTTCTCAACCCCTCTCAAGCTTGAGAAGCTTTAATTTGAACGGCTTTTGAATATTATTGAAATGTTTTAATGTATTGTACGGAATTTACTTCATCTATCAAACTAAATAGAAATTGAGTCTCGATTTACGGATCCATCAGTTCAGCCTAACCCAATCCAGTCCCATGGGTTAGCCAACCGCCCAACCACTGTAGTGATGGGATCCAATTTAGAATTTGGTTAGGTTTTGTCCCGGGTACCAGGGAAAAGAGTTCCCAGGCCCCCTAGCCGGATATTCATGCAAATTTAACACCAGTCACGCCACTTACACACCCACTATGAAATTGTCTTTTTCTCATATTCAACCATCATTAAAACAATCATTTAATGAAACCATAGTATCACTGATCACAATCCTCCAAAATATTCAGTTGAGTCTTAATTTCTAATCATTCCTTCACCGGAGTATCTATGGCATCATTGGCACAACAACCAGAACGCTCACCACCTGCCTACTCAGGGGCCTTTTCAATAGTTCCTAGCTCATAGTACCCGGCAATATAATGACTTATAAAAATCAAGATGGAATCTCCGTTGGAGATCAGCAAGACCAACCAACAGATCCAAAAAAAAGCCATGGACTCATCCGTTGAGGACCAGCAAGGTCAAACCAGATCCATGCCCGGTTTCAGAAAACAACTCTTACTCCTTGTTCCAATATCTTCCACGACGCACGTGTGGGTATCTTCGGTGACCCGGAGCCCGAGCACCGTATGGTCAGCACCCTCTAGGATCCTTCGCAGGTCATCTAGCGCTTCACTCATAGGCCGCATCCTTGGTCCCTCATCCACCGTACCGGAAGCTCACCATTTAAATCGAGCTAAGGCTAGTCAAGACCTCGGCCGACCATGCTATGCGAGACGTCCTTCATTGACTCTCCATCAGCTGTTGTAACTTTATCAGTTAGGTCTCCATGACCTTAATCACAAGACGGTCAAAATGCTTCCCCAACATTCTTGACATAAAACAGTCATTTACAAATAGGTCACAAATACAGTTTCTATAATGCACTCTCGTCTTTCCACATTACCCCTCATCAGTCCACATTACTTATTCCACATTCCATTCATATGTGTACTCATTCTCATCACATCAGATTCATTCACATCACACATCATTTATTCACATCCCAATCCACATGTCATAACATCTCATCCATTCACTTCTCATCATTTCATATACACATTCGCATTCATTATTCCACATACACATCCACATTCGTACATCCACATCCATACATCCAATTCCACATCCGCATTCATACATACACATCCATATCCACATCCATATATCCACATCCACATCCATACATCCATATCCACATCCATATCCATACATCCATTTTCACATCCACATCCATACATCCATTTTCACATCCACATTCATACATCCATATCCACATCCACATCTACATTCATACATCCATACATCCATTTCCACATCAATCTACATCATTCACACATCAAACCACATCATCCATTTACATCAATCCACATCATTCACACATCAAACCACATCATCTATACATCCATCCACATTAATCTACATCATTCACACATCAAACCACATCATCCATTCATCCATTTACATCAATCCACATCATTCACACATCAAACCACATCATCTATACATCCATCTATATTGATCTACATCATTCATACATCAAACCACATCATCTATACATCCATCCACATTAATCTACATCATTCACACATCAAACCACATCATCTATTTATCCATTTACATCAATCCACATCATTCACACATTAAACCACATCATCCATACATCCATCTATATTGATCTACATCATTCACACATCAAACCACATCATCCATTCATCCATCTACATTTATCTGATTCATATCAATTCCATCCGTCCATTTACATCTATTTGATTCCTATCACATCTCATCACATCTATTTATAGAATGTAAGAGAATTCTAATTTTTTTTGATATAAAGATTCTTTACGCATCTAATTAGGCATAAAGACAACTTAAGTAGGAATAACACTTTTATAAAAATCCCTTTATGTATCTATTTATGCATAAATTTAATTTTAAGGAAAATAACACTTTCGAATTAAGAATAAACCTTTTATGCATTTTACTATGCAATAATTCAATTTTAATGAGAATAACACTTTCAAAAGAAAAATAAATCTTTTATGCATTTATCTATGCATAAATTCAATTTGAATGAAAATAATACTTTCGAATTAAAAATAAATCTTTTATGCATCTTTCTATGCATAAAATCAAAATTGATAAGAATAACTCTTTTGGATTAAAAGTAAAATTCTTTATGCATAAAATTCTTTATGCATAACTCTTTTGGATTAAAAGTAAAATTCTTTATGCATCTATTTATGCATAAAAATCATTTATGATGAAAATCACACTTTTAATATAAAAAATCTTTTATGCATATGTTTATGCATACAAATTATTTATGATGAAAATCGCTCTTTTATGATCAAAATAAAAATTTCAATATGCTTCCTTCTATGCATAGAATTTAATTCTAAAGAAAGTAACACTTTTTTAATAAAATATTTTTAGTAAGCATTTTTCTATACCTAGGATGAAAAATAACACTTTAAACATACATATACGATGGGAATTACTCTTTTGAAATAAAAAAAAAGTAAAACTTATTTTTCACAATTTTAGAAAATTTTGCCATGACCTCCTTTGTATGGCTGACCATTTTTTAATTTTTAACTCTCTAAAATTAATTAGAAATTCACCAAGAGTATTTAAATCATTCTAATGTAAACATTTTCTACTTATCAAAGAGAAACATTATGAAAAGCTTGATTTTATCCATTAATCATTCATCTAGGATAAAGAATGGTTGGATTTACTAAAGAAGAGAGGGGAATGCCTTTTTTCAATGAGGCATAACATCATAATAAAGAAGAGAGGGGAATACCTTTTTTCAATGAGGCATAACATCATATTCATTTTAGAGAAGACAAAAATCATAAAGAACCATAAAATGAATAGAAAAGAGAAGAATCTCCAACTTACAAGGAGAATTTGAGAGCTTTCCTTTGGCTTGATGGTTTGAGGGATCTACTCTTGTTTGAAACAAGAGTGGCCACCAATCTTTAGAAGAGGGAAGGTCAAAAACTAATGAATTATGAGTAAATTCACAGTTTTTGGCTCTTGGGAGAAATAGGGTAATAGTGCAAAAACACTATTAAGCTTGAACAAAGGGAAAGGCTTCTATTTATAGGAAAAAGTGAGCCTTTAACCAAGCAAACTGATTCTAGAATTTTCCAGATCAGTTTGGTCAATTTTTAACCATTTTTTGGTCAGTTTAGCTCACTTTTTGGATCTAGTTGAAAGGAGAGATAAAAATATCTCATTATTTGGGAGTTTAAAACTCTCCCACACATGTGAAATAGGCGCCTCCTTCATGAGGGAAATTCCCCCATAGTGAGGTGTCCAAAATGCATCATTTCTTCTAAATATCTCTCTTTTTTAACTATTAACCTTGTCCTTAGTCAACTCTTCATCTTATGTGAGTATTTACTAATTTTTGGGGGATTTTCCTTTTATTCTTCCATTTATCTCCTCACTACATTAGGATGAATCTTATTGGTCCATAAGAACCTTAATTTAAAATTTTAAAAAAATCTGGACCCCTAGGATAAGGCCTCTTGAACTGATTATAATTTATTTCGAATGCACCTTTTGAAAATATTTTTGAACTTTTGTTTCGGGGGAACTTATTTAAATACAAAGAGATATTTTTCCATCCAAAAATATCCAAAATTTGAATAACCTCTCTCTAGAATATTTTCTCTCTCTAGTCTAAAACAGGCAAAAACAAGATCTTTTATATTTTTGAAGAGGGATTTGACTACAGGGGAAGATACTGGACATCCTCAGAGGTTGGGGAGGAATCTTACATTCTACCCCACTTAAAAAACGCAAGATGTCCTCATCTCGCAGGTGGAGTATGATCTCTTTCATCTTCTTGTTCTTCTTCAATCACTTCCAGCTTTACTGCCTTGGAAGTGGATGGCCGATTTGGGAATAACTCTCTTTGACTTCCCCTATTCTAAGGTGGAGGTCTTGCATTACTTTGGATTGAAACTACAGGCTGGATAGAGGGTCTACCTTTGGGATTTTCCTGATTTTGGCAAATAGAACCCTGATTACTCTGGAAGGAAGGGGATGGAGTCTGGAATCTTGATCCCTGATTTCCCTACCCTAAAAACCTTGATCCAAAAGGAGTTGGGAAATCCATACTGCGATGTCCAAATCCTTGACAATTATAGCATTTCACTCTCTTGTTCAAGGGTGGAACTTCTGAAGTTGAATTCCAGGGGATTGAGTTTCAGGAAAAGGACATTTCTTCCATTTTGGAACTTCCCATATCTTGTGTTTGACCTTGATATCTCTTAGGCAGAGGAAGGTTGGAATCACCTTCTGGGAATGACATCAAAGGCTTTGGCGAAATCCTTCGCCATTCTTACTGCTTTGGCTATTGCATTCTTGACTAAAGTATCTAATGGCTCATTCATTCCCCAAATGAACCTGGCCAGCTGCTCTTCATCCAATTGAGGGAAATATTTAAGGAGAAGGGCAAAAGCCTGATGGTACTCTTCAATTGTCCGGTTTTCCTGCTTTAGTTCCAAGAACTCATTCATCTTAGTTTCAAGAAAGCCTGGGGGACAAAACCTCTTTCTAAGGTAAGCCTTGAGATCGGTCTAGGTTTGGGTATTTCGGTCAAGATAGTTTGTCTCGTAGTGATTCCTCCACGCAACCCTGGCCGCTTCCACAATCTTTAACCTGGTGAGAGCCATCTTGCTTCTCTCATTGTAGCCAGTTACATCAAAATATTCCTCCATGGCCTCAATCCACTTTTCTACAACTTCATCTAACTGTTCCCCTTCACCCTTGAAGGGACCAGGCTGTGAACTATGAAGAGTTTTACGAACATCCAGGTCGAGCTCTTCTTCATCGAGTTGGGGGTTAACATTTCTACCACGACGACCTCGATCCATCATTCCTATCAATACGAAAATTCTTGTTAAGTTTCTTTATTTATGATTCAATCCGATTTTTGATTCAACTGATTCTGGGGTTCTTTAAATAGGTCGGCTCCCCACATAATCATGGGGTAAAGACACTCATATAGAATGCATTATCAAATAACAATTCATTCTGAATATCTCATTCATATCTTTAACACAATAATGGTCCATCAGACTGAATTTTTCCATCTGAACAGTCCTCCATGGGGATTTCAATTTTTCAGATTTTTAATTTATCATCCCTTAACTTGATCCACTAATTAAAAGTTAACAGTAGTAATCTGCCAACACAATCCACTAATCTCATAGTGATTTGTTGAAGTCATTAACGTCATTCCAGTTATGAACATCATCATAAGGGCTCGTCCCATTCATTAAAAGTTAACAGTAGTAATCTGCCAACACAATCCACTAATCTCATAGTGATTTGTTGAAGTCATTAATGTCATTCCAGTTATGAACATCATCATAAGGGCTCGTCCCATTCATCCTCATCATTCCAGTTATGAACATCATCATAAGGGCTCGTCCCATTCATCCTCATTGTGGTTTTGCTCAGCTTATTACATTTCAACTAAATTTCAAGAATCATCATTTTTCAATCAAAATCCAAATCAACTCATCAGTTCACAACCAGAATTTAAAAATCATATATCAACCACATTCGAATTCATCATCTAGATAGCATTAATGCTTATAATTTCAAGTCTTAGATTTACTCGTATATACTGCCAGTAAAGAGCTACAATTATACCCTCGGTATATATGGGTAGTCATGGTTCTTGGAACTATAAGGTAAATACCATCATGTCTAGGCCTCAAGCAAGTCAGGGATTCCATACAATTGCGGTACTTCCATCTAAAGACCTAATTCCATACAATTGCGGTACTTCCATCTAAAGACCTAATTACCAATTTACGAATTTCAGTTTGATATCAAATTGTATGAATTTTATCACACAATTATAACCTTTTAGTGCTTCTTAATAAATTTTTGACATATTTGGCTTCTCAGTTGATCCTCATTAACCAAATAGCTCTAATACCAACTGTAAGATCCCTGTCCCCACCACGCAACAAATTCAGGGGTGCTAGCAGCGGAAGTAGTACTTCTTGCATGGGGCAAGGTTCCACACTCGGGGCCTCGCCCACGGATATCCGAACAAGAGACTAATCCATTAGTTTTTCTAAAACCAAACCCAAAAAAACTTCCTTTGCCCGGAAAGTGTTGGGTGTTGGACTCACACACTCACACACACAAACCTGCACATTAGGGTTAGGTGCAGGGTAGAGAAAGCTCACACACAAAATGAGAGAGAGAGAGAGAGAGAGAGAGAGAGAGAGAGAGAGAGCCAAAAGTGTGGTATTCACAAAATGCAAGTCAACCCTTGCATGTGTGCCACATCCATATAATATAGAAGTACAAAATATTATATGTGTCCTTTCACACTTGATGTCCAAGGGGAAAAACCACATGGGAAAAAGTGCCCTTGGTTAAGCCCTGTTCACACATAGCACTACCATAAGTGAGCATATGCCTACAAATCTCCCCTGTAGTGAAAGTGTGAACCTGTACAAGGTAGCAGATCACTCTCTGTATGAGAGTAAGCCCAAAGCTTTGCGGAAAGCTTCAAACTTTTCTCGAGGTAAAGCCTTTGTGAATAGATCTGCAACATTATCCTGTGTAGGGCAATAAGATAAAGTGATCTCCCCTGCAGCCTCTCTCTGACATAGTGATAATGAATCTCTATGTGCTTGGTGCGTGCATGAAATACTGGATTTCGTGCCACGGCCATAGCACTCTGGCTATCAATGAGAATGGTGGTGGGTGTCTGCTGACACTCACGAAGATCAGCCAATAGTCTCCTCAGCCATACACAATCTACTGTAGCTGTAAAGACTGCCCTGTACTCAGCCTCACAAGTAGATGTAGCAACAGTGGGTTGCTTTTTACCAAGATATGCATGAACTGCCAAGAAAAAAACAATTCCCACTGGTGGATTGCCTGGTATCGTAATCACCAGCCCAATCTGAATCACTGTATGCATAAAGCTACAAGCTGCCCCCCCTGGGATAAAACAAACCAAGATCCAGGTAACGAAAGATGCATTTGATTGCTTGCCAATGCTTTGTGCCTGGGTTGTGCATGAATTTGCTCAACAAAGACACCCCAAAAGATATGTCTGGCCTCATGTTACACAAGTAAATGAGGCATCCCACTGCCTGGCTGTAAATGCCGGCCTCAAAAGGCTCTCCAATATCATGCATAGTAAGCCGTACACCTGGTTCTACCGGAGTAGAAATGGGCTTACATTCATCCATGTGAAACCTTTTTAGCAAACTTTTTATGTACTTAGTTTGCTGCATAACAATGCCATCATCTGTATGCATAAACTGTATGCTGAGATAGTAGTGTAAAGGCTCCAAATCTGACATATCAAATTCAGCTTTCAATCAGCTTTGAAATCTGAAATTTATGCTTTGCTTGTACCTGTAATGAGCATGTCATCTACATACAAGATGACTATGAGAATATCGGCATCGGATTTCTTCACATACAATGTGCTTTCAGCTGGACTATTCTCATAACCTTGGCTGGTTAGATGAGCATGTATCTTATCATACCAAGCTCTTGGAGCTTGCTTTAACCCATACAATGCTTTGTGCAACCTGCATACTTTATGTCCTCACTAGGAACTACAAAACCAATGGGCTGATTTACATATACTTCCTCCTGTAAATCCCCATTTAAGAATGCAATTTTGATGTCCAATTGATGCACTTTCCATCCTTCATGGGCAGCCAATGCAATCACTAATCTTATTGTGGTCATTCTCAAAGTAGGAGCAAAAGTCTCTTCATAATCTATTCCTTTTTCTGGGAGTAGCCTTTAGCCACAAGTCTTGCTTTGTACCTGTCAATAGTACCATCAGACTTTCTTTTGACTTTGTACACCCACTTTGTTCCTATTACATGCTTGCCTTTAGGCAATTCCACAAGATCCCATATATTATTCTTCATGATAGAAGAAATTTCAGCTTGCATAGCTTGCAACCAATGCTCATTCTCATGTGCTTCTTCATAAGAAGAAGGCTCTTCTGAATCAAAGAGACCACCCATAGCGAATGTAGACTCCCCACGATGTGCATTCACAAAGCATGGCTTGAACTAGCCCTTGTTCTACTTGTGAGTGGAGCTGCAAGTTTGCTTTCTTGCAAAGTTTTCAGCAACCATCTTGGCACTGACTTGGCTGTGTCTATGGCTGTTTGCTCTTCCCTGACAAGATCTTCCACTTCTTCCATAGAAGGGGACTGAATGGCTGGCTGGTCCACATGTTCTACATGTGGATTTTCTTGTGTAGGGTTGGATGATCTCAATCCCCCCTAATTGCTATTGGTAAAAGTCCATCAAACATGTCCTGTATGCCTGTATCATTGTTTTTATACAAGCTATACATGGGCTGTTCTGAATTTTCAGCAAATATCACATCTCTACTGACAAAAATCCTTCGTGTAGTTGGATTTTAAAGACGGTATCCTTTGCTCTCATTGCTGTAGCCCACAAAAATGCATTTAATTGCTTTGTCATCAAGCTTTGTTCGGAGTTGTTCTGGCACATGTGCATATGCCAAACACCCAAATGTATGCATATAATCCATTGTTGGCTTTCGGCTATACCAAGCCTCAAATGGTGTTATGGTTTTCAAAGCTTTTGTTGTCAACACATGAGTTGCACACATTATAGCTTCCATCCAAAAATTTGTGAGGCAACTTTTGTGCTTTCACCATGCATCTTGCCATCTCCATAAGAGATCTATTTTTCCTTTCAGCTATACCATTCTGTGCGGTGTATAAGGCACAGTACATTGGTGTTTTATGCCCTTTTGAAGCATATAATCCTTGAATGCATTTGACATGTATTCTCCACCTCTATCTGAGCGGAGTGTTTGGACTTTACATCCACACATATTTTCAGCCATTGCTACAAAGTGTCGAAAGCATGTAAACACATCTGCTTTTGCAAGCAAACCTAGAGTAGTCATCAATGAATGTGACAAAGTAAAGATGCCCCCCTATGGATGGTGTCCGCATTGGACCACATACATCACTATGTATGAGCTGTAATTTACTTTCAGCTCTAACAGCTCCATCTTTGGGGAATGGTTTTCGTTGCATCTTTCCCAAAATACACCCCTCACATACATGTCTTGGTGGAGACTCAAGAGGCGGCATATTATCAACCATATGATGCTTCTGCAAAAGCATCAAACTCTGAAAATTTACATGCCCAAAACAAGCATGCCATAGCTCTGCATCATGCATAGCAGGAGTGTGGGCAGCCACTGTATTTGCATCATAAGTGCGCTTATCATAGCTGTCCAGCTTATACAAGCCTTTGTATCGTGTGTTCGAGAAGTGACTATTTCATAACCCTTTGACGGGTCTTTCACCAAACACTTCCCATCTTCAAATTCAACCTTTAAACCTTGGTCGTTTTTTATGGCTGAGACGGAGAGCAGATTTTTCTTTATCCCTGGAACATACAATACATTTTTCATACATATATTGGCACCATTGGCTGCAATAAGTATGACATTACCAATTCCCTTTAGTGGATATGTGGTATGATCTGCACATGATACAGTGCGGCCATTTGAAGCATAAACCAAGTGCTGAAATACATCTTTGCATGAAGTGATGTGGCTCGAAGCACCACTATCAAAATACCATGATGCATTCTGTTTTCAGATGCAATGCAAGACATATCAGTGTTGTTAGATAACTGTAACGCCGCTACGGGCGTTACCACAAGAGGGGACGGCCTCTAGCTCACCACCCAGCCATAGAGGAAGAATGAGAATTGCCCCTCATCCCCCAGGCTATATAGTGTGTGGCTTGCCGTCCACACTAGCCTAGCCGCCCATGACTCCGCATGGGCGTCCTCTCCCACTGAACCCCGGACATGGCCATCCGGTCTGCCGTCGGTCCCAGAGGCGTTACAGCCTACGTGACAAGTGTCTAAAGCACTTGGTGTGTCACTAGTGCATGTGACCAAAAAAGTGTACTCTTCTTGGATTACATTAGCTGATTGCTATGCTTTGTCATCCGAAGAGTCTGCTACTGCATTGCCTGCTTCTTTCCTTTTCTCTTTTGCAATCCGCTTCCTACATTCACTGATGCAGTGTCCAAGCTTATGGCAGTAGTGACATTTGCCCTTCTTTTTGGGCTTGTTTGCATCCCCTTTGTCAGACTTTTCACCACTAGAAGAGGGCTGTCCAGCCTTGCTAGACTGTTGTCCCCCATGCTTAAAGCTCTTTGCTTTACCCTTATCCTTGGCTGTAAATGCCTTTTCTCCACCACGGTTGCTCGATAAGTTTGCTCTTGTTTGCTCTTCCTGCAAGAGTAAACCTACGAGCTCTTCAAAAGTGACGGGATCACCACCTCCTCTCATTGAGAGGTTGAGAGAGGTGTGAAAGCCCAAGTAGGAAGGTGGTAAAGAATGAAGAGTGTTGGTGACCATCTGCCTGTCTGGGATAACCTCATCAATGTTGAGCAATTGTTCCTGCAAATCTTTCACTTTGGTGAGATGATCTGCCATGGAGTCCACCCTCATCCATAGAAAGAAGATCCAATTGCCTCTTCAAGTAGGCAACTCTTGCCTCGTTGTGTACCTGCTGATACATTGCTTCCAATGTGTCCCATGCAAGCTTCGATGTCTTGCATGAACGAATGTGCAGAATAATAGTCGTTTTCACTAAAAGGGCTATCAATGACATGGCCTGTGCATCTCTAGAGTCCCATCTCTTCTGCTCGTGTGGGAGCAGGATCTACATCAGGAGCTCTTTGAGCACCTCCCCTTTGAGCGTGGCTGGCTATATGGTAAGTGGGCGTGTGTCATCACCACACACGATGCCCAAAAGCCCTTTGGCTACCAGCATATTACGGATCATGAAACTCCAGAGGGAGTAGTTAGATCCATCCAGCTTGTCCTCCTAGGTGAGCACACCAAATACATCTGTAGCATTCTGTGCCATGTCAACAAAATATATCTGCAAGCAAACCAAGCACCAATGTGCACTGCCAGGCAACCAAATGTCCTGTGCAAATGTATGCCTGCAAATCAAAGCAAGTGTAAACCTGCAACAACAAATTACACACAATGTGTATACATACGCAACTGTAATGCCCAATTACATGCTCCAATCAGAAAATGCCCAATTTTTATGCACTCCAATCGCTTCAATGTGCATCTAATTGGCCAATTTTCAGAAAAGCCCCAAATTTTTGCAAATGTAAGAGGTTCAATTTGCTAATTTTGACCTCAATTTTGAAAACCCCCAAATTTCTGCAAATGATAGAGGTTCAATTTGTTGATTTTGACCTCAATTTCAAAAACCCCCAAATTGCAGGCAAAGCAACATGCCCAATTTTATCAATTTGTCCTGAAATTGAGAAATCCCCCAAATTGCACCTTTAATTTTTCTGTGAATTTGACTTGCATAGAAGTGTCTGCTAGATCTGCAAATGGCCTGCACTGGAATGGCTGCAAAATCTTGTATTTGTGTTTGACCAAAAATTCGTACAGAGAAATACCTTTAGGCAAGGGCAGCAGGCTTGGAGCAGACAGTCGAATAGAGGGAGGCAGCAGACTGGCCAAGTCGTTGCAGCTTGAGAATCAACGTTGAAGGCTGGTGCGTGTAGCTACAGGTGTCGAGTAAGCCTGTAGAGCGTGGGCATTGAGAAGTCGAACAAGCGGGAGGTGTGCAGGTGTCGAGTAGGACAGTTGTCGCTCGAGTCGCTTGTTGAGCAGGCGAGAGCCGGGAATGGTAGTTGTTGAGGTCGCTGGCGGCAAACAAAGGCCACGAGTCAGTCATGGGCTAGCGCACACGGAGGCCGGAGCAGATGGTGAGTACTACGTAGACGGACGGACGCGGCGTGGACAGAATAGCAACGGGGGCCCTGGAACAGAGAGGCACCTCTGGGCGGCGCCGGAATAGGACCGTGGACGGAGCAGAACGAACAGCGTCCACGCCGGAGCAGGAGGTATGGACCGTCGACGTAGTAGAGAGATGGCCTGGATGGAACGGCGGGGCGACACAACGGTGGGCCGGCGGCTGCTTTGACGGGTCGGAGGCACACCTTGGCATTGACGGAATTGGGCAGCGCCGCCGGTGCTGGGTTGTCGACTACAGAGGAGGTGCCGCCGCGAGGCTGGGCGGAGGTGGTGGGTTCCCCACTAGTGCCGCCTGTTTCTGGCGGCCGGACGGTGGAGCAATTGGATGGAATGGATGGACGGACGTCAACAGAAAAACACAGCGTCGACGAAAATTCGCAGTCGACGGAAAAACACAGCGTCAATGGAATTTCGTAGTTTTTTTCTGCAGATTCTGCACAGGCACTACTCCAGGGCCAGCTCCCAGCTCTGATACCAAATGTTTGGTGTTGGACTCACACACAAACCTGCACATTAGGGTTAGGTGCAGGGTAGAGAAGCTCATACACAGAAATGAGAGAGAGAGAGAGAGAGAGAGAGAGAGAGAGAGAGAGAGAGAGAGAGAGCCAAAAGTGTGGTATCCACAAAATGCAAGTCAACCCTTGCATGTGTGCCACATCCATATAATATAGAAGTACAAAATATTATATGTGTCCTTTCACACTTGATGTCCAAGGGGAAAAACCACATGGGAAAAAGTGCCCTTGCTTAAGCCCTGTTCACACATAGCACTACCATAAGTGAGCTTATGCCTACAGAAAGCACAGGCGATTCCACCCGGATAACTTTTCCCTAATGTAGTCAAAAGCCTTAACTAACTGGGCTCATCTGACCGAACCCGTAAGTCCCATAGTCAGATCAGGGAAAAAGACTGTACTTGGATCATAGAGACCAACGCTTTTTTCCTCATTGAGAGGCACAACCGTTGATTCTTTTCCATAGAATAATTTTTGTCTGGGATTTACTTCATCATCGAACTAAACAGAAATTGAGTCTCGATTTACATATCCATCAGTCCAGCCTAACCCCATCCAGTCCCATGCGTTAGCCAACCGCCCAACCACTGTAGTGATGGGATCCAATTTAGAATTTGGTTAGGTTTTGTCCCGGGTACTAGGGAAAAGAGTTCCCAGGTCCCCTAGCCAGATATTCATGCAAATTTAACACCAGTCATGCCACTTACACACCCACTATGAAATTGCCTTTTTCTCAGATTCAACCATCATTAAAACAATCATTTAATGAAACCATAGTATCACTGATCACAATCCTCCAAAATATTCGGTTGAGTCTCAGTTTCCAATCATTCCTTCATCGGAGTATCAATGGCATCATTGGCAACCAGAATGCTCACCACTTGTCCACTCAGGGGCCTTTTCAATAGTTCCTAGCTAATGGTATCCGGCAATATAATCACTTATAAAAATCAAGATGGAATCTCCGTTGACGATCAGCAAGATCAACCAATAGATCTTCGTCAGCTGTTGCAACTTTATCAGTTAGGTCTCCACGACCTTAATCACAAGACGGTCAAAATGCTTCCCAAATATTCTTGACATAAAACAGTCATTTACAAACAGGTCACAAATACAGTTTCTATAATGCACTCTCGTCTTTCCACATTACCCCTCATCAGTCCACATTACTTATTCCACATTCCATTCATATGTGTACTCATTCTCATCCAATCACATCATTTTCCATCTCATCACATCAGATTCATTCACATCACATATCATTTATTCACATCCCAATTCACATGTCACCACATCTCATCCATTCACTCATATCAACGTCTCATCATTTCACATACACATTCGCATTCATTATTCCACATACACATCCACATTCGTACATCCACATCCATACATCCAATTCCACATCCGCATTCATACATACACATCCATACATCCACATCCACATTCATACATCCATATCCACATCCACATCCATACATCCATTTCCACATCCACATCCACATCCATACATCCATTTCCACATCCACATCCACATCCATACATCCATTTTCACATCCACATTCAGACATCCATATCCACATCCACATTCATACATCCACATCCACATCTACATTCATACATCCATTTCCACATCAATCTACATCATTCACACATCAAACCACATTTTTCATTCATCCATTTACATCAATCCACATCATTCACACATCAAACCACATCATCTATACATCCATCCACATTAATCTACATCATTCACACATCAAACCACATCATCCATTCATCCATTTACATCAATCCACATCATTCACACATCAAACCACATCATCCATCCATCCATCTATATTGATCTACATCATTCACACATCAAACCATATCATCCATTCATCCATCTACATTTATCTGATTCATATCACTTCCATCCATCCATTTACATCTATCTGATTCCTATCACATCTCATCACATCTATTTATAGAATGTAAGAGAATTTTAATTTTTTGATATAAAGATTCTTTACGCATCTAATTAGGCATAAAGACAACTTTAGTAGGAATAACACTTTTATAAAAATCCTTTTATGTATCTATTTATGCATAAATTCAATTTTAAGGAAAATAACACTTTCGAATTAAGAATAAACCTTTTATGCATTGTACTATGCATAAATTCCATTTTAATGAGAATAACACTTTCAAAAGAAAAATAAATCTTTTATGCATCTATCTATGCATAAATTTAATTTCAATGAAAATAATACTTTCGAATTAAAAATAAATCTTTTATGCATCTTTCTATGCATAAAATCAAAATTGATAAGAATAACTCTTTTGGATTAAAAGTAAAATTCTTTATACGTCTATTTATGCATAAAAATCATTTAAGATGAAAATAACACTTTTTATATAAAAAATCTTTTATGCATACAAATTATTTATGATGAAAATCCCTCTTTTATGATCAAAATGAAACATATACGATGGGAATTACTCTTTTGAAATATAAAAAAGTAAAACTTATTTTTCACAATTTTAGAAAATTTTGCCATAACCTCCTTTGTATGGCTGACCATTTTTTAATTTTTAACTCTCTACAATTAATTAGAAATTCACCAAGAGTATTTAAATCATTCTGATGTAAAAATTTTCTACCTATCAAAAGAGAAACATTATGAAAAGCTTGATTTTATCCATTAATCGTAGGATAAAGAATGGTTGGATTTACTAAAGAAGAGAGGGGAATGCCTTTTTTCAAATGAGGCATAACATCATAATAAAGAAGAGAGGGGAATGCCTTTTTTCAATGAGGCATAACATCATATTCATTTTAGAGAAGACAAAAATCATAAAGAACCTTAAAATGAATAGAAAAGAGAAGAATCTCCAACTTACAAGGAGAATTTGAGAGCTTTCCTTTGGCTTGATGGTTTGAGGGATCTACTCTTGTTTGAAACAAGAGTGGCCACCGATCTTTAGAAGAGTGAAGGTCAAAAACTAATGAATTATGAGTAAATTCACAGTTTTTGGCTCTTGGGAGAAGTAGGGTAACAGTGCAAAAATACTATTAAGCTTGAACAAAGGGAAAGGCTTCTATTTATAGGAAAAAGTGAGCCTCTAACCAAGTAAACTGATTCTAGAATTTTCCAGATCAATTTGGTCAATTTTTAACCATTTTTTGGTCAGTTTAGCTCACTTTTTGGATCTAGTTGAAAGGAGATATAAAAATATCTCATTATTTGGGAGTTTAAAACTCTCCCACACATGTGAAAGAGGCACCTCCTTCATGAGGGGAATTCCCCCATACGGAGGTGTCGAAAATGCGCATCATTTCTTCTAAATATCTTCTCTCTTTTTAACTATTAACCTTGTCCTTAGTCAACTCTTCATCTTATGTGAGTATTTACTCATTTTTGGGGGGATTTTCCTTTTATTCTTCCATTTATCTCCTCACTACATTAGGATGAATCTTATTGGTCCATAGGAACCTTAATTTGAAATTTTAAAAAAATCTGGGGCCTCTTGAACAGATTATAATTTATTTCGAATGCACCTTCTGAAAATCTTTTTGAACTTCAATTTCAGGGAAACTTATTTAAATACAAAGAGATATTTTTCCATCCAAATAACCTCTCTCTAGAATATTGTTTCTCTCTAGTCCAAAATAGGTAGAAACAAGATCTTTTATATTTTTGAAGAGGGATTTGACTACAAGGGAAGATACTGGACATCCTGAGAGGCTGGGGAGGAATCTTACACAAAGAATAGGTCATTCCTATGACCTATTCTCAATCCAAATGAAGCTTCTCATGAAGCATTTCTCTAATCCAAAAGTAATTTTTATGCTTGTCTAATTGGAGGCCAAAATAATGGCTTTTTAATGCTTTTATGATATTTATTTCATAGAGAAATTATGAATCAATCCATAATTGGATAATGATCCAATTAGTGGTCATTCTAATCATACTAATAATATTAAACTTCATTCTCTCAATTAAATTAAGAATTATCAGTAATAGTAGCAGAGCTATGGTAAAATTTCTGTAAAATAAACACATAAAACAGTTTCATTCATAATATGAAAAGAGGACTTCCTACCATATACTAGGAATTATCATCCTAGATTAATTGAATGATTCTCATTTTGTAATCATGAAAAATTTATTTTTATGATTATGGCATAATTAGTAAATTAGAAAAAAGAGAAATTTTTGGTGATTTATTTTTATGTTAAACGAGTAATCCCCAAGACATTCAAAATCCATGTATTCCAATGATTTAGAGAATAAAATTGGAATGCTAAAATAATGTATAATTTATGAAAGATTTTAGTTAAATTTATCTTTTTGTATAGATAAACTTTTATGATGAAAGAGGAATTCCCACCATATTGAAATTCAAATATTTAAATAAGAAAAGGATAATTCCTAGTGCAAAGGAATTAATGAAGTTTTTTTTAAATTTTTAAGAGAAAATATAGTTAAATTTATCTTTTTGTATAGATAAATTTTTATGATGAAAGAGAAATTCCCACCATATTGGAATCCAATTAATTAAATGAAGAAAGTGTAATTCCTAGTGCAAAGTAATTAATGGAGATTTTTATTTAAATTTCAAGAGAAAAAATTAATTAAATTTATCTTTTTGCATAGATAAGTTTAAATGATAAAAGAGAAATTCCTACTATATTGGAATTCAAATGTTTAGATGAGAAAAGTGGAATTTTTAGCTTAAAAGAATTGATGGTTATTTTTATGTAATTTTTAAGAAGAATTTTAATAGATTTAATTTAGGAAAAAGAGGAATTCCCATGATAATTGGATTCCACTCATTGAAATGAGAAAAAGAAAAATTTCAAGTTTATTCAAAAAAATAGGTATTGATATTTTAGTTAAAAGATGAATTTCCATGATAATTGAGAAAAGATGGATTTGAATTAAATTCTAATGTCAAAAGATGAATTTCCATCATAATTCTACCTAATGAAATAAGGTTGAGAATTTATGTGAAAAAAAAAATCTTGGATAATTGAATTGGAAAAATCACTAAATGGATATTTACCCAAAAACTAGATGTTTAGTTGAAAGTAATCCTGGTAGAACTAAACTGAATGAATTTAGGTTAGACTACGTAAGGTCGGACAGTAAACCTAATTGTCCTTCTCTCGATCTAAATCAGACAAAAACTTCGTGACCAATTTCCCTGACCAATCTCACCAAGAATCTAGTTGGAAAAATCGATAAAATGAGGGGTTGATTACCCTCATGAGAGATCAAGGATCCTCATTATGAAATTGGGAATTATCGGAAAAAGGGTCTTTGGAACCAATCTCAAACTCGAATCTCACTTGCATTGGAAACTTTGTTTTTCATTCAAAGGACTGTTTTACGCCAGAATGCTGGAGGAAGCATTTGGCTTATGTTTTTCTAAAGGAGGTTCGTTGGAACAGCTGGCGGGGAGTTGTCAAGGGACGTCGCCCGCGGAAAGCCTGCCGAGGGAGCCTCGGTACGGTTAAAATGGTGCACTTCCGGTCGATGGGCGAGGGCCAACGAAGCGGTCCCTGGCAAAGTGCTAGGACACCTAAGGAGGATCCTAGAGGGTATTCTGACCAGGTGATGCACGGGCTCACGGTTGCTAGGACACCCAGGCGTACATCGAGGAAGATATGTGTTGGACAAAAAGGAAAGGTTTTTGGGAACAAAAATTTGATACTGGATCTCGTTGGTTGGCCAACTAGTCTTCAACGGAGAGTTCAGATGATGCATTTTTGTAATACAATGGACTTGGAATTTTGGAAAATGATGATCGGAAATATTATGATTTTATTCAAGGATTGTCTTAAAGCGAGTCGAATCTGTTATTAATGGCAATTTCATATTGGGTGTGTATGTGGTGTGCCTATTTGATTTTTGTATGAATCGCCGGCTAGGGGGCCTGGGAACTCTTTTCCTCGGTACCCAGGAAAAAACCCAATCAAATCTTTATAAAGAAATCCCACCAATTCAGTGGCCGGGTGGTTGGCTAACCCATGGGCCGATGGGGTTAGGCTGGATCAGAGGATTCCTGAGAAACAACTAGATACGATTAGTTACGTTAATCAGTTTAAATCCTGAGAGGACCTTGTTCTATGGGAAGGGATCATCGGCTGTGCCTCGAAAATGAGAAAAAAAGCGGTGATTCCATGGACCAAGTGCAAGTCTCTTCTTGATCTGACCATGTGACTTCAGGCTTGGTCAGATCAGATTAATTTTGTCATGACTTGACTCGTTAGAGTAATCTCCTAGTTAAAAGATTTTTCACCTTCCTAGTGGAATCGCCCGTGCCTTCCGGGTGAGGGGAGTTTTCCGGGCCCGGTCTCGGAGGGACCGCCCCCGGGCTAGCCTCTCATCCGGAACATCCGTGGCCGAGGCCCCGAGTGTGCAGGACCCCAGCCCCGTCGTCGCGGGAGGCTGACGCCACTTCTGTCGCGTTGACAAGAGTCCCGGAGCGAGCGGGCGAGGACCTCATAGCTGGTATCAGAGCATTGTTGAAAGCTAATAAGGATAAACAAATTCTTATTAGAAATTGATAATAAAAACTCAAAAAAAGCATTTTTCATAATGTATTTTCATTCTGTAAGCTTCTTTAAAATGAAGAATTTTTAATCAAAGAAATTGTTTTTATAGATGGAAGTTCCCTATTTATCTGGTATTCCCGACCTCACCCAGTCTCAAGATATGACTGCGTTCGCCTTCGAACATCTCATCTCTTCTGCTTCAACTCGAACAAGCCGAGCAAGACTCGCACGCCGTTTCGAGGATTTATATTTTCCTAACCCAGCGGCAGAGAGACAACAGCATAAGTGGTTTGTAGGGCAGTATGTCCACGCCTCTTGCGAGACCGGCGTGCAATGCTGTGGCAGAACCTCTCATTGGCACAATGATTCTGTTAAAGCTGAAAATGGTGTGTGGTGTCATTCTATATCATTCGACGCCTCGAAATTTCAGACTTTCATGCCAAGTCTACAGACTCCTTAGTTGTTTTATTCCTAAGGAGAAGATAATATCTCCCTTGTCAGTATGTGAACGTTTGTATCAGGGCATGGCTATGGCCCATTACCGTCGTCTCATGCGTCTCGCGAGAAGATTTTGAATTCTGGAGCCGAGTTGCTCTATGTACATATTGCAACTTTTATATAAATAAAGAAATGTTTTCCAGAGAAAAATTCCCTGTTGTATAAGTGATTGTTTATGGACGAACTGTTAAAGAAAAATTTGATTATCAGACATATGTCATAGATCTCCAATAAGATCATTGTCTTGTTTAAGAAATTGTTTTTCGAACCTCTTAAGTCTTAGGATCTCGTGGACGATATCAAAATAAAAATTCAATAATATATAATTTTTGGCAAAATCATGAGACGAGGAAACCGTAGCCATCAGCCAGACCCTCTCTCTAAAGATGATGAGCTTGACCCTGATGTTCGCAAGGCTCTTCATAGCCAGGACCCTTCAAAGGAGAAGGGGAGAACCTGGGCGAGGCTGTGGAGAAATGGGTGGAAGCCATGGAAGAATATTTTGATGTCACAGGCTACAATGAGCGGAGCAAAATGCTCTTGCTAGATTGAAAATAGTGGAAACAGCTAGGGTGTCATGGAGGAACCACTGTGACACCAACCAAACCTATTTGAGAAAGAGATTTTGTCCCCTTAGATTTTTGGAAACCAAAATGAACGAATTCTTAGAGCTAAAGCAGGGGAGAAAAACCATCGAGGATATCACCAGGCCTTTCTTCTGCTACTCAAATATTCACTACCTCTAGATGAAGAGCAACTCATGGCCAGGTTCATTTGAGGAATGAATGAACCCTTGGATACACTGGTCAAAAATGCCAAGCCAGTGTCCATGGCAAAAGCTATCAGAATGGCGAAGGACTTTGCCAAAGCCTTCATCGTAAAAGTCCCGCCCAAGCCAGCTCCCTCATCCTTCAAGAGATTTCAGACACTGGGAAGTTCTTCCAACTTTTCGCCTCCAAAGAGACACCAAGGTCCTAACCAAAATGTGGAGATGGGAAGCTTCAGAAATGAAGGAAGACCTTTTCCCAAAGTATATTCTCAGGAACTCCGGCTCTCTCCAAAATGCAAAGGGAAGACCTTCAAAGCAAGAACAGATGCTTTGAATGTCAGGGACTTAGGCACCAGCTCAAGGATTGCCCATCTCCTTTTATGGGCCAAGGAAGCGAGGGTCCCAGAGTTCCGAGACAGACTCCTTCATATTAGTCCAATCAGGGTACCCAGCGCCAAAATCAGGGTAACCCCAGAAGAAGAGTGCCAACTCAGCCTGCAGCCTCCATGCAAAGCAGTCTCCAAACTCCCTCCCAAAATTGGAATAACCAAAGAGAGAGAGTTCCACCTCAGACTGCAGCAGCCAGAGCAGTCACCATAGCTGAGGAAGTGGAGGAAGAGAAAGGATAGATCTATGCAGCAATTGAGCATCAAGGGAATAACCGTCAATTCTCAATCCTTCAGACTCCAGCAGAGTACCAGGGTAAGAAATTCAAGCTTTTGATTGATTCAGACAGTACTCATTTTTTTATTTCCCTAGGATGTCTACGTAAGTTAGTCCTAAAGCAAAAATCAAGGAAACCTATGCAAGTGGAATTAGCCAGTGGGAAGATTCTTTTCACTCACCTTGAGACTGACCTTATTCAGTTTAGCTTAGGGTGGGAACGTAACAGAGTGCCAGTTCAGAGTCCTACCCCTGGGAATATATGACGGAATCCTTGGAATGGATTGGCTCCAAAAGAATCAAGGTGACATTCATTGTCACAAAGGAACCATCTCTTTCCTAGACCTTCACGGGAATAAAGTTCAAGGAATCGGAATTTTCGGATCCCCAGTGCTGCAATTAGTCAAGGATTCCAAATTATTAAAAGGGCTCAGAAAAAGGCAAGCTGTGTATGTCGTTAAAATGAATCCGATAGACATAAAATTCAAGGCTAAAGAACCAGAGTGGTTAAGTGAGCATACAGAGGTATTTCCTGAAGAGCTGATGTGACTGAGATGCCTCCATCGTCTCGTGAAGTAGATCATGAGATCGAATTAACCCCCGGAGCTCAGTCTCGGTAGCCCAGCGTGCATACAAAATGCCATTCCTTGAAGCCATAGAACTTAAGGAGCAATTAAGACAACTGTTAGAGCAGGGATCCGTCAGACGTAGTGTCTCACCTTGGGGTGCGCTCATTCTCTTTCAAAAGAAGAAAGATGGAACGTTAAGACTCTGTATTGACTATAGAGGACTGAATCAATTAACAATTAAGAATAAGTATCCTATTCCTAGGATTGATGAACTTCTGGATCGGTTAAGTGTGGTACCCAAATGTTTACAAAGATAGATCTCAAATCCGGGTACTACCACGTTAGAATAAAGGAGCAAGACATCCCAAAGATAGCATTCAATACTCGCTATGGGCATTATGAGTTCACAGTCATGCCATTTGGATTGACTAATTCCCCGGCGATAATCAATCGTCTTATGCAAGATATTCTCAGAGAATACTTGGATGATTTTGTTCTTGTCTTCTTTGATGAAGTTGCTAGTGTTTGTGCCATATGCTACGTATCTATGGCACATTCCTCTATGGATTTGTTATAAGAGAACATGCTTTTGTGGTTGTGATTTGGGTACCTTTTTGATGCTTCATGGCCAAAAAAACCAATTTGTAGTATCAAAAATTAGTTTCAACTTGTTTTGAAAATTCACTATTGTGGACTTCTCATTAGTGACCTACATTGGGCATTGTCTTCTCCATAGCAAAATGCTTGTTTTCACAAAGAATCAAGCCCAAGATTACCAATTTATTGGAAAGTAGATTTCACAAAGCGTCAATCCTACAATAATTAGTTAATTAAAAAACTGGTTTGGAAATACTGCTCATGGAAGTTTTTTGGAGAACTAGGTAGGAGAACTAGGTAAAAGTTTGGATTTGAAATTTTGCCGCTCGTAATATATCTCTCATATGTTTTTGCTCAGAATACTGACGCACCTAGGGCATGGCAGTAGCGCACAATGTAGGAATTATCCATATACTGATTTGCATGCATTCAATCTAGTACTCGTCTTCACTAGGGACAATTTTTTCTAAGTTGGTATTATAGATTGGGAACTGATGATGTGAACCGGCCAGCAAAGACCCTCAATTTTGTATGTGTATGATGTCAAGAATCATCCATAGCTTCTTATCGAGAATCAAGTGGCACAGTTCAAAGAGGCATAGCGTAGGCCGTGGCTTGCTCTAGAGTTGTCCGACCCTTTGTGCAGTTATGCATACAACAAAGAAAGCAACGTTTATGCACTTGGTTAGCTCTTGGAACAAATGATAGATTTTTGGAAGGGTGCCACCAAAGCATTTATACAAGGCATCGTCACCTCTTCTCCAGACTTGGAGAAGATGAAAAAGATTAGCCACACAATAACACATGGAATTCTACTCTTAGCAAAGGCAAAGAGAAAATTATAGGTGGAGATAACGAGTTTATGTAAGGCTTAAGATGTGAACCTAGCTGGGCACAACACCCACTAGTGGAGATGATGCCCGCTTTCTATAATTTTTACTCACCTTAGAAGCCTTGTAGATCAATTCTAATGTAGCTAGCAACCTTGTAGATCAATTTTGTCTCTTGCATCATATTTACATAGCCATATCTCTAAATTTGTAAAAGACAAGATTTTTAAATACAAATTTGTCAATTATTTTGTCTCTATTGTTTCACTATTGTCATCTTGTCTACGTGTGTATATTTAAGTATCTTGTCATAATGTTTACATGTCATGGTGTATATTTATATCTCATGTCCTGTCTCGGTCTTGTCATATTGATTATTGCTTGTTATGGTTTCATGGAAAAATGACCATCCATCACTAACTATGGTACAATCAGATAGAGATAGACTGCTCAATATTCTTTGGAATCTCTCTTTTACATGTGCATGGCATTTATCTGATAAATCATTTCGCATAGAGTGATACACTTCCTATATAAGTCTATCCTTGGACACTACTAGGATTTGGAGTGTTGATTGGTGTGTTCTCTGGAGTATGGTTATTTGAATCATGTTGTACCTCTGTATTGTAAATCTCTAATGGCATCGTGTGTAGCTTTTTTACATCTCTCTTCTCGTATTCATCTCCATCATGTGTAGCTTTTTTACATCTCTCTTCTCATATTCATCTCTCAAGCGCTTAGCAATTGCACCTATGTGTGTACATTTGTGCCATGACATTTTTGAGCGACCAAGAAAATGGTCCTTGATTCGAGGTTCTCCCCCAGATTTCATGACATGACATAGGTTACATTCCCATTATATAAATCAACCACATATATTCTTTGCAAAATTCCACTTTAAACCAGGGGACTTTTTCTTTCTACATGTTTGTGATTGATTTTTAGCAGTAATAGCACTGGTGGGTATACAACACCTTCAACCCCTTCTACCCTTTGCAAATTATTCATACACATAATTTTCTGCTACTTCAAAAACAACAAGATATTTACTAAGATACTTCAAAAACAACAAGATATTTACTAAGATACTTCAAAAGACTTTATGCACATAAAGAATCTTCATTTTCACCAAATACTATACAAACACTATTACAAACATAATTTATCATAGAGTTATCAATCGCTCGCTGAAGCTCCCGCTCTCCCCCTGCTCGCGATACCTGCACGCCCTTCCCCTTACCCACCCACGTGCCCTCCCCCCCCCCCGCCTGCCCTCGCTTATGCGCCCCCCCTCCGCCTGGCTCTCTTGCGCTGAAGCGCCCGCCCCTATCTTCTCGCCATCGCGCCCCCCTCCCCTCTTCAGTGCCCTATGCCCCCCTCCGCCAGCTCTCTCTTTCCCCCCACCCCTCCTTTCGCACTGCTTCCGCCCCCCCTAGGGTTTTTTCTTTGCTGCCTTACCCCCCTTCCCCTTCTTTCTGGTTTTTTCGCCCCGAGGGGGTTCTTTCCCTTTTTTTTTAAACCTTCCACCTTCCCCCTCCGCCCTTTGTGTGCAGCTCGGTTCTTGCAGGTCTCTCCGCATTCGCTCCACCTTCGCCATAGCTTCAAAGTCTGATGGAGGCTCCTCTCGCCCCACCTCAGAGGGACTCTTCCGTAGCCCCCTCGATCGCCCCTGAGGATACCCCCATCAGGCTTTCTCTTTTTCCAGAAGAGGAAGCGAGCCTCGCTAGAGGTGGAACGCTTCTAGGGCACATTCCACCATCTGCCACCGTATAGTTGGCACTCGCCCCAGTAGAGGGGAGATCCGGGATCTTCTCCAGGCGCGCCTTCTTGCAGATGTGGACAAGATCCTAGATGTTCAGCTATACTGGGCCGTGGACACTACTAGATTGAGTTTGAGACTGCCCAGAGCGTGGCCCAAGTCCTAGCCATGAGTCCCCTTGACATCATGCGCTCAGGCATTCTTCAGACCTTGGCAGCATGGCTTTGACCCAGCAAGGAGAGCGCCTTTTCCATGCTACAGTTTGCTTCCCTCCGTGAGTACCTTCTGCTCCTTTCGAGGCTAGGAGCACTGGTGGGCTCGGTGCTCGAGACTGGCCCCACTGCAGCTTCAGTTGGTGGCTAGAGCAGCTGGGCTATCGTCAGTCAGAGTTTTGGTTCCTGACATCTCCTCCCTTCTGAAGGTCATTCAGCTACCTAGGATAGGGGGGATGGATTGATCAGAGAGTGGAGTTCTCGGGGCTTCGAAACCAGTGCTTTATTTGCAGACAGATTGGCCACTTGGCCAAGGCCTGCCCTCGCAGGAGACCCCGACCTGCACCATAGCAGCAGGCCCATGATGGCCCGCCCCACAGATGCAGCTCGGCAGGTAGCCTTCGGGACACCTGCTCAGCCCACAAAGACCTCGGAGTGGCAGCCTAGACAGGGGCGCCGTCGAGGGAGACAGCCCCAGTAGCATGCCCAGAGACCGATGCAACAACAGCCATAGTCTCAGCATCATTGGGTTCCCGTGAGGAACAGCTTTGCTCCCCTCTAGGAGGAGACCCCAGTGCCGACTGAGGACCAGGAGATGCCAGCACCCCCTCCTTCGCCCCGACCCCCCCTCCCCCCTCCCCCCCTCCCACCTCACTTCCACCTTTGCCTCCTCCCGTCCCCGCTCTGGTTTTGGCAACGGCTCCTTCCCCACCCCCTCCTCCCCCCCCGCTCGCCTCAGCTCCTCGTCGGGAGGCCCTGGCAATCCCCTGGCGTTGACCTGCAGTCCGGTGAGCATCGACCTTGCTCGAGCACCGCAGAGGAAACATACCATGCCGATTCAGGCTTCACGGATATCCTCTATCTGCAGTCGGCTGAGTTGTCTCGACACTAGACAGCGCTCGGAGGCTTTTGATTTCTCCTTCACACCGCTTTTTGGAGTAGAGGCCATGAGCCAACACCCATCAGAGTTCATGTAGTGATACCTCCGGCCCGCGGGGAGGAGGCACTTGATTCAATGGTGGCCTTCTCATTCCCTCTCTGTGGCCCATGCGACCGGGACTCTGGAGCTCGCTCTTAGCACTTTGAAGACTCAGGCAGTTGAGTTTTCTCACCATGTGAGCGATCTGGAGGTGACAGATGTGATAGGCCGACTATGGGAGTTGGCTCATTTTTTCATTGATCCCGGGAGTGTGGATGCCTCAGGGATTCGACATTTGGTCATTCGCATAGTGGCAGACTTAGCACGTGACCCTAGATATGTATGCATACATGAGGGTGCTCTGTCTGAGCGGGAGGCAGTCGCCATGGGACATAGCCCCACTAGCGCCTGATGCGAGATTCTTGCAGCACACCGGGTGGGCAGATTCGTAGCCACTCGGATGGGGACTATTCTCCATCCAGCCGCTTGCGAAGGCCCGCCGTATGGCTGAGATAGCATCCACCTCAGCAGGTCATCCATGAGGATCATCTCATGGAATGTACAGGGCCTTGGCGATGCACATTATATACGTTATCGTGGTTGCTTGAGGCAGGAGCTTCAGAGATGCCTGGTTGGGGGCAGTATTGATATTTTGTTGATGCAGGAGCACCATTTGGGTGAGAGCAGGATCCGGAGATATGGTTCGGTGATGCCTGGTAGATGGGACACCTTTTGGTCTACAGGGTTTGGCCCCTTGGGTGGGCAGGGAGGAGTATGTATGGTCGTTGTTGCGGATGGCGGCAGGCCATTGTGGATCGCAGGATCATTGTGCCTAGTAGAGCACAGTATGTCATTCTGAGGACGCATGATGAGCTCTTTGGCGTGCTCAATGTCTATGCGCCCAACCATGCTAGTGCCAGAGCAGAGTTCTGGACCCAGGTTACGGATGCATTGCTAGAGGCCGCACATTGGTGTGTCGGGGGAGACTTCAACATGCTTGAGGACCCGACCGATAGGGTGGGAGGCAGTCATGTTACAGTGCACGGTACGGAGCTTGCAGCTTGGGAGCGATTTTGCATGACACTGAGGATCACTGATGCATGGCAGCATGAGGCCTTCTCCCGCTCTCAGGACAGTCTTAGTTTCTCTCAGTCGGATCGCCGGCAGGGAGGGGCTAATCTATCACGGATTGATCGCTTTTATGTGGGCGAGAGGTTGGGGGAGCGAGGGGGCTCCGTTGGCATTCTCACTGGCATCTCTTTTTCAGACCATGCGCCAGTTATTTTGACACTTGAGGAGAGGACACGGGAGACCAGCTTGCAGTGGAGGATCCCAGAGAGAGTACTTACAGATCCTAGTCTCGCTAAGGACATTGAGAGGATATGGCATGATAGTCAGAGCTCTAACTAGGATGTAGCAGGCCAGTGTGCCCAGGGACTCATCGAGCTCAGCTCTTTTTTGCATGCTGCAGCCTTGACACGGCTGGGGGAGGTTCGCGAGCGGGAGCGTCGGCTAAGACGTAGCCTTGCTTCGCTTCAGCGCCTTCAGGAGCAACAGCCTACATGTGAGTGGGTGGCTTTCCAGCTGAGCCAGGCACGTCAGGAGGTTAGAGAGGCAGAGGAGCAAAGACATGAGTTTTACTATCGTCGCTAGGCCTCTCAGTGGACGCAACTTGGTGATAGAGTGACTGGGGAGTTTTTTGAGATTACTGGGCCCCGCCATGCTCGAGCAAGAGTCCGCCAGCTTGGGAGGCCGGACGGATCGGTAGCTACTGAGCCCGAGGAGATCAGAGCCATTGCCACTGGGTTCTATAGAGACCTACCACACTGAGGCTCGGGATGCTTGTAGACAGACTATGTGGGCCCATGTGCAGAGGAGGGTCACAGACAACCGAACTAGCCACTGAGGCTCGGGATGCTTGTAGACAAACTATGTGGGCCCATGTGTAGAGGAGGGTCACAGATCGTATGCGTACAGTTCTGGGTGAGCCTCTCTCAGAGGTTGAGCTTGCTGAGGCCTTGAGGGTCCTTCTGCGCCATAGTTGCCCAGGGGAGGACGGATTGACGCCTGCCTTTTTTATGCGCTATTGGAACCTTTTGGGGCCAGGCCTCCGTAGGGGCTTTCAGTATATTTTGGACACTGGGGTGATGCCACAGAGCTTTTCAGAGGGCTTGATATTCCTTATCCTCAAGGGGGAGGGAGTATCAGATGATATTCGGCATTGGAGACCTATTACGATCCTCAATACTGTCTACAAGGTCTTAGCAAAGGCCTTGAGTTTGAGGATCCAACCCTTTCTGGGGGAGTTGATTCATGCTACCCAGATAGGATTTGTCAAGGAGCGT
The DNA here is from genome assembly GCF_041138505.1 of Cibotium barometz. Classification (NCBI taxonomy): domain Eukaryota; kingdom Viridiplantae; phylum Streptophyta; class Polypodiopsida; order Cyatheales; family Cibotiaceae; genus Cibotium; species Cibotium barometz. The sequence goes on along the minus strand of NC_141046.1, from coordinate 57,911,599 downwards.
AATATCCTTGATAACATTTTCACCTTCTGGGAGGCAACGGCTCGAGCTAGATTTCTTGGTGAAGACTTGGTCGTGATGCTTCTCGATTTTGAGAAGGCATACGATAGAGTCGATTGGGGTTTCTTAGAGGGCACTATGCTTCGCCTGGGCTTTGAGCCAGGTTGGATTCGAGGGGTGGCGGCTCTATATTCCACAGCTCGTAGCCAGGTGCTAATTGCAAGAGGATGGGGGCTGAGTTTTGAGTTGACCAGATCAGTCCGTCTCTCAGGGGTGTCCTCTCGCCCTGTTTCCTTTTCTCTTCTTTGTTGAGGCTATGAGCATGTATCTGAGGCAGAGGATGTTGGTTTGAGAGGACTCCAGCTCCCGGGGGAGAGGACCTGCTCGATGCTGAGTTTGCTGATGACACGGGTATATTTTGGCATGGCCAGGAGGCCAATCTTCAGCGAGCAGAGCAGTCGTTCCAGGTTTTTAGTGCAGCTTCGGGAGCATTGATCAATTGGTGCAAGACAGTGGCCTTTTGGATCAGTAGTGCTCCCACTCCGGCATGCAGCCCAGACCTGGGTTTTAGATGGATTCCTCCTGGCATAGCAGTGCAATATTTGGGATGCCAGATTAGACTAGATTTGTCACATGAGCAGCAGATTGCCCCGCTTCTTCTGAGCATTCGGAAGAAGCTTTTGTATTGGAGTATAGCTCGGCTATCCTTGGCTAGGAGGGTGGTGGTGGCAAATCAGGTGCTTTTAGTGACCATGTGGTACATTATGTCTTGCTGGATCTTCTCGAGCTCTTGTATCAGCCAGGTACAGAGGCTGATCAGGAACTTTCTTTGGTCTGGGCGGGACGGTCAGCCAGCTCGGGCAAAGGTTGCTTGGGTAGTTATTACACTTCCGTTGGCCCAGGGAGGCTTGGGCATTATAGATCCAGTTGATCAGAGTAGAGCCTTATTGGGGAAGCTTATTGTTCGGGGGCTGAGCCTTAGAAAGAGCAGCGGCTTTCTACTTTGCAGGCTCGGGCTCCCCCAGCAGGGGGCACTTGGGCACCAGAGATACGATGGATCTTCATAGAGATGAGAAGGACAGATTTGCCTTGAGCATCCTGAGCGCTTGGGAGTTGCTGAGACCGGAGCTCTCTCAGAGACCTCCTTCTTGTGATGAGGAGCAGGCCAGACAACCGCTCATCTGGAGCCCAGCGGTTCGCATAGAGCAGGGTCATATGCTGGGTTCTCGGCCTCGTCTATCCTAGGGACCATTGGCGGCAGGCCCAGCACGTAGTTTTGGAGACTGGCAAACCTTTTGCAGTCTCCCAGAGGAGATCTAAGTGGAGAGGCTGAATCACTTTCAGAGGGGGGTTGATTATGAGGGATGACATTCAGGAGGCACTCACAAAGGAGGCACTCACAGAGGAGTGGTTCATGCCTCTCGAGCCCGTGGCCCCACGGTGGATGGGAGCCTTTACACAGTTGGAGATCCTGATTGCTGTCAGAGCTTGCACTGAGGATGGCAGATGCCTCTATTATGAGATCCAGGATGAGGGTAGACTCCAGAGAGTGGAGGTGGAGTCGCCTTTGGTTTTTGCAGAGTGCATCTTTCAGAGGATACAGGTGGTGGTGGCTGCCGCTTCTCGGAAGTGGCATATTGACCCAGACCTTGCAGATGTGGACTCTGATTGGCGCATATGGGCATATGCAGCGCGCCCCTGGCGAGTACGAGTGGCATGATCCTTATGCATCCCTTGAGGCCACAGAGATCACCTTTTTCCAGTATACTGTGCGGTTGGGGCGACATTTTGACGGGCGAGGAGGATGGTCTCTCCAGCTGCATCGGGGCACTGGCGGCTACAAGGACTCTCACAGGAGTTCCTGGAGGATTTTTGGACCAGGCTCTGGGCTAGTCTCAATAGGTACGCAGGATCTCGACTTTCCAGTGCTGGTCACCCACAGGGGCTCTACAGTTGGCACACCTGGCTTGTCTACAGTGGTCTTCCAACGGCCTACGTCCGATGCGGCCACCCTATGGAGACACAGAGACATTACCTATGAGACTGCTCTCAGGCGCAGTATATTTGGCTGCGGATGTTGCGCATTCTGGCACCCCTCTCTCCAGAGGGTATGTATACGTGGGGTGCCGTTGCTTGGTCAACTTCGTCAGGGCCTACTATGGGCTATGAGATGGAGCAGGACAGCCAGGCCATCGAATTCATTAGGGGCCAGCCTCGCCTTGTTCTTCCTTCACTGGACTTCTCGTCCGCCGGCTGGACACAGGAGAGGGATCTACGATGGGAGCTCCTCAGCAACCTCACCATCTGGTTCACCTGGAGGGCCCGGTGTTTCAGGGCCTTTGAGGGGAGACTGGAGCCACCAGCAGAGACTGTTCGGGGGATCTAGCAGGAGTTGATCCACACCCTGTGAGGATAGTATGACCGCATCCCGGGGTGACTCGGATGAGGCAATCTTGCGGCGCCAGGCCTTTCACACCACTTGGCGCAGCGGCCCCTTCTATACCCTACATGCGGGGTCCCCCCGTTGGCACTACAGGCCACCTGCTTGGCTTTTCCCCCCTCCTATTGTATGATATAGTCTCTCAGTTCTTTGTACTGATACTTGTACTTTTCAGCACCTAGGGAGAGTTTCCCTGGCTGCCTTGCTTTGTTCTCTGCTGCTCTGTTTTCTTATGAGCAGAGCGGATCTTTTGTAGCCCTATGGGCGTTTTTATATAACTAATGAAAGGACCTTTTCTCGGAAAAAAACATAATTTATCATATAATCTTAGAGCCAAAGGCAAAAACATATACATTCATATAAGATAAACAATCACACAAACTTACACTATATCAATATTTCCATTATTTCTCTAAATCACATATACAGGAACAATTCACTAAACATAGAAAAAGGCTATACACGGATGAACAAAGATGCAAGAAACATTTCTCCATAGCTCTAAATCACGTGCATTTGCAATTAAAAAGAAACACAAACTACACAAAAAAACATTTTTCAATCACTTTCACACTTTTCACCACATATATATATTTGAAACGGACTAATTTTCTTCCAAAAAAGGACTCTTAGCGGCATTTCCATACACACATGATCAATAAATCATTAATGACTTTCATGAGGAACTAAACTTCACCTAGTGAAGGATAATTGGCCCCTTTGCAATCCATTATTATAAAAATATAATTGGCCCCTTTGCAATCCATTATAATTGGCCCCTTTGCAATCCATTATTATAAAAATATAATAATCCATTCAATACAAAACATAAAGCGCGCATTTGGCACTTCTATATATAGCCTAAATAAAACAAGGACTAATTCTTGCCCCCTACACAAGTATATGGACACATGGCAATGAAAAATTTCAATACTATACCTGCTCTATCAAGAACCAATACAGGCCAAATTAGGACTAATGGCTCCATCAAAGCAAGCATGTCTCGTTCTACCCACCCTTTAAATGTAATTGAGGTGTGAAATGCAGTCAAGGATTGCCTTTGACTTGATTAGGATTCAATACCCCAATCGGCACACACACAATCCTTCTCTCATATTGGCTACCAACAAATAAAGAACCGATTCCAGCCCGATAATTTCATCACACTACTTGACGATCAATGGCTCCATCAAAGAGGTAGCCTTAGGTTTATCCACATGGAAAGTTGTCACACCCCGTACTAGGATGATCTCCCCAAGGGACTTGCCTAAATGACTACCCCTGGGGAATCTGGGGGAAGATATATTCAAAACAAACCCCACTGGAAGCCTGAAAAAATCTCGTTAGGCTTGATCAGTACCCTGACGGATCCATCAAGGTTCATCAAAACCCCGGCGGGATTACTGGCATAGATAGTTTCTTCAGGTCGTCTAGATTTAACATGAATATAAACTTTATTAACGCTTTTAATGAGAGTGAAGAATGCATAAACATGTTATTAACATGAGTTATAGGTATTAAAGGTCTGTTTCCACACTTGTACCGATAAGACCAAATCTCGGCAAACCTTAATTTGTTGATAATTATCAATATGTATGGGAATCACCTACCACTTTCATTTGTAGGAGTTAGGGTCATAACAAGTCATTCAAGGTTCACGAAAGAAGTGACAAAGCAATCAAACAAGGCCAAGGCCAACACCGAGCAGATTGTAAATTAAAAGTGGCCATGTTGGCATAGTCAGCAAGATAGTCCAGGCTCAAAGATTGGTGAATAAAATCAAGAATGATGATTTGGCATGTTTCAAGTGGCTAATAATAAGTAAAATTGGTTTTGATTGCAACTTTTTTACACCATTTTTACATACAAAAGGGTATCATTTAAAGGGGTATTTATAAATTAAATTTTTAAACTCCCAAATAATGAGATATTTTTATCTCTCCTCTCTCCTCTTTCAACTAGATCCAAAATGTGGACTAAACTGATCCAAAAATGATCAAAAATTGACCAAACTGATCTGGAAAATTCTAGAATTAGTTGGCTTGGTTAGAAGCTCACTTTTTCCTATAAATAGAAGCCTTCCTCTTTGTTGAAGCTTAATAGTGTTTTTGCATTGTTAGAAGCTCACTTTTTCCTATAAATAGAAGCCTTCCTCTTTGTTGAAGCTTAATAGTGTTTTTTGCATTGTTACCCTACTTCTCCCAAGAGCCAGAAAACTATGAATTTACTCATAATTCATTAGTTTTTTTTACTTCCCTCTTCTAAAGATTGGTGGCCACTCTTGCTTCAAACAAGAGTAGAACCCTCAAACCATCAAGCCAAAGGAAAGCTCTCAAATTCCTTTGTAAGTTCGAGATTCTTCTCTTTTCTATTCATTTTATGGTTTTTTATGATTTTTGTATTCTCTAAATTGAATATGATGTTATGCCTCATTGAAAAAAGGCATTCCCCTCTCTTCTTTAGTAAATCCAACCATTCTTATCCTAGATGAATGATTAATGGATAAAATCAAGTTTTTCATAATGTTTCTCTTTGATAAAGTAGAAAATGTTTACATTATGATTTAAATACTCTTGGTGAACTTCTAATTAATTTTAGAGAGTTAAAATTTGAAAAATGGTTAGCCATACAAAGGAGGTTATGGCAAAATTTTTCTAAAATTGTGAAAAATAAGTTTTACTTTTTATTCAAAAAGAGTAATTCCCATCGTATATGTATTCTTAAAGTGTTATTTTTCATCCTAGGTATAGAAAAATGCATACTAAAAATATCTTATTAAAAAAATATTACTTTCTTTAGAATTAAATTCTATGCATAGAAGGGAGCATATTGAAATTTTTATTTTGATTATAAAAGTGTTATTTTCATCATAAATTTTCTTTGATGACATTCTAATTTACTCAAAGAATGCAGCTGACCATGAGACTCATGTCTGAAAAGTTCTTGAGATTCTAAGGAAGCACCAACTCTTTGCCAAAAAGAGCAAATGCACTTTCTCTGCCGACCACGTTGAATACTTGGGCTTTCTGGTATCCAAAGATGGAATTTCTCCAGATTTCGCAAAAGTCCAAGCAATCATAGATTGGCCTGAACCAAAGACAGTGAAAGAAGTCAGAGGATTCTGGGATTGACTGGTTAGTATAGAATTTTTATACCAAAGTATGCTCTCATAGCTTCCCCCCTGACTAACCTTCTCAAAAAGAATACCCCATTTCAGTGGTCTGCCAGGTGCCAGAGTGCTTTTGATAAGCTGAAGACCGCCTTGGTAACCAGTCCCGTTCTGAAGCTGCCAAATTTCTCTCTACCCTTTGAGGTAGTAACTGATGCAAGTGGTTTTGCCCTAGGAGGTGCACTCATGCAGGAAGGTCATGCAGTGGCCTATGAATCCCAAAAGCTCAGAATGCATGAGAGGAATTATGATGTTCAAACGACCTGGAATTGCTTTCAATAGTCTATGCCTTAAAGTTGTGGAGACATTACCTACTGGGAAAAAGATTCACTTTGATGAGACAAATCATCAGAGCTTAAAGTGGATCTTCACTCAAAAGGACCTCAACATGCGCCAAAGAAGGTGGATGCAGACCTTACAGGAGTTTGATTTTGAAATCAAGTACCGCCCAGGCAAAGAAAATGTGGTAACAGATGCCCTCAGCAGAAAAGTCTCCTTGCTTGCAATTACTGTAGTATCAAATCATTTGATTATTGAAGCAAGAGAGAAGATCATGCAGGATAGATTCTTTGGCCTTATTGCTACCGTACTTATGCAGGAAAGCAAAACTCCACAAGAGTTGAACAGAGTTCAAGGGTACATCCTGGATGATGGCATTATGTATTCGCAGGCTATGCATTCCCAATGATGAGGGAACCAAGGATCAAATTTTGAATGAAGCCCATGACAGCCTTATAGCAGGACATCCAGGTTTCATCAAAACCTACATGTCTGTAAAGAAAAGCTTCTTTTGGCCTGGTCTAAAAAAGGATGTACTGAATCATGTACGTCAATGTCTGACATGCCAGAAAGTCAAAGCTGAAAGAGTAAAAATGCCTGGGAAGTTACATCCATTGGTGGACATCCCCCAGATGAAGTGGGAATGTATCAGTATGGACTTTATTACTGGGTTACCTTCACTGCAATCAGGTTACAACTCCATTTTCGTGGTAGTTGATAGACTAACCAAAGTTTCCCATCTGATCCCAGTAAAAGAAACCTACACTGCAATGGATGTGGCCAGAGTGTTCCTCAAAGAAATCTTCAGATTGCATGGCCTACCCCCCCAAGAGAATAGTAAGTGATCGAGATCCCAAGTTTACTTCAAGGTTATGGACTACATTTTTCGAAGCAGTGGAAACTTTCTTGGATCTCAGCACAGCTTATCACCTTGAGACCGATGGTCAAACCGAAAGGGTAAACCAAGTAATCGAAGATATACTTCGGTCATGCTGGGCAGGGAACCCAGAAGCGGCTAAGCTATCTACACCTAGTATAGTTCGCCTACAATGCTTCTTATCACTGAAGTTTCAAGATGAGCCCTTTTAAAGCTCTGTATGGACAAGATTGCTTAACTCCATTAACTTGGTCTGACCCATTGATTAGGGTCGAGATGTCCAGACAAATGCTTGACGATATGGAGCAACAGATGCAGTCAATTCGTAAAGATATTAAAGCTGCCCAGGATCGACAGAAGCAGTATGCAAATAAGAAGAGGACAGATAGAAAGTTTGAAGAAGCAGATATGGTCTTCATTAGAGTATGGCCCAAAAGAAGTTCTCTATCTCTTGGGAAGTACAAGAAGTTATCCCCCAGATATTGTGGGCCATATTTGATTACAAAGAAAGTAGGTGACTTAGCCTACGAGCTTCTTCTACCTCCTCATCTCAAAGTTCATAATGTATTTCATGTAAGCCTTCTAAAGAAATATGTGCCAAGCCCAAATCATGTACTTGATGATGAAATCCTAACCTCTTCAACCCAAGGGCAGATGGAACTCCAACCTGAAGAAATTCTTGATGTTCGAGAAAAGATTCTCAGGAATAGAATTCTCAGAGAATTATTGGTAAAATGGAAGTTCTATCCTTTTGAAGATGCCACCTGGGAGAATGAAGCCGATCTGTGGTGGTGGGATTACCCCCAGTTTGCGAGATGAGGGCATCTCACATTTTTCAAGTGGGAGAGAATGTAAGATTCCTCCCCAGCCTCTCAAGATGTCCAGCATCTTCCCCTATAATCAAATCCCTCTTCAGAAATATAAAAGATCTTGTTTCTACCAGTTTTGTGAAATCCCTGTTCCCACCGAGCAACGGATTCGGGGTACTAGCAGCGGAAGTAGCACTTCTCGCGCGGGACAGGGGTCCCACACTCGGGGCCTCGCCCACGGATATCCGGACAAGAGACTAATCCGTCGGTTTGTCCAAAACCGAAACCGGAAAAACTTCCTTTACCTGGAAAGCACGGGCGATTCCACCAGGATAACTCTTTACTCTAACGTAGTCAAGATCATTACTGATCAAACTGATCTGATTGCACCTTTAACGGTACTTGGTCAAATCAAGGAAGAACTTGCACTTGGATCATTGGGATCAACGCTTTTTTCCCCATCAAGAGGCACAGCCGTTGATTCCTATCCATAGAACAATTTCTATCCGGGATTTACTTCATCTATCGTAATAATAGAATTTAAATCTCGATTTACGGATCCATCAGTCCAGCCTAACCCCATCCGATCCCATGGGTTAGCCAACCGCCCAACCACTGTAGTGATGGGATCCAATTTGGAATTTGGTTAGGTTTTGTCCCGGGTACCAAGGAAAAGAGTTCCAAGGCCCCCTAGCCGGAAGTTCATGCAAACATAAAACTAGCCACACCACTTACACACCCAATATGAAATTGCCTTTTTCTTAGCATCAGCTAACTTTAAAACAATCCTTTAAGGAAACCATAGTACCACTGATCACAATCTTCCAATTTATCCAGTTGATTCATAATTTCCCATCATTCCTTCATCAGAGTATCTATGGCATCATTGGCAACTAGAACGCTCACCACCTATCCACACAGGGGCCGTTTCCTAGTTCCTAGCCCATAATACTCGGCAATATAATCACTTATCAAGATGGACTCTCATTGAAGATCAGCAAGATCAACCAACAGATCCATATAAAGAACCATGGACTCATCCATTGAAGACCAGCAAGGTCAATCAACCAGATCCATGCCCGGTTTCACAAAACAACTCTTACTCCTTGTTCCAATATCTTCCACGACGCACGTGTGGGTATCTTCGGCAACCCAGAGCCCGAGCACCGTATGGTCAGCACCCTCTAGGATCCTTCGCAGGTGACCTAGCGCTTCACTCATAGGCCGCTTCCTTGGTCCCTCATCCACCGTACCGGAAGCTCACCATTTAAATCGAACCGAGGCTGGTCAAGACCTCGGTCGACCTTGCTACGCGAGACGTCCTCCATTGACTCTCCGTCAGCAGTTGCAACTTTATCAGTTAGGTCTCCACGACCTTAAACACAAGACGGTCAAAATGCTTCCCCAGCATTCTTGACATAAAACAGCCATTTACAAACAGCATTTACAAACAGTTTACAAATACAATTTCTATATTAACTCTCATTTTTCCACATTATCCCTTATTAATCCACATTACTTATTCCACATTCCATTTATATGTGTACTCATCCAATCACATCATTTTTCATCTCTTCACTTCAGATTCCTTCACATCACATATCATATATTCACATCCATATCCACATCCATACATCCACAACCACATCCACATTCATATCTACATGCTTACCTCCATTTTCACATCCTCATTTATACATCCACATCCCATATCCACATTCATACATACACATCCATATCCACATCCATAAATCCACATCCACATGCATACATCCACTATCACGTCCTCATTCATACATCCACATCCACATCCACATCCACATCCATATACATACATACATCCACATCCACATTCTCATTCACATCTATACATCCACATCTACATCCACATACATACATACATCCACATCCACATTCCACATTCACATCTATACATCCACATCTACATCCACATTCACATACATCCACATCCACATCCACATTTCCATTCACATCTACATCCACATACATACCTACATCCACATCCACATCCACATACATACATACATCCACATCCACTTTCCACATTCACATCTATACATCCACATCTACATCCACATTCTCATACATCCACATCCACATTTTCATTCACATCTATACATCCACCTCTACATCCACATACATACATACATCCATATCCACATTCCACATTCACATCTATACAACCACATCTACATCCACATTCACATCTATGCATATACATCTTCATGCATACATCCATTTTCACATTCATACATCCACACTCCCATCTCCACATCCACACATCCACATACATACATCCATTTCCACATTCCCATTCATATAACCCCATATGCCTTCACATCTAATCTTTTACATCACATCCATTCTTGCCCTATCATCACAACCCATATACATCTTATCCTATCACATACACTTCTTACCTCATCTCATACACATCTTATCACATCTTAATTCATCTTATTACCTCTTATCACATCTTATACACCTCTTATCACATCCTATCACATCTCATATCTATTTATAGAATACAAGAGAACTCTTATATTTGATATAAGATTTCTTTACACATTTATTTATGCATAAATTCCATTTAAGGAGATTAATACTTTCGAAGTAAAAATCAATCTTTTTTTTGCATCTTCCTATGCATAAATTCATTTTAAATGAAAATGATACTTTTGAATTAAAATTCAATCTTTTATGCATCTTCCTATGCATAAATTCAATTTAGATGAGAATGACACTTTTGAATCAATCTTTTATGCATCTTCCTATGCATAAATTCAATTTGGTAGGAATTACACTTTTAGAATAAAAGAATTTCTCTTATGCATGTAATTTATGCATAAAATCCATTTATGAGGAAAATCACACTTTTAGTATAAAAAGAATATCTTTTATGCATACCTATATGCATGAAATCCAATATGATAAAAGTAACACTCTTACAATAAAATAATCAACTTTTATGCATACCTCTATGCATGAAATTCAATTATGATAAAAGTCACACTTTTATAATAAAATAATCAACTTTTATGCATACTTCTATGCATGAAAATTAAAAATGATAAAAGTAACACTTTTGATATAAAAATTTTTCCTTTATGCATACTTCTATGCATGAAAATTAAAAATGATAAAAGTAACACTTTTGATATAAAAATTTTCCTTTATACATACTTCTATGCATGAAAATTAAAAATGATAAAAATAACACTTTTGATATAAAAATTTATCCATTATGCATACTTCTATGCATGAAATAAAAATGGTAAAAATAACACTTTTGATATAAAAACTTATCCATTATGCATACTTCTATGCATGAAATAAAAATGGTAAAAATAACACTTTTGATATAAAAACTTATCCTTTATGCATGATATTAAAATTTAATTTCTCCATGATTATAATGAAATTCTTTCGATTAATCTAGGATGATAATTCCTAGAATATGGTAGGAAGTCCTCTTTTTATGCTTTGAATGAAATTATTTTATGCATAATTTTTATAAAAATTTTGCCATAGCTCCGCTGCTATGACTGATAAATCTCAATTTTTCTAAGGGATAATGATTATCATTAAGAAAATAATTAAAATAATCTCTAATTGGATTATCAATCCATAATGGATTGAATCATTAATATACATAAACTAAAAGCATAGAAAAAAGCCATTAGTTTGGCCTCAAGCATAGCTTAATCTTGGGTTAAGGAAAAGCTTTATGAAAAGCTTGATTTGGATTGAGAACGGTTCATGAGTATGACCATTTCTTGAGTGAGAGAGAGAATTTACATAAAAATCATTAGAATTTAAACATAAATGAAAATTAACTTCAATAGCATTATGTAACTCTTCACTACTATTCAAACTTCAATAGCATTAAAAAAAAAAACCATAACAATTAAACTTCTCAAGCTTGAGAGGGGTTGAGAAGAGAGAAACATTGAGAAATTATAGAAAGATCAATATTCACTAATTACCTTACAACTTGCTTGATTCTTTGTTCACGGTAGAGGCCCCCAACCAATCAATTGGTTAAGTATGTTGATGGAGCCACTAATTGGGATTGAAGAAAGAGGGAAGCTCCAAAAACTAGTGAATTATTAAATAAATTCACAGTTTCTGGCTTAGGTGGAGTAGAGTAACGATGCATAAACACTATATATTTTTCAACAAGGGGGAGGCTTCTATTTATAGGAAAAATTGAGCTCCTAACCAAACAAACTGATTCTAGAATTTTCTAAATCAGTTTGGTCAATATTTGACCATTTTTAGATCAGTTAAGCTAACTTTTTAGAACTAGACTTGAATGAGGAGAGAGGAGAGATGAAATATCTCAATTTTTATGAGTTTAAAACTCATTCAAGCATGTGAAATATGCACCTCCTTTAAAGAACTCCCCTTCCTTACATATGTGTCAAAATGGAATCATTATACCCAAAATATCTCATATTTTTAATATTGCTCATAGTTTTTTACTAATAAACCTTGTACATTTTCAACTCTTCATCTTATGTGAAATATGCACCTCCTTTAAAGAACTCCCCTTCCTTACATATGTCATACTTTTAATATTGCTCATAATTTTTTTACTAATAAACCTTGTACATTTTCAACTCTTCATCTTATGTGAAATATGCACCTCCTTTAAAGAACTCCCCTTCCTTACATATGTCATACTTTTAATATTGCTCATAATTTTTTTACTAATAAACCTTGTACATTTTCAACTCTTCATCTTATGTGAGCATTTACTCATTTTTGGGTATCTTCTTTTACAAAATTGGATTTATCTCCTCTCTACACATGGATTGATGCTATTGGCCCATAGGAACCTTAATTGGACCATAATCCAAAAATTTCTGAAAATCTAGACCCTTAGGCTAAGGTCCTTTATACACATTTCCGATTAATTCCAATTGCACATTGGAAAATTCTTTTTGAATTTCTGTTTCAGGGGAACTTATTTTAATATGATGAGATATTTTTCTATCCAAAAATATTCAAAATCTGAATATTCTCTTTCTAGAATATTTTCTCTCTCTAGGTTAAAACAATTAGAAACAAGTCTTTTATATTTCTGAAGAGGGATTGATTACAGGGAAAGATACTAGACATCAAAAAGGGTTTGGGGGAGGAATCTTACATTCTACCCCACTTAAAAAATGCGAGATGTCCTCATCTCGCAAACTGGGATAATTTCGCAAGATGCACGAATATGAGACTTAGAGAAAAATTTTAATCAAGATTAACCACCAAGATAAGTCTTAAAGAGAGCAAGATTCAAAATACGAACAAGATTTAAACTTTATTCATTCTCGGAACTTATACAGTAAAGATAGAGGAACTCTTTACACTTCCATAAGCCCGTCCATCATATGGTCACAAAAGCAGTCCTCACAAGCTGCACAAGTATAAGGTAACTCATCTATGGGAATGATTCTGTGGGTTATTGCTGCGCCTATCTCAGTGGTATGAGGTGTTCTAACAAAAGGACCTCTGAGAGGCAAGCCAAAAACGGGGTAAAGGCATATCTTCTCATGAGGAAGAAAACACGCCAGTAAGAAGACCCGCTCAGAAAACCCAGGATGCCTTGATCTCATGACGCAGTAGTATCGGGGACCCAAACCCAAAGCTTCAATAACCATGGCTAAGCGGACATTGTTACGAAAGTGCTGCTGACCCCAGGGTGTTACCCTAGTTATGTTTTGATAGGTCCGCCATTTGGTTTGCGCTACAGAAGTTCCCAAGTGAGGGAAAAGTGAGTGCTCATACTGCTCTATAAAATCCTTCTTCACAGACTCACTTGCGTCTTGAAGGTGAGGAATCATTATGGATAAAACTAGTTCTTGTTGCCAAGCCATGAAGGAGATTAAGAAAGAAAGGAGATCGATGGGAGTAAGATTACTGTGAACGACAAGTAAAAGTTACGACTTATATAAAGGAAGGAGCTAGCGTAACTTAGAAGCCAACGGTAACTTGCCACTGAAGTTTTACCGTCTTTCCATGATTTGGGTTTGGCACATTTTTCTATAGAAGGCATTCAGAACTTTGAGATGAGGAGATAAAAGAAGTTCGTAAGCTAAATCACCTACTTCCTTTGGTCCACAATATCTGGGAGATAACTTCTTATACTTCCCAAGAGATAAAGAACTTCTTTTGGGCCGTGCTCGAGACCAAAACCTTGATATCCAAAACATCGATTCTCACTTCTGAACTCGTTGTTCTGAATCCTTAAAACAGGTGGGACTCTTGAGAAGTATTCAGGAAAAAGGTTCTTCCTTTTTTTAAACAGAATCTTTCTTTTATTTTAGAGAGAGAATAATTATAAGATCAGAAAGGGAGATTCTTACTCCTGCATACCTCTAAGGCTGGGGGAGAATCTTACATTCTACCCCACTTAAAAAGTGCGAGATGTCCTCATCTCATAAAGTAGAGGACAACTCTTTTTCTTAAGATCCAATTTTATTCTGGGGTTCCTTATATTCTGGTCAACCCAACAGAATACTGGGATAAATATCCCTTAGAACTCATCATTAAATAACAATTCATTCAGATCATATCTTTAACATGATAAAGGTCCATTAGACCGAAAAATTTCCTTCTGAGCATTCCTCCACGGGAATTTCAGTCAAGTAAGTTCTCAATTTGTCATCCCTTAACTTGATCTAACGGTCAAGTGTTAACAGTAGCAATTTGACAGCACAATCCACTAATCTCATAGTGATTTGCTGAATCATTTTCATCATTTATCATTACAGGGACTCGTCCCAATCATCCACATTGTGGTTTCGCTCAGCTTATTACATTTCAACCCATTTTCAAGGATCATCATTTTTCAATCAGAATCCAAATCAATTCATCAGTTCCCAAACAGAATTAAAAATCATATCAACCACATTCAAAATCATCATCTGGATAGCATTAACACTTATAATTTCAAGTCTTAGATTTACTCGTATATACTGTCAGTAAAGAGCTGCAGTTATACTCTCGGTATATACGGTAGTCACGGCCCTTGGAATTATAAGGTAAATACCATCATGTCTAGGCCTCAAGCAAGTCAGGGATTCTATATAATTGCGGTACTTCCATCTGAAGACCCAATTACCAATTTACGAATTTCAGTTTGAATATCAAATTGTATGAATTATATCACACAATTACAACCTTTTTTGTGCTTCTTGATAAAATTTTGACATATTTGGTTTCTCAGTTGATCTTTATTAGCCAAATGCTCTGATACCAACTGTGAAATCCCTGTTCCCACCGAGCAACGGATTCGGGGTACTAGCAGCGGAAGTAGCACTTCTCGCGCGGGACAGGGGTCCCACACTCGGGGCCTCGCCCACGGATATCCGGACAAGAGACTAATCCGTCGGTTTGTCCAAAACCGAAACCGGAAAAACTTCCTTTACCCGGAAAGCACGGGCGATTCCACCAGGATAACTCTTTACTCTAACGTAGTCAAGATCATTACTGATCAAACTGATCTGATTGCACCTTTAACGGTACTTGGTCAAATCAAGGAAGAACTTGCACTTGGATCATTGGGATCAACGCTTTTTTCCCCATCAAGAGGCACAGCCGTTGATTCCTATCCATAGAACAATTTCTATCCGGGATTTACTTCATCTATCGTAATAATAGAATTTAAATCTCGATTTACGGATCCATCAGTCCAGCCTAACCCCATCCGATCCCATGGGTTAGCCAACCGCCCAACCACTGTAGTGATGGGATCCAATTTGGAATTTGGTTAGGTTTTGTCCCGGGTACCAAGGAAAAGAGTTCCAAGGCCCCCTAGCCGGAAGTTCATGCAAACATAAAACTAGCCACACCACTTACACACCCAATATGAAATTGCCTTTTTCTTAGCATCAGCTAACTTTAAAACAATCCTTTAAGGAAACCATAGTACCACTGATCACAATCTTCCAATTTATCCAGTTGATTCATAATTTCCCATCATTCCTTCATCAGAGTATCTATGGCATCATTGGCAACTAGAACGCTCACCACCTATCCACACAGGGGCCGTTTCCTAGTTCCTAGCCCATAATACTCGGCAATATAATCACTTATCAAGATGGACTCTCATTGAAGATCAGCAAGATCAACCAACAGATCCATATAAAGAACCATGGACTCATCCATTGAAGACCAGCAAGGTCAATCAACCAGATCCATGCCCGGTTTCACAAAACAACTCTTACTCCTTGTTCCAATATCTTCCACGACGCACGTGTGGGTATCTTCGGCAACCCAGAGCCCGAGCACCGTATGGTCAGCACCCTCTAGGATCCTTCGCAGGTGACCTAGCGCTTCACTCATAGGCCGCTTCCTTGGTCCCTCATCCACCGTACCGGAAGCTCACCATTTAAATCGAACCGAGGCTGGTCAAGACCTCGGTCGACCTTGCTACGCGAGACGTCCTCCATTGACTCTCCGTCAGCAGTTGCAACTTTATCAGTTAGGTCTCCACGACCTTAAACACAAGACGGTCAAAATGCTTCCCCAGCATTCTTGACATAAAACAGCCATTTACAAACAGCATTTACAAACAGTTTACAAATACAATTTCTATATTAACTCTCATTTTTCCACATTATCCCTTATTAATCCACATTACTTATTCCACATTCCATTTATATGTGTACTCATCCAATCACATCATTTTTCATCTCTTCACTTCAGATTCCTTCACATCACATATCATATATTCACATCCATATCCACATCCATACATCCACAACCACATCCACATTCATATCTACATGCTTACCTCCATTTTCACATCCTCATTTATACATCCACATCCCATATCCACATTCATACATACACATCCATATCCACATCCATAAATCCACATCCACATGCATACATCCACTATCACGTCCTCATTCATACATCCACATCCACATCCACATCCACATCCATATACATACATACATCCACATCCACATTCTCATTCACATCTATACATCCACATCTACATCCACATACATACATACATCCACATCCACATTCCACATTCACATCTATACATCCACATCTACATCCACATTCACATACATCCACATCCACATCCACATTTCCATTCACATCTACATCCACATACATACCTACATCCACATCCACATCCACATACATACATACATCCACATCCACTTTCCACATTCACATCTATACATCCACATCTACATCCACATTCTCATACATCCACATCCACATTTTCATTCACATCTATACATCCACCTCTACATCCACATACATACATACATCCATATCCACATTCCACATTCACATCTATACAACCACATCTACATCCACATTCACATCTATGCATATACATCTTCATGCATACATCCATTTTCACATTCATACATCCACACTCCCATCTCCACATCCACACATCCACATACATACATCCATTTCCACATTCCCATTCATATAACCCCATATGCCTTCACATCTAATCTTTTACATCACATCCATTCTTGCCCTATCATCACAACCCATATACATCTTATCCTATCACATACACTTCTTACCTCATCTCATACACATCTTATCACATCTTAATTCATCTTATTACCTCTTATCACATCTTATACACCTCTTATCACATCCTATCACATCTCATATCTATTTATAGAATACAAGAGAACTCTTATATTTAATATAAGATTTCTTTACACATTTATTTATGCATAAATTCCATTTAAGGAGATTAATACTTTCGAAGTAAAAATCAATCTTTTTTTTGCATCTTCCTATGCATAAATTCATTTTAAATGAAAATGATACTTTTGAATTAAAATTCAATCTTTTATGCATCTTCCTATGCATAAATTCAATTTAGATGAGAATGACACTTTTGAATCAATCTTTTATGCATCTTCCTATGCATAAATTCAATTTGGTAGGAATTACACTTTTAGAATAAAAGAATTTCTCTTATGCATGTAATTTATGCATAAAATCCATTTATGAGGAAAATCACACTTTTAGTATAAAAAGAATATCTTTTATGCATACCTATATGCATGAAATCCAATATGATAAAAGTAACACTCTTACAATAAAATAATCAACTTTTATGCATACCTCTATGCATGAAATTCAATTATGATAAAAGTCACACTTTTATAATAAAATAATCAACTTTTATGCATACTTCTATGCATGAAAATTAAAAATGATAAAAGTAACACTTTTGATATAAAAATTTTTCCTTTATGCATACTTCTATGCATGAAAATTAAAAATGATAAAAGTAACACTTTTGATATAAAAATTTTCCTTTATACATACTTCTATGCATGAAAATTAAAAATGATAAAAATAACACTTTTGATATAAAAATTTATCCATTATGCATACTTCTATGCATGAAATAAAAATGGTAAAAATAACACTTTTGATATAAAAACTTATCCATTATGCATACTTCTATGCATGAAATAAAAATGGTAAAAATAACACTTTTGATATAAAAACTTATCCTTTATGCATGATATTAAAATTTAATTTCTCCATGATTATAATGAAATTCTTTCGATTAATCTAGGATGATAATTCCTAGAATATGGTAGGAAGTCCTCTTTTTATGCTTTGAATGAAATTATTTTATGCATAATTTTTATAAAAATTTTGCCATAGCTCCGCTGCTATGACTGATAAATCTCAATTTTTCTAAGGGATAATGATTATCATTAAGAAAATAATTAAAATAATCTCTAATTGGATTATCAATCCATAATGGATTGAATCATTAATATACATAAACTAAAAGCATAGAAAAAAGCCATTAGTTTGGCCTCAAGCATAGCTTAATCTTGGGTTAAGGAAAAGCTTTATGAAAAGCTTGATTTGGATTGAGAACGGTTCATGAGTATGACCATTTCTTGAGTGAGAGAGAGAATTTACATAAAAATCATTAGAATTTAAACATAAATGAAAATTAACTTCAATAGCATTATGTAACTCTTCACTACTATTCAAACTTCAATAGCATTAAAAAAAAAAACCATAACAATTAAACTTCTCAAGCTTGAGAGGGGTTGAGAAGAGAGAAACATTGAGAAATTATAGAAAGATCAATATTCACTAATTACCTTACAACTTGCTTGATTCTTTGTTCACGGTAGAGGCCCCCAACCAATCAATTGGTTAAGTATGTTGATGGAGCCACTAATTGGGATTGAAGAAAGAGGGAAGCTCCAAAAACTAGTGAATTATTAAATAAATTCACAGTTTCTGGCTTAGGTGGAGTAGAGTAACGATGCATAAACACTATATATTTTTCAACAAGGGGGAGGCTTCTATTTATAGGAAAAATTGAGCTCCTAACCAAACAAACTGATTCTAGAATTTTCTAAATCAGTTTGGTCAATATTTGACCATTTTTAGATCAGTTAAGCTAACTTTTTAGAACTAGACTTGAATGAGGAGAGAGGAGAGATGAAATATCTCAATTTTTATGAGTTTAAAACTCATTCAAGCATGTGAAATATGCACCTCCTTTAAAGAACTCCCCTTCCTTACATATGTGTCAAAATGGAATCATTATACCCAAAATATCTCATATTTTTAATATTGCTCATAGTTTTTTACTAATAAACCTTGTACATTTTCAACTCTTCATCTTATGTGAAATATGCACCTCCTTTAAAGAACTCCCCTTCCTTACATATGTCATACTTTTAATATTGCTCATAATTTTTTTACTAATAAACCTTGTACATTTTCAACTCTTCATCTTATGTGAAATATGCACCTCCTTTAAAGAACTCCCCTTCCTTACATATGTCATACTTTTAATATTGCTCATAATTTTTTTACTAATAAACCTTGTACATTTTCAACTCTTCATCTTATGTGAGCATTTACTCATTTTTGGGTATCTTCTTTTACAAAATTGGATTTATCTCCTCTCTACACATGGATTGATGCTATTGGCCCATAGGAACCTTAATTGGACCATAATCCAAAAATTTCTGAAAATCTAGACCCTTAGGCTAAGGTCCTTTATACACATTTCCGATTAATTCCAATTGCACATTGGAAAATTCTTTTTGAATTTCTGTTTCAGGGGAACTTATTTTAATATGATGAGATATTTTTCTATCCAAAAATATTCAAAATCTGAATATTCTCTTTCTAGAATATTTTCTCTCTCTAGGTTAAAACAATTAGAAACAAGTCTTTTATATTTCTGAAGAGGGATTGATTACAGGGAAAGATACTAGACATCAAAAAGGGTTTGGGGGAGGAATCTTACAAGTTTTGGCCTAGAGAGAGAAAATCTTCTAGAGAGTGATAATTCAGCTTTTAAATATTTTTGGATAGAAAAATACCTCATCTTATTAAAATAAGTTCCCCTAAAATAGAAGTTCAAAAAGATTTTCAGAAGGTGCATTAGAAATTAAGTATAATCTGTTCAAGAGGCATTATCTTGGGGGTCAAGATTTTTTTAAAATTTTAAATTAAGGTTTCTATGGACCAAAAAGATTCATCCAAATGTAGGGAGGAGATAAATAGAATAATAAAAGGAAAATCCCCCCAAAATGAGTAAATACTCACATAAGATGAAGAGTTGACTAAAGACAAGGTTAATAGTTAAAAAAGAGAGATATTTGGATGAAATGATGCATTTTTGACACCCCACTATGGGGGAATTCCCCTCATGAAGGAGGCGCCTATTTCACTTATGCATAAAAGATATTTTTTTTAAAAGAGTGATTTTCATCTTAAATGATTTGTATGCATAAACATATGCATAAAAGATATTTTTTTATATTAAAAGTGTAATTTTCATCATAAATGATTTTTATGCATAAATATATGCATAAAAGATAATTTTTTATTAAAAGAGTGATTTTCATCATGAATGATTTGTATGCATAAATATATGCATAAAAGATAATTTTTTATTAAAAGAGTGATTTTCATCATGAATGATTTGTATGCATAAACATATGCATAAAAGATTATTATTTTTATATATTAAAAGTGTGATTTTCATCATAAATGATTTGTATGCATAAACATATGCATAAAAGATTTTTTTTTAATATTCAAAGTGTGATTTTCATCTTAAATGATTTTTATGCATAAATGGATGATTAAAAGAAATTCTTTTATATTAAAAGTGTGATTTTCATCATAAATGATTTTTATGCATAAAAGATATTTTTTATTCAAAGAGTGATTTTCATCATAAATAATTTTTATGCATAAAAGATAATTTTTTATTAAAAGAGTGATTTTCATCATAAATGATTTGTATGCATAAACATATGCATAAAAGATTATTTTTTATATGTATTAAAAGTGTGATTTTCATCATAAATGATTTGTATGCATAAACACATGCATAAAAGATATTTTTTTAATATTAAAAGTGTGATTTTCATCATAAATGATTTTTATGCATAAATGGATGCATAAAAGAAATTCTTTTATATTAAAAGTGTGATTTTCATCATAAATTATTTTTATGCATAAATGGATGCATAAAAGAAATTCTTTTATATTAAAAGTGTGATTTTCATCATAAATGATTTTTATGCATAAAAGATATTTTTTATATTAAAAGAGTGATTTTCATCATAAATGATTTGTATGCATAAACATATGCATAAAAGATTTTTTTTTTATATTAAAAGTGTGATTCTCATCATAAATGATTTTTATGCATAAAAGAAATTCTTTCATATTAAAAGAGTGATTTTCATCATAAATGATTTGTATGCATAAACATATGCATAAAAGATTTTTTTTTGTATTAAAAGTGTGATTCTCATTATAAATGATTTTTATGCATAAATGGATGCATAAAAGAAATTCTTTTATATTAAAAGAGTGATTTTCATCATAAATGATTTTTATGATGATAAAAGTGTGACTTTCATCATCAGAATTAGATTTTATGCATAAATAGATACACATAATGTGATTATATTTAAATAAGGATTCTCTTAATCCTCTGTTTAATTTCAGCAAAAATTAGAAAAATGAATAAGTAGATAATCTGTGAGAAGAAATGCTACCGTTTCATATTCACTAAGATGGTAATGAGAAAATTCAATTAAACCATCGAAGTCGGAGATCGAGATAAATGATTATTTTATTCCTCATAAGAAATTCATGTTTTAGAAATCTGTAAGCAAATATTCGTCGAATAAAATTTAGAAAAAGAGAAATTGAAATAGTACCTTTCGAGAAAGATAGTTTAGGAAGAACCTTTCCAGACCCAAACTCTATTTCAGACTATTGACCAAGACCTAATTCCTTCGTCAGTTTCAATCAATGACGATGTGCCCAGTTCAGGAAAAATGTACTCAAATCCTCCCACCGAATCTGAAACTAAGTTAAGACTTTTGATTTTGATCTGAGGATCAAGTTAACAGAATTCGAGGAATTCTATTTGGAATTCAGACCTAGATCTAGAAGTATTGGGATACGGATTTAAGATTTATTCATGGTATTCAAACAAAAATCAAAATTGAAAACTTGCATAGAAACCTTGTTTTCTTAAAGGACTATCTTACGCCAGAATGCTGGAGGGAGCATTTGGCATATATGTTTATCTAAGGGAAGTTCGGCTACAACAGCTAGCAACAGGGAGTGTTCAAGGGACAGCTCACGCGGCAAAAACCTGCCCAGGTCTTGACCAGCCTAGGTATGGTGAAAAATGGTGTGCTTCCGGTACAATGGTGGACGAGGGCCGACGAAGAAGTCCCTGAGTGAAGTACCAGGACACCTAAGGAGGATCCTGGAGGGTTCTGACCAGGCGATGCACGGGCTCGCAGTGCTTAGGACACCCATATGTATGTAGAGGAAGATATATATATGTATGTTGACGAAATGATTATTGTAATCTGTCACTGGATCTCGTTGCTGACCAGCTGGTTCCAACGGAGAGTCCAGAGTGGTACTGTTTTTGTGAAACAAAGGATTGAATGGAAATTTTGAGTTATGAAATCTGTGATCATATCTGTTTTGTCAATGGATTATTTTTTTATATTAAAGTTTTAAAGAGGAGTGTGTGCGTATCTGTTTTCTAAAGCTAAAGTTAAGAAAGGCATTTCAATTATGGGTGGGTGAGTACTTGTTTGGTTCTACGATTCCAGTGGTAGGGTGGTGGCTAACCCATGGGCCGGATGGGCTGGAATCAGTGGAGTTTTAATAATCAAACTGAAAAATCTTAGGATTACGCTAGGATTCGAGTAGCTAGTTAATTCCTTGATAAATTTCTCAATTGAGTGGATCAACGGCTGTGCCTGATCTTGATTAGGAAAAAAGCGTTGAAATTACTCAGATGATCAAATTATATCAGTGATAGTTTCCTTCTATCTGGTTTATTCAGGTGAAGGATAGTTTAGAATTGATCTCGTTAGAAAAATTCGTTAAGAAAATTCAAAAAGATGGAATCGTCCCCGCTTTCCGGGCATGGGAAATTTTCCCGGTTTCGGTTTTCGGAGCGACCACCAGCCTAGTCTCGTGCCCGGCCATTCATGGGCGAGGCCCCGAGTGAGAAACCCTGTCCCGCGCATGAGGGGGCTGCTTCCGCTCTGTTAGCTATACTGGGAGTCCGGTGCTGTGCGGAGGGGGTAGAGGGATCTCACAGAAGGTATGCTTGCCACAATATTTGACTGCTACATTTTCTAGTAATCCTAAGGGATTTTATAACTTACCATATGCTAAATGAAGAACCATACATTTTCTCTGATTCCAAGATTTCTAGGGTTCTAATTTTAACACGATCACTTAAAATTTTGTGGTAATAACATGCGTGAACAACTTGTTCACGTATTAATACATTCACATGATCACCATCAAGCAGGTTGCTCCAGAATGGTGATCTGCAAAAGCTTGCCATGGATTGTATGAAGCTCGGTGGGCCCGACAAATATCCCAACGGGCTACATTTTTCTATATATAGGATCCCCAATGGATCCTATATTTTTTCTATATATAGGATCCCCAATGGATCCTTTGGGGAAACCTTTCTAAGAGAGCTGAGCTTTTTGTGGTTTAGGGCTCTTATTCCTCTCATCTCACTCTAACTGTGCATCTTGCCTTGCTTGAGAGCATGTAATCACCCTCAGAGGAATTGCCTCCTCCTCATACTCAATGTAGTTGAGAGCAACCTTCCCTTTTCCAATAGTTTCCAGTAGCTTGGTTAGACAATCCTTTGGTAGGTAATCCACACAACATCCAAACCAATGTCTCCCAAGAAGTGGGAATTCGACATTTTCTTCTTATGATGGTGGCTGTATTGAGGCCTTTCTCATTGGATAGTATGTTGCCTAGCACCTTAACGTTCAAAGCATGGACCATTTTACTAATGGTACCTCTGAGGTGGAGCTCATGGTGGCTTAAGCTAGTTTTCTATTGAATTAATGTAGGCTCATTCAAACGGTATCTTGCTTGGCATTAGATTTGACTAGAATTTCACAAAGGGGTTTGACCAGATGAGGTCCCTCTTTATTATAGTATGGCTCAAGGTCATCAAACTAATCTAGCTTCATATTCATGCATCCCCACATAACGGAATGGAGTTGTACTAGATGGAGGTTGTGCTCCCAACACTTGTCCCACTTGTTCTTGCAAATTCATTTGTATTAGCACTAAAACTCTTTCGACATTCATGGCATGCAACCTTTATTGTGAAGAATTAACAAGGGCTTGCTTCTTTATAATTTAGCAATGGGGATACAATTATATGTGGTATCCATGTAGTTACACTTGCATAGTTGACACCATTTCTTTGTCAAAGCATTACTTTCATTGTTTATAGGAGGGTAGCGCATTGCTCAATCATGTGAGGACCTCCACATGCTCCATAGGCATAAGGTCCTATCTTGATAAGATGGATGATAAATCTGACCCAAATTCTTTAACACTAGATTCGTAATCTATTATATATTAACCTCCTTAATTGTAGAGACACTAGAACCTAATCCTCACACTACACTGTGTTAGACTACCGATTGATTACCATGGCTAGAGTTGCAAAACATGTCAAAGTTATCATCATAATCTATAACATCTAAAGAGAACTAATTAAAGCTCATGTGCTTCTTGGCATATAGGTGAGCATGCAAAGCTTATTGTGTAAGCCCTCTAGGAAGATATCATCATAATCTATAACATCTAAAGAGCACTAATTAAAGCTCATGTGCTTCTTTGCATATAGGTGAGCATGCAAAGTTTATTGTGTAAGCCCTCCAAGAAGATAGAGATTAATCTCCCTTGGCTAGGTTTTTTGTCATTTGGACACCTTGTGATATATTACTTAAGCCTATTCATACAATCTTGCATAGAATTGTGATATTTCAACTTAAAGGCATAGATATGCATGAGAGAATTATGTTTGATCCCTATTTTTGAGAAGTAGCAATAAAATTCTTCTCAAGGGTTTGAAGTACTGTAATTACTTTAAGCTCTAAGTTTTGGAACCATGATCCCTATTTTTGAGAATGTAGCAATAAAATTCTTCTCAAGGCTTTGAAGTATTGTAATTACCCCGAGCTCTAAGTTTTGGAACCATGATAGTGCCTTATCTTCTAGCATTAATCTAAATCTCTCTATTGGGTATGAACATCTGAGACTTGTTATACCCTCACTAATTGCCTAAAGGAGTGGATATGGTTGTACAGCTCCCCAGATTCATCGTAAATTTTCACCAATTTTCGAAGCATTGATGGCTTTATGAGTCATCGTCGAGAATATTCATCCTCCGTAGTCCTCCTAGTAGGCTCTTGGGCTCTAGGCCTAGGAGGCTTAATTCCCAATTCATGTGACATCCCTAGATCTTTTATAGCTATAGCCACCGCTTATAGGCATACTTGGATCTCTTGTCTCAGGTACAAAAGTATGCCCAGACCTAGGTGGATTTGCTAGAGGTACACCAGCCCAAAAATTCAGTCCTTGCCATTATTTTTATTGAATGGGTTATTCTAGTGATAAAATTGGCTGTTTTACAAGCTATAATCTCTCTGAATAAAGGTGTATCATCTATAATAACTATCACATCAGATCTAGACTAATTGGATAAACATTAGGTCCAATTCATACTTCTAAGCTCCATCCAATTTGGCTTCCTAAACTCGTTTCCCCAATTATCATGGTATCTATTCCCCAAGTTTGTAGGTTGTCTAACTTGCCTCTCAGCAAAAATAGTGTGGTGTTTTGGCACTCTACTTTGAATAGACTTGTATTAGAATACTAGACATTGTCAAGGTCCTTAAACAACATCATCATGGGGTCATCTTGAGGAATCCTAGTCACATGGATTTGGCCAGTGGTTTCTCCATTTGTTTTTTCATACAAGTTTTCATTCTTTCTTTCAAAACCATGTTGTTGACTAATCAAAATATCAACATTGTATCGGGTTTGAAACATACCTGGTCTTTCATGCTCAATTGTTGACACTCTCAACATATTGCATCTTTGAGTGTACTCCATCTCACTCTTGGCATGACCACTTGGAATCAAGATTCCCATTGTGTTATTTGGATCCTTTGCCATCTTATAGAGTGCTCCATTTGACCCCATGTACATTCTGCCCAGGTACTTGACAGATCGCTTTTGTTAAATGGGATTAGTCGGATTGCCTACCACTTTTGCCAAAGGATCTTAATATATGTATGCGCCATAGGCATTAGTATCAACACAAATTAGCATTACATTGTATTATATGCTTGTAGTTGAAGTTTTAAAGTTTTTCATGGGTTGTTTCCCTAAATTTAAAGTTGATGGTCTATTGTACATGCCTTGGAACATTGTCTTCCCCAAGTCAAGGTTTAGAGTGAAGTCCCTGACAGATGGATTGATTCCAATCAATGACACCATTCCCAATAAGTGACACCATTTCCAAGTAAGAATCAAAGGATGAATCCTTGTGAATGCTTTTAAGGTTGCCAACTCATTGAGTTCCTTTCCCTTGAGAAGGTACCCGCCGAGAGGCCATGTTAGATTAATGGAAGGTGCCCTAGGCCTACCCAAATCTTAAATGTATAAAGTTTTTTATCATTCCTTTTAAATGCAACGTGATGATTACTTTTAGTATTTTTCTTTTTTATAGGGACAAGTGCAATTTGATGCTTTTATCTCTTTTTATGCATGGGAATGTGTTGTTGATGTGGGAATGGTCTCTTTTATGTGCAAAATGAATATGGAGCAAAAAATAGTCAACTTTAGATTTTTGAAACACCCTAACTTCAGGTCAAAAAAATGGAGGTCTTCTCGTCTAAATTTGGAAAAGCTAACTTTAATGTTGGCCAAATTCCAATTTAAAGTTAGTTCTATAGATAAATCATAGATTCACACACACTCACTTTTGATTAAAAAAACTTTTGACATTGGATTATGTTTTGAAAGTCATGAACTTTTTAATGAAAGTAAGTTTTACTGGAATAGTTTTCCACATAAATCATACAAAAATATTGTACTTTAGGGCTCATTTTTTGGGCATCCTTATATGAACGGAGGGAAATACATAGCTTAAATAGGTTTGTCAAATCATGCATAAAGCGGAATAATCTAGGTAGGATGAATATAGTGTTAAATTTTCACTAATTTTGCAATATCTTGAGTTTTAAGGACCAATTCTTAGTTGTAGGTTCACATGTATGTTTAAAATATTGTCAAGAACCCATTGACATTCTTAGCAGCTCTCTAGAATTAGGAGTTGTCTTCTCCTAGAATCACCTTATCTTGGAGTGGCCTTCTCTTGGAGTGGCCTTCTCTTGATGAGTAGGTTTTTTCTAATCTAACTTGATAGGATGGTTCCCCCATGTATATATACCCTCATTATGCCCTTACTTTGGTATTTGGGTACCTACAACCCCTTTGTATTGAAGAGTCACCTTCTCCAGAGCAGAACCACCTTCTTTTCTGAATAGAATTTTTGAGAGCATGCTACACACCTCTGTGAAGTTAGAATGTCCAAAATTGAAAAGTGGAGTCGCCTTCTCTCGAGTAGACTATTTTAACTTGCTATTTCTAATTTTGCGTCAAAAATAGAGCCTAGATAGTCCAAACACCAAAGTGTTGGTTATATTGTTCCCTAGTCAGATTCAAAAGCCGTGCAAATTAGAGTTAGCTTCTCAAACTTAGACATCTTAGATCTGTACCCGAAGGTGCTTTTGAGGATGTGTGAACTTGAGAAAATTGAACCCTAACTCATAGTGCCATAGGGATCGACTAATCCTACCCCCAATAAACTAACTTTCTAGCCTTTCAAGGCCTTGGCACACATCAGGTAGTAATAAATATAAATCCTCCTTCAAAGTCACTTACGTAGTCCCACACTTGTGTACGTATACCTACAAAAGATAGACTAATATATCAACAAGGATACCAAGCATGCAGCACACAACCATGCACATAATCTCTACCTAACCTACTCCTAATCCAAAAAGAAAAAAAGAAAAAATAGAGAGGATGCAAGAGTAATTAGACCTCTTTAATGATAATGTGGAATGAGTAATCCACATACCATTAACTGCTCAATCCCCATCCACCTTTTTTAACCTATTTAGCCTATGCGCAGTGGTCCTAATGGAGAATGGCTAGTCCCCTAACTTGTAATAGAGTGGAGTACAAGCTATTGAAATTCACCCATAGTGTGTGTGCTACACAAGTTTTAACCAAGGAACTCAACCTAGCTAGTGCACAGAAACTTATCCTTAATAAGAGACCACTCTAACCTTACCCAATCCAACCCCACTCTAACCTTACCCAATCTAACCCCACTCAACCCGTAAGCTCTACACACCTCTACTAAACGCATAAGCTTTACACACCTCTACTCAAGTTGTAAGCTCTAAGCACCTCTACTCTTCTCAAGTGGGAAAATAATGACAATGGAGTATATAATCATAGAATAGTTACCACTCTCAATCATATCATGGCTCACTCAATCATTCTTGACCTCATACATTGGATTTTCATCCATTGACTCAATCCCTTCATTCCTACACTCCAATATACTAAATGGCTAAGACAATGAGCCCATAGTGATTCACACACTCTTGCTACTCTTATCTTCACAACAAGGATAAGTCTATACATGCTACACAAAACAAGAAAGCAAGTGATCAATCATTGGGCAAGAATTTCAAGCACATATACTCTAATCTTCTCAAACCCACATGCTTAATCACTTACTCAAGCACAAAAAAGAGAGATTCAATGGGCTTCTTGCCCACACACACATATTCAAGCATGCATAAGCATAAAGTTTAAGGTTTTAGGTGAGTGTGTGGATATGTGTGATACATGCCATGCTTTCTTGAGTCTTTAATGAGTGTGTATGCTAAGAGACTGTAGACTAGGATAGTGTAGCCTCCTAGAAGTAGTCTAGACCCTTCCTTCATTAGAAGTATAGGCATCTCCTTCATTAGCCATAGCTAATAGTGTTGTCTTTCTCTCCCATTCTTGACACTAATGGGATGTCGCCATGACCTAGCCAGATCACTTATTACCTAGCATAAAAGATAGGATATGGAAATATTATTGTGTTGTCTTCTTGTGCAGGTAAATATGATGGCCCACAGGAAAGGGCATTTTTGGGTAGTTAATTACTACCTTGTTGGTATGTAGCTTCTTCTCAAATTCCTTGTGTGGGTAGTGCTAATGGAGGGGTGCATACTTTGGATTGATCTGTAGCTCTCTTCAGCTTTGACATATTCTATAAGCATGTTGGGGTATGCCTTTAAACAAATTGAGCCACCATTTGGGTTGCACTGCCATGACCTCTTTTGCATGAATTTGCTTGGGGTCACGGCGCATATCCTCCCTTCATTTCCTCTAGGTTTTTGTTTTCCCATTTACACATCTTTTCACAAATAGAGGCCTTGAAACATTAGATATTTAAGATTAGTATAGGAGGGGTTCCTCTTGGGAAAAGCTAAGTGGCAATTATGAAAGTTTCTTGATCAATATGACTTTGTAGTTGAACCTCACTCATAAGCATAGAATTGTAGTCTAGGTCCATGATGTGTGGAAATATTATATCATGCCAATATAGAGGATCAGTGATGAGGATGGAACATCCAAAATTGTGTTGGAGGCATAACCATGATTGTTTTTGTTGATGGCTTTGAATGGGCCATAGGCTATGATCCTACTTACAAATTTGCTTATATTCTCTCTTAGTTGCTTAATTGTTACAAATTTACTTTTTCCCTCTTATTTCAAATGCTTCTTATAGATCTCTAATCTCTAAAGTTGATATTTTAGCCTCTTTGCATCATATAATGATACACCTTGGTTGGTGAATGTTTCTGTTAGTCCTGTAAGAGATATTCTTCTTTCACGTTTAGACTCTTTTTTGATGAGCTATTCTTCTAGTTCTTTTGCTTCCCTTATAGTTCTTACTAGTAGCTCCCTTAGATCTTTATTTTCCTTCATAGAGTTTTGCATTTCCCAAGATTTCACTTCTAGAGAATGTGTTTATAGCTATGAAAATGCCCCCTCTCACCACTTCTAGCTATGTTTTTGCTCCTTTCAAGTATAGTTTTAGTAACTCATTTCCCTTTTTATGGATTCTAGAGTTTTCCTCTAAAATACTTTAAAAGTGCTTTACTACTTTAGGTTCTTCTTGGGCTATTTTGCAAGGTTTGCAGTTTGCTTTTGAACAAGCTCTTGGATGGCCATAGCCTAGGTCTCTAACATTTCTTTCTACTTCTTTATTTTCACACCAACCTTGAAGGCTTTTTTATAGTCTAGGTGGGTTTGATGTAGCACTTCTTACACCATTGCTTCTCATACCCCTTGGATGTTTTGGAGTCAAGATATTAGAAGATCTTCATGTATCCACCTTTCACTTCTTCATCTCAGAAGTATAAAGTTCCCTTAGCAAACAACAAAGGTTGCTTATCCATTGTCTTAGTGACAGTGGTGCTTTGCCAATTTTTTACCTTGCCACTATGCTTCCTTGATTTACAAAGAAACCTTGTGGAATGCAAGCTCACTTGCAACACTTTTGTGAGTGTTTACCTTTTCTATACATATTGTGAGTCTTCCACATCTAGCTCTATCTTTGGTTCAACAACTTTTGATCTTGATGGAGCTATTCTGCCCATAGACACAACATAGGTCATTGTTTTTGTGATCTTCCTAAGAGGATAATATTCCTCACTCTCTCTCTATTTTGTAGATTCATAGATGCACATAAGCTCAATAAGAGGATTGGATTAAACGTTTTTTAAGAAGGGCTTTCATCATCTTCTATATGTTAAATTTGCAGCAATGTGATGAGCTATGGTAGATTAAATGCTAGAATCAACATCATTAACAAAGAGATTAGATGATAATTAAGATGAGATTAGTGAGCAATTAACTGATAGCTTAATGTAGGCATGGATTAAAAAAAACTAGCAAATTTTCATTAGACCAATGCCTCAATTTATAGAGTTTACATCCAAGCATCTAATCCCACTGATCTCTCCTTGATTCACTCCACCTCTTTTGCTTGATTCTCTCCACCTCTTCCCAGAATATCTCCACACATCCTAAATCTTCTCATGCTACCCATTATTCTCTCCCATTAGATACTTCTCACGTTTTCACAGCTTCTCTCTCATTTACAGATTCTCTTTTACAGCCTCTTGCTAAGGGCTTGTTCTCGCACACACCCTATTCACTTGTATATTTCAACACCTCCCCTCTCAAGTGAAGAATCGTAGCACACCTGGACCCTATACCAAGTTTCCCTCTTACTTGGTAGCCCGCGACCAATGCGTCAAGTCCCTAAACTCATAGTCCTTGACACTCTCTCTCTCTCTATGTGTCCAAGGCTACTACAAGTGCCCGTGACCTTGACTAAAGTGCTCACACATACATCTACCACATGGCCTACATCATCGGTGACTCAGAGGTGGTTTTACTCTGTTGGGACAGGTTACATTGGGTTGTGGGGTCTCTCTCTCTCTCTCTCTCTCTCTCTCTCTCTCTCTCTCTCTCTCTCTCTCTCTCTCTCTCTCTCTCTCTCTCAGAAAAGATGATGTGACTCCACTTCCTTAGGAGCCTCCATGAAGTTTGCCGATGTCGTTCTTCTCCACTGGGTTTGCTGTGGCACTCTCTTGCCATGTGTCCTGGCTTTCCACAGTTGTGGCAAGTGAAGGTCCTTCCTCCTACTCTGCCTCTTCCTTGTCCTCGTTCTCGAGAGAATCCTCCTCTCGAGTGAAGAATGATTTTTCTTCTCCAGTTGTTGAGTCCAGCCATTTCTTCTCTTTGACTCTGGTATCTTGCTCTAGTAGAGTCCTTCTATCTCGTGCAGCTTCAATTCAGGTATATTCTTTAATGTTGCTACAATGTTTTCATATTCACCTTTGTCCACACTCTTCAGAAGCACTGCTAATACCTGATCTTCTACCTTTTTGCCAATGGCTGCCAGTTGTTGCTTAATGCTTTTATATTTGTTCAAGTGTGTGATTAAAGGTTCACTTTCCTTCATATCCAATTTGTAGAATTGCATTAACAGATTTATCTTTGAATTTTTTGCTTGAGTGCCAAATAATTTATTGAGTTCATCCCACGCATCTTTTGCCCATTGTATCCCTGTGATGTGATGAATGATTTCATCATTCAACCTGAGTGCGATGAGTCCTAATACTTTCTCATTGCTGCTCTTCCACTCATTTTTCCCACTCACCTCTGGGCATTCATCTCTTCCCTCAACTAGCCCCCACAGATTTTTCCTCATGAGCAAATACATGGTTTTTGTTTGCCATGTATAAAACTGCTCCCCATTAAAATTGGCTATCTCTTGTGCCGTGCTCATGATGATGTGAAGGGGGTCTTACCTCTTGATCCAATTTCAAGATTCAAGGGCAGTGTCTACCCTTTTACAACTCAATCTGGTGTTTAGGTGATGATTACACCAGATTTATCAGCATAAATTCACTAAAAATTACATAAAACCAAGGGTAACAAATCTGTACTGAATGGTTGGAGTATCAAACCATCTCCAAATTACAATTTGAAGTTATAAGGATCTGTATTATCAGATACCCAATGGTTAATTTGAACCCTCAATTTCACCAAAATACAATGATAGTGATGATTAATCACTGATTAACAAAATAATTCTCTATTTTGTATGCAAAAAACAGAGTATGCGGGGAGTCCAGATCTGGAGCCTTAGAGTTCAAATGAGCTCAAATCCTTTCAAAGACATCAATAGTAGTTAGTCTAGTAGAGGATTAAGCCAAGAAACACAAGATTTGACCAAACATTGAATGTTTAATCTTTGTTTTACCAAAGTCACCTGCAGATTTGATGCAGAGCTTGGATCTCACTGTAGAATTGATGAAATCAAAAATTGTCTTCACTAGCTTGTAGAGCACCCCTGAAAACCCCTGGGGCCAAGATGAATTAGACCAATGTCTTCTCTGGAGGAGTAGATCTGCAATTTTCTTCCAGAAAGAGGCGCTTGAGAAATCGCGATTTCCAGCAGCAACAACAGCCAACGGTTTGACAAATTGAGTAGATGGGCTGGTGCGTGGGGAGTATGGCTATGTGGGGCTAGAGGCTTGAAGCCTATTGTTAAGCCTAGAGGGAGATCAAGCCCCTCCACCAGCTGAGGGTATAGAAGCTATTTGAAAAAAGAGGTAAAAACTTGATTATTTCTTAATCCTAACTAACTAGGTGATTAGCAAGATAATGGACTCATAAATTTGATGGATTCTAAGCTAGGCTCTGATACCATGTTAAATTTGCAGCAATGTGATGAGCTATGGTGGATCAAATGCTAGAATCAACATCATTAACAAAGAAATTAGAAGATGATTAAGATGAGATTAGTGAGCAATTAATTGATAGCTTAATGTAGGCATGGATAATCAAAAACCAACAAATTCTCATTAGGCCAATGCCTCAATTTATAGAGCTTACATCCAAGCATCTAATCCCATTGATCTCTCCTTAATTCACTCCACCTCTTTTGCTTGATTCTCTCCTTGATTCACTCCACCTCTTTTGCTTGATTCTCTCCCCAGAATATCTCCACATAATCTCTTTTAAAGCCTCTTGCTAAGGACTTGTTCCCGCACACACCCTATTCACTTGTATATTTCAACACTATATCAATCATTGCCTTACCCTTGTGGTCATCTTTCTTTATTTTTTCCTATTCCTCACTTGATTCAATGCCCTTAGGCATTTTCTATTTCCCTTTTTATTCCATTCCTTCAAGCTCATTAGAATGTGTCCCAATGGGCATCTCTTTCTTTTTTTTGGACCATCCTCTTTCTATTTTCCTTCAGATAGATTATCTATTTCTTTATCCTTGTCATTCATTTCTTGGTCCTCCTCCTCATCCTTGTTTGGTGGTTTCTCACTTTGTTCTTCAAATTCCTTATCTTTTTCTTTCTCATGGGCATCCTTCTTTTAGTGTTACTCTCCTTAGTTTTTTTAAGAATGACGAGCCTCCATCTATTCTTCCCTTTTTGTAGGCTTGTATCTTTGGCTCCGAGGAGTCTACTCCTAGGCAATATCTTTCTTTTTCTCCTTTGTGATGAAAAAATCCTTTTAAGGTGTGCTTTTATTCTTCTTTTCTTTCTTCAACTCCTCCTCATAGTTATAATTAGACCGATCCTTTCTAGAGTGGCTTGAGTGAGATGAGAGTGGATTTGGATCAAAGATTGGCTCAGCCACTAGTGGCTTCACAAAAAATTTATCCTCGTTGTGCCCATTTCCTAGATTATGGCCATTAATATTAGTGGATTATTTTTTGTTTGAGTGATTTTGGGGAAAATAGAGATATTCATAAATATTTAATTTGGGGGAAGTGGTCCAAATATATGTATTTCTAGCCCCATTCCCACTAGTGGTTTGTTTAGATATATACTTAATCCTCATTGGCTAGAAGCTACATGTGGTACTATAGAAGCCAATGGGATAGATGGGGTCCTCCATTTTTTCTTTGATCTTCTCCTTTAGCTTCTTTTTCTCTTGCACCAGTTCTTTCAAAACATTGATGTTTTTATCTACTTTAGAGGGCCTCTTAACTAGCAATTTTCCCTTTAGGTGCTATAGATGGGAATGGCAAAGGCATTTGGGTAAGTTGCTCTTCTGGCTCCACTACAAGGTCCTCTCATGCCATGTGCTCAAAAATACACTCTATATTTGGCCCTCTCGATGCCTCTTCCCTAGTAGTTTTTCTATTATTGATGAACATTTTATATTTGCTTTTATCTCAAGTAATACCTAAATTGATACCTTAGTTTATCAAGAAGCCTAGGGATGTTTAGCACTAAAACATTATGTGATATAAAACATGACTTTGTGTATTCCAAGTAATTGGTGGCTTTATACTATGCCAAATGACTAGATAACTTTGTAATTGGGTATCAGAGATCAATATAAGTATTGGCTAGTATAGTCTTTCATTTTTGACACTTTGATGTTAAGTTTGTTTATGAAAGAGTAATCAATAATGAATAGTTTAATTAATAATAGATTTTTAGGTTGTGTTATCAATGGTGAGTAATTAAGTAAGTAATTTAGGAGATAACACTTTTAACGGCTACAATGAAACTTCTCTACTAATCCTCTCCATGATGGCAAATACAAAGAAAATTTTTCTAGATTTCTTACTTGAGTCTTAAGCATGGTTTCTTGTTGATGCTGAAAAAATGTTGGTAGTGGACCAACCATATTACCATTTGGGATGGTTAAGGTAATTCTAGGTCATATTGTGTCCAAAAATGGCATCTCCACGGATGAATCCAAGATTAAATTAATTTTAGAATTGCCACCACCCATTAATTATAAAGGAGTTCAAAGGTTTATGGGACATGTGGGCCATTATAGGAGGTTTATAATATTCTTTGCCGATATAGCCAAACCTTTGTATAAACTTCTTATAGAATTTAAGTGGGATGAAAATTGCTAGAAGGCCTATGATACTCTTAAGAGAGCCCTAGCATCTGCCCCTATTCTACGAACACCTAATTGGGATCTTATGTTTCATGTGCATATTAACGCTTCTAATTTTTCTATAGGGTGTGTATTAGCTCAACCAGGGTAGTATAAACTAGACTAACCTATAAGCTTTGCAAGTAGAAAACTCAATGATGCATAAATAAATTACACTAACATTGAAAGGGAAGGGCTAGGGATGGTTTATGCAGTGAAAAAGTTTTGCCATTACCTACTTGCCAATAAGTTTAATTTTTTTATGGATCACTAAGCCTTACTGTATCTAGTAAATAAGCCTTGCACAATAGGTCGCATCAGAGCAGGTGGCTTCTTATCCTGCTAGAATTTGAGTTTGAGGTGATTGTCCAGCCAAGAAAAAAAACATGTCTTAGCTTATCACCTCTCAAGAATACCCAATGGAGAACCCCCTACAGGTGTGGACGATGATTTGTTGGATGCTACTCTATTCTTAGTTGACTCCATAGTCACCAAAAATGTTTCGGGGCAAAACGTTTCGGCCTTCGGCTAAGGAACACCAAAGTTTTGGATTTTTCTCTATATAATTTTGCATTGCTAAAGTTCCAAAAAATGGGAACTTTTAACCTTGAGAAATAAATTTTTTTTTTAGAAACTAAAAAAATTAAGAGTTTCTATAACATTTCAAAACGTTTCTTGCATTTCAGGGTTTCAAGGTTTCTCACTCCAGAAATGTGTTTTCATGTACCAAAATGGAGCCTATAAATAGTGGAATTCCTATCCTCGTATCTCCCGATGGTGGATAAGCCAATCAACAAGGATAGAGCACGTTGATTAATACGCGACTCAGCATTGTATCAACTGATAGCAAGGCAGCTCTATAAAAGGGTCAAGATAATGTCATACGTCGGTGTCCGTGTGAGAGGACAAATACATTGATATATTATATCAGGATCATGGAGGAGTAGAAGGGGGCATTTTGCCACTGAAATTACGGCCAGGAAAGTGCTTCAGAGTGGATATGGGTTGGCCAACTCTATTTCGGGATGCAGCAACCTATGTTAAGCACTGTGATAAATGCCAGCGGGCTACCTGCCTCGAGTAGCTGACCGCCGCAACCCACTCACAAACAATCATTGTGAGTAAACTGTTTGAGAAATAGGGCATCGACTTCATTGGGCTAGTAATTCCGCCGACAACTCGAGGAACACAAGCACACTATATTCTAGTTGGTACAAATTATTGCACTAAATGGGTAGAGGAAAGGGCATTCAAAAATGCAGACTGTAGATCTACAACAAAGTTTATCTATGAAAATATCATCACCCACTTTGGATGTCTACTGGAATTGGTTTCCAACAGGGGGACGCAGTTTCTCAATGATACAATCAGAGAATTGCTAGAAGGATTCATGGTGGTTCACCGAAAATCCACTCCCTATTACCTTCAAGCAAAAGGTCAAGCTGAGAGCATGAACAAAACTTTAATCCACACTCTTACCAAAACAGTATCAGAGTCTCAGAATGATTGGGAGAAAAATTTGAGTGCAACATTATGGGCCTATAGAACAACATATAAGGTGCCAACAAAAAGGCAAACCCGTTTCGGTTAACATATGGTCTAGAAAGCAATCATGCCAGGGGAATTTCTGGTGCCCAGTCTTCGTATTGCAATCAAGGAGAACTGGTGGAAGGAGTCTCAATGGGTGGATCACTTAACAAAGTTGGAGAAGTTGGATGAAACTCGGTTCCTTGCTCTCTGGAGGTAATGATAGCGGATAAACACTGCTGCAAAGAATGGTTTGACAACCAACTAGTCCTCAAAGGAGATAAATTACAAGTGTTAGATTTGGTGCTACTCTATGATGTCAAGAGCCACAAGCGAAAACTTAAATTTAGCACTATGGGTCCTTTTAGAGTAATAGAGATTACATCGCAAGATATGATGTAGTTATAAACCTTAGAATGTGTGGAGCAAGGTTTGCAAGTATTATGGTCCAATCACGTACGAAGTGCTTCAAGCCGAGTGCACTAAAGAAAAAACAAATAAAAAACCCAGGAACGAATTAAGTAGCAAGCCTAGTAGGAAAAGCAAAGATCAGAGCCACTAAAGCTAAGCAATAGCGGGGTCAAGTGAGTGTAAACCTAATGGATATCTATGCTATTGAGGCATCGCAAGTCACAGAAGAACCCTTGTGGTCTTTCATCCAATTACATAGTCAACAAGGTGATATTCATGTGCAAGCAATGCTGGATACAAGGGCCTCTATAAATCTTTTATAATTTGATACCTGGTATGCCCTGGGCCCCCACCAACCATGCTTATTCAAAAGTCATGCTACACTACGAGGGGTAGACCTAGCGGAGATACCACCCCACGAAGAAATCCAACTAGCTGTCACCTATAAACGGTAGCACTACCCAAGCTAAGTTTCTTGTTCTTTACTCCGGAGTACTCCGGGAGAAGACTATTTTTGGGCAAGCCTTGGATGCAAGCAACAATGTAAGGTTCCCCCCTTCCAAAATAGGGAAAACACTTAAGACAATCTACTAAGTCTTAACTTGGAGAAAATTTCCTACTCGTCACAACACCTTAACCATGAAAAGATTCAAGAATACAATTTGTAGGTAAGACCTAGTCCTATCCCGCATTGACGAACCTCATTCTCCCAATGGTATGAGGGATACCATGGGCCAATTCCGGGCCTTACTAAGGATGCCGCCCGGCTACACAAGCACGAAAACGGAGTTAGTATCGAAGCTAGGAGAAAATACTTGTACTCTTTTTCTTAAAAATAGCAATTTCATTACAAACCATTGATACAAAATACATCATCATTTCAAATAATAGCTTCATAGAATTTCTAACATTTTTCAATGGAAAAATTTACATCTTTCTTGATTTGTTGATATTAATATTAAAGAATAATTTAAAACTCCTTTTAAATGATAACCAAGCTAACCTCGCCACCGTTCCCTTGTGGAGCTTGCAAGGATTGGAGCCGCATTAGGAGCATTTTCTCTAATCTCATTATTGTGTGCTTCTCCCGAGGTGACATTTTAGCATTTCCGAGATGGGGCTATCTTGATCACCGCCTCATAGTACTCAACACCTGCGATCGCAGTGCTTCAGTCGGATCTCGATTCCGAGATCGTTTGCTCACTCTATGAGCAAAAAAACCACAGCGTGTGAACCTCCTCTAAGCTCAAAAAACTCTTATTAAAGTCTACGCAAATGGGGGGGATTGTGAGATGTCCCTAAAGGGCAAAAACATTTTGCTTCAAGGGGTGAGGGTTGTAAGTCTCTTCACACTCTTCACACGGGGGGAGGGGAGAAGAGTTAAGGACACCCTCTCCTCACAAGGGTGGGGTGACTGAAAAAGGGCTTGAGAGATGGCTGATTAGGGAGTGCTGAGAAGAAGGCAGTGAGGGCTGCAAGGTATGGCTGCAAGTACAGTTGTGCAATAGCTTCTACACAGTACGCAGGCACAGAGTGGCGGTACGGCCTCGTGTAGGGTGCAGCCTAGGGGTGTACTCTATGTAATGAGCTACTGGCCATGGAGTACCCGAGGGTTTATATAGGTGCAAGGTACGGTTGCGGGTACTGAGCAAAGTACGGGTGAAGGAACAGTGTACCATCAAAGTGCACTGGTCCACTGCATGAGCCTGGGGAAAGGTACGATGGTGGTGCACATACAAAGGTGTGGTATGCATGTATCCTTTTGGTCAGAGGCAGCATGGATATCCACACGGCGGTACATGTGGACCATGCAATGGGTGGTCGGCCTTGGTCCTTAGGCGACCATTGTACAGGTGCCCTGGTGAGTGTATACGGTCCTTTTTGGGACGGGGTTCCCAAATTTGGGACACCGGCCTTGATTTGCGTACCAGAACGCCCGAGGGGGTAAATTGTTTTTTTAGCAAAACTGTATGGGATGTTCCCCTCTTCGTTGGGGTGCAGACCGTCCGTCAATCGGACGCCCGATCGTGCATTTATTAAGGTTTAAATGTCATCATTTTTTAAACTAAAAATAACTAAAATTCGCGTATAAGCTTGATCTGGTGTCTGTTTTGGATGCTATAAAATCCTACACTAGGGTAAAATCATGCGCAAATTCAAAATTTGGACTCGAAATTTGAAGATTATAAGTGGAAATGGCTCGTTTAATAAAATCACTGATTTTTACACCATAAAAACTAATAAATTCATCTATTACAGGGACATTTTTTATTACTGAAGATGGGCATGTTACAAAAAAAATTCATATTTAATTTTGGCCCACAGTTGGTTACTATTCCACCAAGTCTTCCTTTTCCATCCACTGTGGAAAGGAGATCTGGAGGACTAGGAAGGGGGGGGGATAAGTTAGTCAGCACAACAAAGGAGATGGCTCGTTTAATAAAATCACTGATTTTTACACCATAAAAACTCATAAATTCATCTATTACAGGGACATTTTTTATTAATGAAGATGGGCATGTTACAAACAAAATTCATATTTGATTTTGGCCCACAGCTGGTTACTATTCCACCATGTCTTCCTTTTCCATCCACTGTGGAAAGCAAATCTGGACTAGAGGGGATGAAGGTGATGCAGGCCCAAGTAAGTCACAAATTTAGGCATCAATCATTTCATGGTAGCCAAACACTCAAATTTTAGCAAGGTTTGCCCAAATGGGTTGCCAAATCACTAAAGGCTCAGGGCTATTATCAAGGAGCTACCAAGATGTGGGTACCTAAATAGAGTAAACCAATTGGCCCGAAGCAAAAGAGCCAGGTAATGACGAAGAAAAAGATGACAAGGCCTAGCACGGTGCTTAGATGGCGGCCTAAGCTCCCCTCTATCTCGGAAAATCCAATAGGAAGGGGGGAAAGTGAAGGGTACTCACAACAGTCCCGAGAGGAGTTAGAAACAGAATGACTATAGCAAGTATTGCCATTTCCTCCGCAGTGTCTGACACAAGGGCCCAAGCATGAAATAAAACAATTCTTAGAGCAACAATCTCAATATATTGGCCCAAGTCAATACCGAAAGCAGTGCAAGGGGTGAAAATGATGGGTTTAGCACTAAAGGGTAGTGTCATAGAGCACTTCAATTGGTGGTAGCCCACTGCATAGTCACAGCAGCAAAGGGGGGGAAGGAAGTGATAAAACTAGGAAAATTTATTTGGCAAAGGCAAAATTTGCGTGCAAATTTGTCAAAAAGCGAGTAAATTCATCGAGAAACCGTGCAAATTCGAATGGAATTTGCTCGCAAATTCTCAGGCGATGCGCACATTCAAAATTACGCAAGTTTGAAATTTACGCGAAATTTTGCAAGAGAGAAAAACTTGCACGTAACTTCTGAATTTGCGCGCAGATTCGCAAGAATCTAAAAGCGAATCATTAATTGCCACATTGCCTGAAAATAAAGGCACGAATCACAGGGGTGTAACGGTAATAATGGTCAATGGAAATTAACCGTGGATGAAGTTGCGCGTAACTTGGGAAATTGCGCGTGCAAATTCAGAGAAAGAGGAAGCCAAATTGCTTGCAACCTAGGAAGTTACGCGCAACTTCAAGTCAGCCGACTTGAGCTGCATCCTGTGTCATTTGCACGTGTGCCAAACTCTTGTAAATTTCTGCTTTGACTACCCTTCGCCCCCATATCCAAGGTACTCTCGCACATACACACACACACTCACTCTCACGCACCATCGTCAATGGTCATCAACAGCACCACATTCATCACTCCCACCTTCGCTATCACTCAGACACTTCCACGCAAATTTGTATGCACCCTAGGCATATGCATGTGCACACTTAGGATGAATCAGCGATGGATTATAGCATTTTCCACATCGGTCTACTAAAGTCACACCTCCTCCACCAAGCCCAAATACTCTCTTGGAGGCCTGTGGTTGGGTACTCCATCGATCAACTAGCAGAGTTCTTGGAACTCGCAGAGGAAGTAAATCATAGTCACATTAATACGGGGAATCGGGTCTATGGGTTCTTGCAAGCCGCATAGACCCAAGAGAGTACTCGGGAGCACTACATAGAACTGAGGGGTGCCCATCTAAATAGACCATAGATCCTTTGCAAAGTTTTGGAAAGTGTGTGTACTCCGTCTTGGAACCAGTTTGAATTAGTAACCAATTTTGCTCGATTGTGTCTATTGGAGGATCCCGATTTCTACTCAGTGGTGTGAGCACACAAGGATCACAAGCATGGACCAAGAAATTCCACGGTGGGAGGGAAGAGAAAAAGGATACCACTTCCTGAAGCCAGCTATCTCACAGATCAAATGCTTGCTGATATCCAGGGCATTAAGGTCCACAGTCCGGTAGTGGCAGCAGGGGGAACAAAATATCATGTGGAAATCTACTTAGAAGAATGCTATGATCTACTTAAAGAGCAAGAGCCCCTATCCACAATCCCACTCGGCAATGCCTTTAGGAAACAGTCAAAGTAACTCTTTATGAAATAGTCAAAGTCAAGATGTCCTTCCTTCAATATGGTATATTCATGTTTGAACCGTTAGATCTTGCAGGAATGAACACAACACAGATTAAATGGACGGAGGAGGACCGAGCGACACTAGTCCATGCTATTTTTGTTGGACAGATAGAGCTGCAGGAAGTTGAGTTAATGGCAAGACTGCCAAGGCTACTAATATTCTTCAATGTTGTTAGATGGCTAGCCGTCTTACAAATGACATACAGGAAGAGGATGAGGAAGCTCTGCAGTTGTAGGCCCTTTCATCATCTGCAGTACTGTGTTAAAGCCGGAAGACTGCACAAGCACTCTACACGCAATGAGGATCTATAGCCTGACCAAAATGAAAGACGTTGCTCACAGCCACAGAAGATACAACCTATACACTAGAGCTGTTAGGCCTTACAATTTCATAACAGCCCATCTACAAACAGTATCTGCTATAAGCCTGCACCAACCACCTGTTATTACAGTTGTCGGGTTCGTCGACTAGTTTGGAAGGGGGGGATGTTACAGGATATCACTACTCGGACCCCCAAAAAACCCTCACCTCAGCAAGTACCTCACAGCGGTGTTAATCTTGTAAGCTCAGGGATGGTCTTAGTGTAAAGGGTATCTCTTTTTTCTTCTTCTTCTTCTTCAAAAAGCTATAAATAGAGTTTTGGTAAAAAAGTTTGGGCGTTTGAGTGTGAAACTCCGACAAGAGTATAAAAGGCGATGTAATGATTGAATAGGCACTTCCATTATCTTGAAGGTTTGAGGTGGGAGGAGTCGCCCTGCACCACTCCACTCGTGGAATAAAAGAGAACCTCTTGTCTATCTCTGTTTGGTTTCCAAGTACATTTGTTGTCTTTCTTGTGCACGTGTATTAAGTGTTGTGCTTAGCAAGTGTGTGAGAGAGGAAGCGAGTACATGAGGGCCTGTGAAAGGGAGATTTCCTCAGGGCCGTGTAGATAGAGACTACCCACTAGGATGCATGGAGATTCAAGTGAGCTACCTTTGTGAGAAGAGGAAAGAGAGGTACCTGTTTGAAGGTGTAGGCAACATTGTGAAGTAGCAGTGAGTGTTTGTTCATGTAACCCTAATTGGGTTGGAGGTGGAAGGAGAATTCCCATTCAGACCTTGCCTAGACTCTTGCTTGGATGTGTTGGGTGTGTGTGTGCTCCCTCCTTGTCTTTTCTTAAGACCCGTAACATTCAATGCTTCCTTTCTGCATAGAAACTCCCTCAAAACTAGTATTGGTGCCTTCTTCTAGCACCCAAGTCTGTGTGGAAATGGCAACCAACAAGGGAGAAGGGCCTTGTGTGCAGAGCATGAAAATGTGAGCGGGTAGTCCCCTGGGCTGTAGAACATCATGTTGAGATGGCAAGCTCAACATGAGCTGACACTCACGAGGCGCCTGCATGACTGTTTGAAATTTACATCACTGGCAGGTTTGGTAGCTGGCACCAACATATCTTCGCCATAGATT
This sequence comes from Cibotium barometz, assembly GCF_041138505.1. NCBI lineage: Eukaryota > Viridiplantae > Streptophyta > Polypodiopsida > Cyatheales > Cibotiaceae > Cibotium > Cibotium barometz. Next base: position 57,868,132 of record NC_141046.1, on the reverse strand, counting down.
CTATAGCTAGACTACATCGACTAATCCACACCTACTCACTCTACTTAGTCTGTTCACATTATGGACTGCTTGTATATACTCTATTATGTGTGTTAGTCACTTTATCTTCTTTGTATACCTCTTTTATTGTGTGAAGAAGAGAAGAATTTTCAGCCTCTCACCTTGTGTGTTCTCTTCTAGGATGTGTGTGAGTGTGTGTGTGCTTGCAAGAGCTCAAGCTCTCTTCTCCCCTGCATCTTTTCATGGTATTAGAGCCTGGTTCATGCTAAGGACTAAGCGACAAGAAAGAAAAGCACTAGAAGCGGTACGAGGGTAAGAGCTTCATCTACTCTTCCCCCTTTGTGTTGGCTACTATACCCTTGTCTCGGGAGCTCTTTGGGAGACACCAGCAAACGAACTCCGATTGAGGAGCTTTCTTTTGTGGGAGAAGATCTATAGGGCAACTATACTATTTATTGGACAAAGTTTTTCAGGCCAAAAACACATTGTGAGTGCGTGTGGACCTCTGTTTTTCAGTTCGCAAGTGTTCACGAGCACTGCAGGTAAGTTTCAATTCTCTACAGAACTCTGTTTTTGGAACTGCAAGAAGGGAGATTGATTGTGCAGACACTATGTGTACTATAAAGAGGTCTTAAAGTTGCCATTGGGTGTATGTATGAAAATTGAGGTCACTGGTTGTGACAGTTTGGAACAGTATAGTATCGCTATAGAGAATACAACAGTTTGTGTAGGTTAAATAAGAGTGTTGTTTTTGGTAAATTTGTGTTGCAGACAAGATGTTGAATGATGGAATAAACCAGATTGTTTTGCAGAGAAGCTTGACAAGAATAACTTCCATGCTTGGAGATTTATATTGATAAATTTCTTGATGGGAAAAGGTTATTGGGACTACATTGAAGGTGAACATGAGGAGGCACCCGAGATATCGAAGATTAATCCAACTGTTGCAAATGTAAAAGAATTCAAGGATTGTAATTAAGGAGCAAGGAAAGTCATGTATACAAATTGAAGAATAAGCTTCATACTATGGAGAAGAAAAATATTCCTGTGTGAATGATTATGCCTTGAAGATCAAGGGCATTCTGGAATCCCTTGCATCTATTGGTGTTTCTGTTGATGATGATGATAAGGTGTAAGTGTGTCTACGTGGTCTTGGGCCACAATATAAAGCATTCAAGACGTCTATTCAGACTCGGGAGAACATTTTCAACTTCACAGATTTGGTGTCAATGCTGATTATTGAAGAGAAGAATTTGAGTGAAGATCAACAGTCTTCACAAAACAAAAAGAGTTCAGAGCAGTAAGCCTTCTACACAAGTTCAGGTAGAGGACGAGGTAGAGGTCATGGACGTGGCCAAGGCAGTGGTGGCTAAATAAACAACAGTCCCAAGATTCGCAACAACAACACACGGGTGGAAGAGGCCAGTTTAGAGGTAGGGGGAGTCAAAGAGGTCATGATAATTGGCAAAGGCAGCATAATGATACACGAGGCTGTTTTTACTATGGTAAGCATGGACATGTGTAGGCAGATTGATATAAGAAAAAGAGTGACATGCGAAATGAAAAAGTGTAGCAAAACAACTATGCATCCTCTACCAAAAATAATGAGGATAATGAGAGGTTGTTTGTTATGCAACATGTAGTTAATGCTATGTCCGGAAAAATGATGTAGCAGCATGTAAGGATGATGTATGGTATGTTGATTCAGGTGCTTCGAACCACATGACAAGTCATGGTGAGTGGTTGAAACTGCTCATTTGATTGCCCATGTTGGAGATGTGCCATTGTCTATACAGGATGGTAAGGTGAAGTATCTTGTAGATATACTTCATGTTCCGAACATTACAAAGAATTTGGTTTCTATTGGCTGGATGATTGATTAGGGTTTGCAGGTCCAGTTTAACCCTAATGGATGTTATGTAGAAGACTTTAAAGATAAGTGCAGGTTGGTTGCAAAAGGAAACAGAGTGGGCAGAATGTTTACATCATTGAATGTAAATGTGCCGCCTGAAGTGAGTGTTGCAATATTTGCAACTAGTTTAGGAGTTGTTGCAAATACAGACATTTGGCATAAGAGAATTGGGCATGTAAATGTGCAAAGAATGAAGTCTATGCAGACTAAAGAAATTGTAACAAGGCTGCCTAAGTTTAAAGTTGAAGGTATGCAGAAAGTATGTGAAGCATGTCAATTTGGAAAGCAAACAAAGCATGTATTTCCACATTGACGGAAATGTGAGTAGGAATATACTAGATATGGTGCATTCAGATGTATGGGGTCCTGCAAAGACTATGTCAATGGGTGGCTGCAGGTACTACGTAATATTCATTGAGGACCACACAAGGAAAGTGTGGGTGTATTTCATGAAGGAGAAGAGTGAAGTTTTCACTCATTTTCAAAATTTCAGAGTGCTGAAAAATAGGCAGGAAAGCATGCAAAGTGCATAAGGTCAAATGGAGGGAGAGAATATTTCTCCAATGAGTTCTCTGAATTCTTGTGAAAGAATGGCATTCAGAGAAAAGTTGCATGTAGATACACTCCACAACAAAATGAAGTTGTTGAGTGAAAAAACAAGCACATTGCACAGATAGCATGAGCATTGATGGCAGAGAAGAATATGTTGCCTAGCTATTGGGCTAAGGCTGTGTCTACAGCAGTTTATAGCATGAACAGGACTCCTACTGTAGCCATACATGATGTAACGCCAGAGGAGAAGTTTACTGGCAATAAACCTAATTTGTCTCACTTGAAAGTTTTTGGATGTATTGCATATAAGCATATGCCAGATGAGTTGTGTACTAAGCTAGATCTAAAGGTAGAAACTTTGTGTACTATGCCAGGAGAGTCCTCATCCACTAGTTCTATTGATAGAACATGGAGTGGCAAGTTGTGTCATAATACCAATCCTGGAAATGTAGTTGGTACATCAAATAAAGGCAAAGAGAAAGTGGTTGAGCCCCTTGGTAAGCCTGATATTTCTGCAGGGCATTCTCTTGTTGATGGAGAGTCTAGTGGCTCAGAGATGAGCCCTATATAGAGGTTGACTTATGATGGTTATGTGGCACATCACTATGCTTATATGGCAAAAGTTGTGCAGGTTATAGAACCCACATGTTTTGATGAGGCTATTGGAAATGTGTGTTGGAAGATATCTATGGATGACGAGATGGATGCATTGTATGGAAATGAGACTTGGGATTTGGTGCCATTGCCTAAAGGCAAGAAAGCTATTGGTTGTAAGTGGGTGTATACGGTGAAACATAACAGTGATGGTAGCATAAGCAGGTACAAGACTAGATTGGTAGCCAAAGGATATGCACAAACAAATGGGATTGATTATAAGGAGACATTTGCCCCGGTTGTAAGGATGGCAATTGTGAGAGCTGTGATTGCGGTGACACAAGTATCAACTCTTAAAAACAAATCCCAAAACATTAATAATGCGGATTGTGCAGATGAGTTTGAGACTCTTATGCAAGAGTTTTCAAACATTTTTTCGGATGATTTGCTGAATGGATGGTTAATCAATTCCTCCATCTAGGGCAGTTAACCATCCCTGTTGACTTAGTACCTAGTGCTAAGCCAATTTGACGGCCTCCTTATAGGCTTAGTCATTTTGAGGCCAAAATATTTGAAGAAGGGGTTCATACACCCTAGTTCTTCTCCTTGGGCTTTGCCCATTCTTCTCATGAAGAAAAAAAATGGGTGTATGCGTATATGTATAGACTATCGTGGTCTTAATTAGATCATAGTCAAGAACAAGTATCCCTTATCTAGATGAGTTGTTTGACCAACTTGGTGGAGCTAGACACTTTACCAAGATTGATCTTAGATCATGGTATCATCAGGTGTGGATTAAGGAAGAGGATGTGCCCAAAAAAACATTTAGAACTCAATTTGGACACTATGAGTTTTTGGTTATGCCATTTGGCTTAACCAATGCTCCATCTATGTTCATGTTCCTCATGGGCTCTATTTTACGACCGCATCTAGGAAGATTTGTTGTGGTTTTCCTAGATGGTATCCTTATCTATACTTGGTCTAAGCGAGATCATTTAGACCATTTCCATAAAGTGTTCTAGATCCTTAGGGAGAATCAGCTCAATGCGAAAAAGAGCAAGTTTGAATTTTTTGTTAGGGACATTAATTATTTAGGTCACATCATTTCTGTAGAGGGAGTGCAGATGGGTCCAAAGAAGGTTGAGGTTATCCTCAAGTGGCTTGAACCTCATAACATGGAAAGTTGTAGACCTTCCTTGCTTTATCAGGATTTTATCATCAGTATGTGAGGGATTATGCAAAGATTGCGGTCCCTTTGACAATTTTTCTTAAAGCCAAAGGTAAGTTCTTTCTTTGGAAAGATAATTAGCAATGACAAAGTTTTTAAAAACTCACGGTGGCAGTAGTTGTCTCTCCTACTCTAAAAGTAGTTGATCCTAATTAGCCTTTTGTGCTTGAGATAGATGCCAATGGTGAGGCCATTGGAGCAGTATTGTCGCAAGAGGGATGCCCTATTGTATTTGAAAGTAAGAAACTTAATCCTACATAGAAATACTATTCAGCATATGAGAGAGAGTTGTTTGCGATAGTCCGTGCCTTCAAAAAGTGGCATGTCATTATTTGTATGGTGTGCACTTCGAAGTCGTGTGATGGATCTTTAAAGTCTTAAATATCTTTTTTCATAACCAAAGTTCAAGAGGCGGAAAGGCTAATGGGCATATTTTCTCCAAGAGTTTGATACTCAACTACGGTATCAACGAGGCAAGGTTAATGTCGTAGAGTAGATGCCCTAAGTCATATGCCGATGGTGAATGATCTGAGCTCATCAAGTTTTGGAGTACATTCTTAGACAAATTAAAAGGAAAGTGCAAGCTTGATTCTCGTAAAACAAGCAAGCTTGGTTAGCAGTACTTAAAAATCAAGAAAGACCAGCTAGTTCTAGGGTGGCACCCACTTTGCCTATTGAGTCTAGTTATGGATACAATTCAGAGACTCTTCCTAGTTCTGAATCAAGGGATTTAGTTGCCGATGAGCTTGGGACATTGCTATAATTCCCAATAGAAGCATGCTCTTCACCACCTGGAGGTGATGAATTCGTCAAAGGGAAGAGTTTTGCAAACTTTTCCATAGACGAGGGTTACCTACTCTACAGAGGGAGAGTATGCATACCTTATGATGGTGACTTTGGGGCCCAAATTGTACAAGAAAGTCACGACAGTTAGAATTTTGAGCATCCAGGAATTCAAAAAAACATATGCACTAGTCAAAAGACAATTCCATTAGCCTGGTTTGTATAATGATGTTAAAGATTATATACTCAAGTGTAAGAAGTATCAGGTCAATAAGCATGAGCACCTTGTTGTGGGTGGCTTGTTATGTCCTTTAGATATTCCTCAAGCCAAGTGGGAGAGTATATCTATGGAATTTATAGTTGGATTACCTAGAACAAATCAAGGACATGACTCGATTTGGTTATAGTAGACCAACTAACAAAGATGGTAAGATTTATTCCTACCAGAAAAGATGTGAAAACACCAAAGTTGGCTTGTCAACTTTTTATAAAAATATCAGCTATACGGTGTGCCATTTGATATAGTTTTGGATAGGGATATAAAGTTTGTTAATCACTTTTTGTGTGTAGTGTTTAAGCAATTAAGCACTAGTATTAGCATGAGAACGGCAAATCATCCTGAATCTGATGGTCAAATAGTGCAAGTTAATCAAGTTTTGAAAGACATGCTTCGAGAGTATGTGAGTAAAAGGAAATCTAACTGGGAGGAATATCTACCCCATTTGAAGTTTGCTTGTAATATTTCTAAGCATTTGGCTACTGGCTTTAGTCCCTTTATGCTCAAGTATGGCTTCTAACCTCAATCTCCTATTGTTGTGGACTCGAGACCGCATGTTGATAATCAAAGGGAAGTAACCTTTGAGAAAGGTGAAAGAGTATTCCTTAAAGTTCCTTCTTGCTTAGAGACATTAAAGATGGGAATGTGTCCAAAAATTTCTCCTAGGTATTGTGTTCCATTCACAATCCTTCAAAAGGTTGGTGATGTGGCTTACAAGCTCCAGTTACCGGAGACTTTGAGAGTCCATCCTATTTTCCACGTTAGTAGACTACGGAAGGTGTTGAGTGACATGTACAATTTAGTAAGTCTCAAAGCTTTGGTTGAGTTCCAAGAACCACCATCAATTCCACATGAGCCAAAACGGATTTTGGATTACCGAAATCAGCACACTAGACATATTGTGTATTGTGAATGTTTAGTTAAGTTGAAGGATCGGTTGGAGGAATTTGCTACTTGGGGAGAGATTGAGTTCCATCATTGATAGCTACCCGAGTATAGTTTTTAAGCACCAAAACTCTTCTTCAAGGGAGAAGAAATGTTATGAAGAATATAGCAAGGGAAATAGACTTGGCTAGTGTCCAGTTGTGTGGGAAAGTATGCCTAGAGGGGGGATTTGTACACAAGCAAAGTTAGAAATAATCCAATCATTTCCCCTAAGCTATATCACATAGGATAAAATGTATTAGAATCACCTCCTTGCTAGCCACTTGTGATCATGCTACCTCATCAATGATGTCATTCTAGAAATGTATCTAGTCACATTGAGTATACCTCTCATGGCTATACAAGCACTATGTGTACAAGCTCATTTGTATCAATGCAATCATATCTTTCTTTTTTTTAATGAATGCCTCACTTATCTTTCTCCCTTAGTTTCTAATAAGGTATCAAGAGAATAGGTCTTTTTTTTTTAACTCTTTAGCATTCAATTTTTTGGAGCTTTCTATCTTGGGGTCTTCCAGCAAACAAACGTGTGGACCCATCTTTACTCTGCAGCCCCGCTTGATAGCTTGCGTAGACCAAGTTGCCGCTTGCAGCTCGCACATCTCTGCAACTCCTGTTTCTTCCTCCCTGCGTATCACTTCTGCAAGCACTGTCCACCATCGCTTTAACAAAGCAAAAGATAGGGGTCTACCTGTAGCCTTAGGTCTCGCCTATTCCGAGTCTCCGCCCAAGGGGGCAAGATACGCAGTAGCTGCCATGGAGAAGCTATCCCAATGCACTTGATCCGCATCTATCCATACATTGGCATACTGCGCTTCTGCTTGCAAGCCTCTCCTTCACTTTGGTGATTTGAGAGGAGGGACGAGTACACGTAGTGCAACGCGACAGTGTGACAATGCTCGCGTAGGAGGTGCACTGGAATTACTTCTCAAGGAGTTGTAAAGCTTGGAGACCTCAAGGGTTACAAGCTCGGCCATTGGAAACAACTTCACAACACTTGCAGTTCACACGTAATCTCTTGTTGGATGTGTTTTCAGAGTTAGGGTGAGCCATAACAACTACCATTAACAAAATTTGTCATCTATTCACCATCGAGCCTCTCTAAGCATACATACCCACTCAGACTAAGCTCGTTAATTATAAATGGCCCTAAGCCTCCATCTTCAATTTTTTCTTGTGTTTCTTGAGAGTATATGTGTTGATAGGAGTGTCATGCCAGTGCTTTTGTTGGCATTTTTCAGCATAAATTCCCATAACTTCTAAACTTTGATCTTCATCTAGCTTTTCAAGTTCATCTATGTGTTCTAAAAAGTCATGTCCAGTCTAGTTCAATTGTTTAGCCACTCTAGGATAGCATCTAAGATAAAGACTAGTTAAATGGAGTGGTTCCCATGGACATTTTATAAGCCATGCAATAGGCCCATAGAATAGAATGTAGCTAGTGTTCTTGAGTTTTCCACAACTTTTGTCAAAGAAGATTATTATGAATTCTTCCAAAAGGAATGCAATTACGTCGTTAATAAAGTGAACGTCTTGATCACTCATAATATCAATAGGTAAACCATAGCGAGTAAACACATATTTGTATCACATATTTGTATAGAAACTTAGCCATTATTTTGGCATCATTCTTGACTGTCACCGTCACCTCAACCCATTTTGTTAGGTAATTAGTTTCCCCACAATGATATATTCAGTGTGCATATGTCAAGTGATTAGTTTAATGGGACCAAAAAAATTGATTCTCTATTTAGAAAAAGCCCATGCTACCATAACTAGTCTTAGTGGCATATTGTCACTAGAGATTGGTGTCTTTGTCCTCTGGCATTGATCATAGCACTTTACGTATTCCGTCACATCTCTGAAAAGAGTGGGCCACCAGACTCCTGACCACAAAATCATCTTAGCAATGGTTTCACGTGAAAATTTGTCCACCTGCTACACCTGTGTGTGTATGATTCAAAACAGAAAGGTAGTCAGTCTCACCACAAACACAAGTCCATAAGTTCCCATTCTTGAAAAGCTACCCACTTATAGGATGTAGCTTCTATCTCAATTTCCTTCTTGCCATGAATTGGAAGTTTATCGTTCTGTATGACCATGCATATTGAGTATTTCTCTATATAAAAGCTCCATTTTGGGGTCATTTTAAATGATAATAGAGCTTTGTGCTTAAGTAGTTCCTTCCATCGACAAATTTTTCTCTTATACCAAAAATCTTATGTGTCTTTGTGTAAGGATGGCCACTAAAATCCATCCAAAGGGACTCACTTGGAAATATTACTATCGGAGTAGTGTATTCTACCAACACTTACATGAACTGATTCCAGGATCATTTCATTTTCATCTAGACTAGGAAAAAGACAAAGAATTCCATCATTTCCTGATCGATATAATTGTCTTGCAATAAATTGGAATGAGACACATTATTCCAAGAAAGTTATGTTTATCAGAACAGAGTCCGTATTTGAAATAATTACGATGGAAAGAAATATACAATCGAGCTCGCCCACCTTGGTGTTGTTTCAATGGAAAACAAGGTAGAATGTCATCATCCACACCAACTCGGACTTCTCCCAAGGCAATGCATGATAGGTGAATAGCCCTTTGATATGTACTGCCTTACAGCTACCATGAAATTAAATTCCAAAAGTATAACAAACCATCTCACAATTCTCTCTGTAGCGCACACTTTGTTAACCAGGTAAAGAAGTGCTTGATGGTCCCCAAAAAAAGACAAACCTATTGGCAAAAAGCAAGTAATGCCTAAATTTCTTTATAGCGTATATCATTGATAAGCCTTCACATTTTGTGGTTGTGTAACTCCTCCCTATACTATTTAAGTGGTGGCTGGCATAGGAAATAGGAAAATCCATGTTCTTTTCACTAGGTTGTGCAAGTATACAGCCAATTGCAAAAGCTGAAGCATTAATAGGTACATGGAAAATTTCATTCCATCTAGGAACTTTAAGGATTGGAGTTGACACTAATGCCCTTTTTAGCTTCTCAAATGCTACTTCAAAGTCTTCAGTCCATTCAAATACCACAAGCATTGCATAGAGAGGTCTAGTGATTTTGGTATACAAATAGATAAATCTACGATAGTAGATTTATCTAGTGATTTTGGTATACAAATAGATAAATCTACGATAGTAGCCACAATGGCCCATGAAAATTTGAATTCCCTTTGTGTTTTTGGTCTTGGAAAATCTAAAATGATTGCTAATTTATCTGCATTTGTAGAAACTCATTCCTTTTGGGTTTTTGTGGTGTGAAGAATCCTCTTGGTCGTGTATGACTAGTCAAATTTTCACGAGCCAAGTAACTGAACATGCCCTAATGGGATTTTCAGGAATAATTTTATTTTTGGATCTTTTTATTTTGTATTCCCCTTCTTCTTCTTTTTTGAGGTTATCCCATGCGGTCTTTTGAATACCTAGTTATAATATTCCCACTTCATGAATTGCCACATAGCAGGGGAATGTCAGAGTCCCAATCGGATGGTGCCCATGACAGCTACCCAAACCATTATTATGATCTTGTGCACAAAAGGTTTTCATGCCTAGTTATAATATTCCCACTTCATGAATTGCATAGCAAGGGAATGTCGGAGTCCCAATGGGATTTTTCCCATGAGAGCTACCCAAGCCATTCTTATGATCTTATATATTACGTTGTGGGGGATATGAGGCCAATACCCTTGCAGAAAAAGGTGTTCATACTTGATACTTTCTTCCACATAGGGAATCCAATGTTGGAATTCTTCAAGAAGGTCCTCCTCCTCTATGCTAGCCATAAAAACATGTATGAAATCTCGTGGCTCGTTTGTGTTAGTGTGACCTATTAGAATTGTAGTGGTTGTTCACAAGGTAGGAGGTTTTGAAGAGTTGATTGATGTGACTGATGTCCAACTATTGCACCAATTTGTTGATTCCCTAATTTGGCATTGGATAAAGTCTTTGTCTTGGTTGAGTTGGTGTACCACTACTTCAAAGTCTTTTGATTTTTGCAAGGTCTCACCGATCTCTATGTGAATTTTCTTGCTAGTGCCTTAGAGGTGTGAAACACTTGATACTATAACTTTGGTATTGTCATCAAATTCTTGTGGGTTGAAATCTTTATAAATGAAGCTATGAGAGGTGAGGATTGGTTTAGCTTTTCTAGAGATTGGCACAAAGCTTCCCCTCGTTCATAGGTGGAATGCGAGGCAAGGGTTGTCCTTGTTGTAGGGAAGGGAAGGGGCTCATGGACAACCTATTTGGCTTTATCCTATGCTAGCGTGGATGCTTGTTGCTTTCTTGTTGGTGCTTGGGGTTTGGGCAAGGTATTTTTTAGGAGCCAAATCCAAGAGTTATCCTCATACCATCGTTGTGCCTAAAGAAGGTTCTTGGGCACCTATTGGTTGTATTATTTATACTTCTTTGGCATTTTCTTGCAAACAAGGATTTTTTGTGTTGTGGGTTCCTTTTTATAACCCATTGGAGCATGTTTTTTTGTCATGATGACTATGAGTTGGTTGTTGTTGAATCTTTGGGTTATGTGTGTGCAATGGGTTAGACATTGTTGAGTTAGGAGTTATTTTGGGATTTGGTTTTGGGGAAGCTAACTCCATGGGGCCCTCAAGGAGGGTGAGCTTCTACAGTGAACAATGAATGCAGAGGGCTAGGCAGTTTAGGAGTTTAGAACCTTGAGAGATGATGGCTTGGCCACCATGGAAGACCGCCCATTTTCCTTCTTTTCATTCTTCATGCATCTTCTTGAGCTCCTTGCTTTTGTGCTTTGACTTGGTGAATGGTGAGATCCTTGATGCTCCACAATTTGGTCCCCTCAAGGAGGCATGATTGTAGGAGGAGCTTGCCATGCCCTTCTTGAGTTGGTGAATGGTGAGATCCTTGATGCTCCACAATTTGGTCCCCTCAAGGAGGCATGATTGTAGGAGGAGCTTGCCATGCCCTTCTTTATTCTTAAAGTTGATGATGGCTTGCCTGTTGGGGATGCACTCGTCGTTGTTACTATGGTTTGCATAGTTTCTTATTGTCACAATATCTTCAAAATCTATGAGCATTGGCTTGTGGAAATCATTCAAGAGGGGAGTGATGTTGTCAATGTACTCTTAGTTGTGGTTTCCCACAACTTTGGAAGCCCTCCACCAATATAGACCTTGAGGGCTTTCTTCTCTTGGAGATGGCACTCATGAAGCTCAACATCAATGTATTTTTCTACCTTTGTGGCAATGTAGGTCGCCACTTTTTGGGCTTGTGTTGCATCTTTGGTCTACATTACCTTGCCCTTCTTGGTGGCGAGGGTCAAGTCACATCAAAGTGAGCCTCAAGCACACTAAGGCATGCACGGAGGGCTCAATTTTCTTCTTGGATCTTGTAGTTTTCCTCTTGGATTCTTTGGTTCTCTTCCTCTATTTGTCATACATTGCTTGGATACTTGTGGGGTATTGCAACAACAACAACAAAGATGGCTTCTTGTGTGTGGCAGGGGTTTTGGGGTCAAGGGGCAAGGCTCCCCAAGATCCCTAACTGAAATGCAAGAGCCATATTGGGTACTTGAGGGATGGTTCAATTCCTTAGGCAAAGATTCACATTCATTGTACATTAATCAAAATGTAAGAGCCTACTTTGGGTTGAGGGAGGGTTTGATTCCTTAGTAAAAGATTCACACTCACTATATATTTGCACCACATATTGCATACATGATCTGCGTACTATCTATTTTTTTATGAGAGTACACCCACATGCTCTTTTGTGTGTTTTCCATAGGATACACCACGTTGTTTTTGCAAGAGGGCCACAGGGTTTGTGGTACATTGTGGGGATAGAGCCCAGCTAAAATGTTGTATGCTCCCCTGCTATTATGAGGGGGGGCAGGGGTGCAACTGACCACCACAGGCAGATGCACGCCCCCTATGCGCATGACCTAGGTGGGGGTGGGCAAACCCTAGATGAATTTAGTATATGTGTGAGTGAGAGGGACAGATAGTTTGAGAGCTCTTAATTTGATTAAGCTAAAAGTATAGCATACCATAGCATGAATCACACACAAAATAAAACTCAACACAAGAATGGGGTAAATATATCCCCCAAAGCATGTCCATGTTCCAAGGATATTGTAGTATTTGATTTGATAACCCTCTTTTTAGAGTCAATATGTAAAGTCCCCTCTAAAGACAAGGGGGGCTATCCCTTTACAAATTGTTTATTCATTTGTACGAAAGTTCTAAAGTAAAGGTTAACTTGTGAGAGCCACTAGTTTTCTTCAGTACATGCTTCCAAGAATAGGTCAAGTGGTCTACACTACTTTAGCATCACTCATGTTGTGCAAGATTATTTCCAAATAAATTATATACATGTGTAAAAATAGCCTTCTTTGGTACATGCTTCTAAGCATAAGTTAAGTGGTCTACACTACTCTAGCGTCACTCATGTTGTACAAGATTCTCTCCAAAGAAATACTTGTGTACAAATAGCCTTCCAATAACTTATGCTACATGGATGTTAAGATTGTTGTTCCATGAATAGCAAAGCAATTGTTTTCATACCATCCACATCAAGTCTACATGTAGTGCCTCATTTGGAATCCCCACATAGCTTATGTCTTGTGGTGCCTCTTTTGGTGTCTCTACATATCTCATCACCTAAGTATTAGTCACATGAGTAAAATCAAATAATTGATGAAAACAAATTCCATGACTCATGAGCTTTCCCAATAATATAATGAACTACGTAAAATACCAATTTTCACTATAGTTATGAATATGAGGTTTCCCCAATTATCATTGAGAGTGGATTTATAAAACCACAGTTTTTATGAGAAAAACAAGACAAAGTAGGTGTTACCACTAGCATGAAAAATGACCAACCAAGGTTTTCTCTAAGTTAGCATGAATACACATGCACAAAGTCATTGGAACACATAAGAAAATTGTTGAGATATTTTCAAAGTTGCCACTTATATATGAAAAAGAAAGAGGGGAGAAGATAGATAGAGCTGTTGCACAAGCACACACACAAACCCTAGAGAAGAGCACACAAAGATGGAGGCTAAAATCTTCTTCTTTTTCTTCTCTACTAACAAGATAACAAAGGCCTAAAAAACATAAGGGAAAAATAGCATAAGTACTATGTACAATGGTCATAGTGTGAAACCGCTAAGTGAATGAGCTGGCAAGATAAGTGTTCCATCACTCTCGCTAGGTAGACCAATCGGTGTAGTCAAGCTGTCAAACCTACTACCGTATGTCAATGATGTGAAGAATGAGGTGCAACCATCATGCAGGTGTATAGTGAGTGTCATCTCATGTTGAGCTTGACATCTTAACACTCCCCCTCATGCTATCTCATGTACTCCAAGCATCACTCAAACCCAGTGCAGCTTCTCTGCTCCCAGGGCCTTGGTGAAAATATGTGCTACCTCCTCCTCTGTGCTCAAATACACGAGGTCAATGTCACCAGCCACCCAAGACCCTCTCTCTCTCGATGAACTGGTAGTGGACCTCAATGTGTTTTTTCTCACATGAAACACTAGATTATATGCCAACTAGATGATACTAAGTTTGTCACAGTATATGACAAACTTTTTTTTAGTCTATAACCCCAAATCACCAAGTAGCTTGTGTAACCAAGCTACCACACATGCAACAAAAACACCCATGTACTCTACCATTGTACTCATAAATAAGGCCATTCTAGGCTGCTTCTTGTTGCTCCATCTCACAACAGCACTCTCGAATGCGAACATAAATCTATTGGTGAATCGTCAATCTAAGACACTACCAGCCCAATCTGCATCAGTGTATCCATAATACAAATCCAAAATCTACATCCTTAGCATAGAAGAGACAATAATCCAATGTTGCACTCACATAGTGCAATGTGCATCTCACAGCATCCAAGTGTGGCTTTCAAGGAACCTGTATAAATTGACTCTCTAACCACACAATATAATTCAAGTCCTCTCTCATGATGGTCAAGTAAATCAAGCTACCCATAATTTTCCTGTACATTGTTGGATTCTCCAACACTTCACCTGCATTTGCACTCAACTTCAAATTCTAATCTAAGGGCACTGAAATAGGCTTGTAATCAGCCATACCATACTTGGAAAACATGTCCAATGCATACTTCCTTTATGACAGCCATATGCCCTCAGTAGTGCATATCACCTCAATGCCCAAGAAGTATTGCAACTCACCCAAGTTTAAGGAGACTCTTCACACTCTCCACATCTTCCAAACTATCAACCCCAATGGTTAAATCATCCACATAGATGGTGACAATTCCCTTATTAGTCTTACATACATATAAAGAGTGATCTGCATCTACCATGCAACATCCAATAGTAACCAAGTACTGTGCAATCCTCTCATGCCAAGATCGTGGAGCTTGCTTCAAACCATATAAGGGTTTCTTTAACGTGCATACCTAATTAGGGTGATCCAAATCCTCATAACCTAGTGGCTGGTCCATATACACTTCTTCCTGTGAATCACCATGCAAGAATGCATTCTTCACATCCATCTAATGTAAGACCCATCCTTTTGATGTAGCCACTGCAATAATAGCTCGAATAGTAGCCATATTAGCAATGGGATTGAATGTCTCCTTATAATTAATTCCATATGTCTGTGTTACCCTTTTGGCAACCAATCTTGCCTTGTACCTGCTTATGCTACCATCACCATTATGCTTTACTTTCTAGACCACCAATTGAATTCTTGCCCTCTAACTGTTAAAACCCTAAGATCTCTCTATATAATTGTTATGCATAAACATGCATAAATTAGGCATAAACTCATCCACCCGACCACCCCCGCGAGCCCAAGGGATGCACACATGAATTATAATGAAGTACATCATTACTTTACCTTGATGTCCCACCTATACCATCAAGAGGTATAACTCCAATCGAGTAGCATGTAGCTATAGTGTGAAATGGTAGGTGAGTAGATATAATCCTCTATACAAGAGAACATTATATCACAACCTAGCCTCAAGATAACATAGCCTTGGCCTCCTTGAGTGTGTCCCATGTCCCTATTATATAGGAGGGTCCTCAAGCGACTCTTGACTCTCCATTTCCCATGTGTGACCCTTGGATGCCTGATCCTAACCTTAACCCTTAAGATTAGTCCTAACCCATGCTCCACTAGAGCTTGCTCCCATGCTCCCATGCTCACAAGCCTAATATGGGTTAGCCTCCTAGTATATGCACACATAATGTGCATGTAACGTACTTCCCCTCTCTCAAAACATTGCACTCTTGGAATGAAAAGAAGGAGAACTGCGCTAAACAATCTCAACCGACTCCCAAGTCGAATCCTCTATTTCCTTATCTTTCCACCTATTTTTAACCTCAGGGATTAGTCAACTACAAAGTTTCCTTTCCTTGAATTCAAGTACCTTATCAGGTTCATGTGGAACATAGGATAAATCTTCGACTTCAACGAGTTCTTGAGAAGTAACTGTGTTATCATCATCACCTCCCAGTTTCCCTTTCAATCTACTGACATGAAAGACTGGATGATGAACTCTAACATGTGGAGGTAGTTTTAGTTCATACGCAACCATGCCAATCCGATGTATAACTCAAAATGGACCACAATATCTAGGAGATAAATTTGAGTCTTTTCCTATTGACAAAGTCTGAGAATCTTTAGGAACTTTTAAATAAACCAATGCTCCTGGTTCAAAAGATCGAGATGAGTGTCCCCTATCACAGCATAAAATCGTGCTCTATCCTGAGCACTCCTGATAGAATCCTAAGCTTCGGTCAGCATTTCCTACATATATCACGCAAGAAATCCCTCGTCTCGATACATCAAGCTCAATGTCCTTAAGAGACCAACATCAATAGGTGCCCTGGGTTGATACCCATAAATAAGCATAAACAGACTAAAACCAATAACCGTACGTTTAAAACTATTATAGGCAAATTCCATCATAGGAAGATACTTTTCCCAATTTTATGATTTTCTAGAGACATATGCACGAAGCATAACCTCTACAATCTGATTCACACGTTCTGTTTGCCTATCAGACTACTGCGGATGATCAAAGGAATTCATACTCAAAGTAGTTTTCTCGTTGTAAACCATTCGGAATAAAGTAGGAAAACATGGCATTAAAGGTAGGAACCAGGGATTCATCGATGGCCCAAAGTAGCCACATCTGCACAGAGAATACATACGTACATCCGTAAACCATCAGGTGGATTGTTTAAATCACCTAAAGTATGGAACTAAAAAAAAGAAATGCCAACAAAGGAAGAATCTAAATTTCCTTAATCCAAACACAACAAGATAAACTCGTTGAACTCTAAAGAAAAAGATTTCAACAAGTGAATATGCTGACGAGATTATACTCATCAAAACATGGCATTAACGGTAGGAACCAAGGATTCATTGGTGGCCCAAAGTAGCCACATCTGCATAGAGAATACATATGTACATCCATAAACCATCAGCATAAACCATCAGGTGGATTGTTTAAATCACCTAAAGTATGGAACTAAAAAAAAGAAATGCCAACAAAGGAAGAATCCAAATTTCCTTAATCCGAACACAACAAGATAAACTCGTTGAACTCTAAAGAAAAAGATTTCAACAAGTGAATATGCCGACGAGATCATACTCATCAAAACATGCAGGCTATAGATAAAAGAAGTTTATCTAGAGAATGCCTACACTATAACTTCTAGTGAATTCAGAAAATGAGATTGTCTTTGAATGTTGAGGTCAACATGCCAAGTGATGTAAGCAAAGCAACAATCTTGAGCCCAAATTATCCCATAAGATAATATATGTGAGGGATTGCTAGCGTTCCATACCACCATGATACCACCCATACATACCTTACCAATTTGAAACTCCTTAATATGCCGTCTAGGAAATATGAATAAAATCCTATATAAAAGGAATGAGATGGCTTTATCCCAGACTTTCACATACTAAAAACCTTTCTCGATATACCTGAGACCACATTAAGGAATAACTCTTTCGAGTACATCATTAGAAAAGAAATTGAATTATTGGTGCCTTTCTAATGATAACTACCCAATAAACACAATAAAGCTTGGGTAGAAAAATAACTCACCTAGAAAAATTGAATTATTGGTGCCTTTCTAATGATAACTACCCAATAAACACAATAAATCTTGGGTAGAAAAATAACTCACCTAGATACATAAGCAACTAGGTATCCAAGTTGGAATATGTATAAGAGTACAAGGAATATACTCCAAAATTATGTGCAAATAACGAAGGCAAATGCTACCTTCAAAGCACATGATATTATCCAAAAGATCAAAAGATCCTTATAAATCCATGGATAAAAGCATAGAAGCTCCTCGAATCCATGAACACCATAGTTGATCATAAAAATCAATGCATGCTATCTAATGGTCATTAATCATGCCAAAAGAAGCATTAAAATTGGTGGCCAACTCATCAATCCGGAGTATATGAACGTGATGTCGTTCAAGCAAAACTCCAAAGTAAGCAAGTGAAAACACATATGTGTAGCACTCATTAAAAAATCCCTAGACACAAGTGATCTAGGCAGACCAAATAAAACTTGGAAAACATCCAATAAAATCCACCAAAACAAACCAATCAACTAACCCATGATAGAATTTATCTTAGGCTTAAGAAATTAAGCATAGACCACACTTAAACAAGTGTAAAATAAAATATCATGGACAAGTGTCAAAGATGAGACACACTTTGAATACAAATTCTAGCCATCATTGAAGAAATTAAGGAACATGTCCAAAAAGAATGGCTAAACAATGGTAAAAAAATCATGAAAATATTATTTAGAATTAATCCAAACAGAAATATCTACTGATACGAGGTATAATCGTATTAATAATATGTAAATAACCCGCATCTATCTAATGTCAGCATGAGAAAACATACTTCAATATTAAATAACCCTTGAAAATATTAAATTCTCGAGAAAACAGAATTATCATGATTTTGTTCATATTTTTCCTAATTTTATAAGGCCTTAAAATATGATAATTTTCAATTCCACCAAACCTATCTTATGGCATTCCAAACCTATATTTTTCTAGAAAATTTTTTAGCAATTATATTTGTCAAAATACCATTGATATTTTAAAAATACTAATTTTTAGGATTTCTAAAAATAATTTCTAGAATATTCTTGTTTTTTCCTAAAAATCCCATCATTTCCAATTCCGCCTCACAATTCTCAAATCCAATGAAAATTTATAATTTTAATGGATTTTCTAATTTTTTGGATCAAAAAATATATTTTTAAAGGAATTTGAATGGTCACGGGGCGGGCGCCCGAATGGACACACCACATGCCAATCACCAAGCCCACATTTTCCAAAAATTTAAATTAACCTTTGTCTAATTTTTCACAAATTTTTAGGAATTCTTAAAAAAATTTAATTAACCCCGAACGCATTAGAATATGAACGGTCAAAAAATTTCAGAATCCCAATGGTTTTCCTGGAATACAGAAAGCCAAAAGTTTTGGGAAAATGAAAAGACAAGAAAAAAATTAGAATGTGAAAGGTCTAAAGTTTTTCGAAATCCGAAAGGTCAAAAGATTTTCCGAAATTCGGAAAGCCAAAAGGTTTCCTAGGAATATGGAAAGCCAAGAAGTTTCAAGAAAATAATTTTCAAAAATATCCAGAGAATTTTTTTCCCAAATTTCGTATTTTCTCCTCTTTTTTCTAGCTTTTTTCCAAGCTTTGAAAAGCTTTTTTTTTAATTTAAAAAAACTCTTTTTATATATTTTTTAAAGCTTTAAATAAAGCTTTTAAAGATTTTGGTTATTAAACTTTAAAAAAACGAATTATGGGGGGTGGCGATTTTTCGCCCAGCGCCTGCAGCACGCCCCTCCCCATGTTGCGATTTCCAAAAGAGAGAGAGAGTCTCTTCTCTTTCCACTCTCCTCTCTCCATCTTCTTCAATCTAACCTTCTCTCTCCACCCCCTCCTTCTGTGTAATCAGAGAGGAGGATTAACCATTTAATTAACTATTACTTAATCATAATTAAAAATTAATTATGATTAATGGTTAATAAAACTGTGCCTATTAAGAGGCCTTCACACGCGCGAGAGAAGAAATAGAAGAAAAATTCTGAATTGAGCAGAGAAGAGGATCCCACACACACAGGAGAGCATTCCATGCATCAATTGACTGCCCCACACTGCATTTCAGTAGAAAATTGGCAGAAAATCAAAAACATATCCGCGAAAAACCCATAAAAATGCATTAAAAATATATTTTTACCCATAAAAATGCTCTAAAAATTTCTTAAAAATTAGAAAAAATTATAGAAATTCAGGGAATTTATTCTACCAAAAATATACGCAATAAAATATGCAGTATTTTGGTGAAAATTTCCATTAATGCTTATTTTAAACCATAAAAAATAGAAAAAAATAGCATTAAACTCACAAAATTTTCCCGCAACATCGATTCGTCCATTGAATAGAAGAAAAACGCATTCCAACCACCATATCGATGATCCACATGATAATCATTAAAATAAATCAATAAAATAATATTTTTATTTAGCAAATATTAAAATTTACTTCAAAAATTACCAAAAATTACAATAAGAAAGAAAAATTAACAACAATTAACTAGAGATTGCTCTGATACCACTGTTAAAACCCTAAGAACTCTCTAGATAATTTTAATGCATCAACATGTATAAATCAGGCATAAGCTCATCCACCCGACCACCACCCCTGAGCCCAAGGGATACACACATGAATTATAATGAAGTACATCATACCTTTACCTTGATGTCTCATACCATCAAGAGATATAACTCCAATCCAGCAGCATGTAGCTATAGTGTAAAATGATATAGGTGAGTAGATATAATCCTCTATAAAGAGAACATTATATCATAACCTAGCCTCAAGATAACATAGCCTTGGCCTCCTTGAGTGTGCCCCATGTCCCTATTATATAGGAGGGCCCTTTAGTGACTCTTGACTCTCCATTTCCCATGTGTGACCCTTGGATACCTGATCCTAACCTTAACCCTTAAGATTAGTCCTTACCCATGCTCCACTAGAGCTTGTTTCCATGCTCCCATGCTCACAAGCCTAATGTGGGTTAGCCTCCTAGTATATGCACACATAATGTGCATATAACACTAGCAAAGGCACTAAGTTCCATGTCTCATTTACATCCAATGTAGCCATTTCTTCATCCATCACTTGCTTCCATTTTACATTTCCAACAGCCTCATCAAAACATATGGGTTCTACATCCTACACAATCTTCGATATGTAAGCACAAAGGCAAGCCACATAGTTATCCTACGTCAATGTCTGAACTGGGTTTCTCTCTCTCCCAGATCTACGTGGTCCTAGATCACTCCTAGGATTCCTCCCTATTTCTCTTTCTCACACCTAGAGTCTTTAGAGTTGGTATCCCAAAATCCTCATCAAGGCTCTACTATGAGCTAGTAGAAGCACCATCTACATCATGACGTGCACTCAAATCAGGCATATATGGGGCCTCATCAACCTTCTCCTTTCCCTTTTGAGATACATTTGATAAGCTAGTAGGGCTTAGTTTTTCACGTAGCTTGCCACTCCCTTGTGGTCCACTCAACACTTGTGACTGCTGATTTGCATTTCTTGCAACCATATGTTCTTTTACATCATCATACCATCTCACTTATTCATCAAAAACCACATCCCTACTTCACAGATGACAAGGTTATAACATTTGTATCCATTCTACTCAAATAAAGACACATTTTTCAGCTTTTGGATCAAGCTTCATTCTCAGCTCATCCGGCACATGTACATAAGCAATACATCAAAAACTTTTAAGTGAGACAAGTCAAGTTTTCTGCCAATAAACCTTTCCTCATGCATCACATCATGCACTGCTATAGTGGGGGTCCTGTTCATCATAATGTAAACATCAATGAAAATAGCCTCAGCCCAATAATAGTGTGGCATAATTTTCTCAGTCATCAATGCTCATGCAACTTCTACAATGTGCCTATTTTTTTGCTTTGCAACACCATTTTGCTACAACGTGTACCTACGTGAGAATTGTCTCTGAATTCCATGTGTACCTACGTGAGAATTGTCTTTGAGAATTGTCTCTGAATTCCATGCTTCCTCAAAAAATCATTGAACTCATTGGAGAAGTATCCATCTGACCTCAAGCACTTTACATGCTTCCCGTTTTCTTCTTAGGCATAGCTTTGAAACTTTGAAAATGAGTGAATACTTCACTCTTATCTTTCATGAAATACACCCACACTTTCCTTGTGTAATCATAACTGAATATTCCATGCAACCTCCCATAGACATGGTCTTTGCATACGTTTTTGCTTACATGTTTATCATATGGGAAAGCACTCTTTTCTTGTTTCCCAAACTAGTAGGCTTCACATACATTTTGCATTCCATCAATTCTGAATTTTGGCTGACCTACAACAATATTATGGTTCTGCGTCAAATTTAACCTTTGCACATTTACATGACCAATGCATTTGTGCCAGATTTCAATATTTGCAACATCTTGTGCACCTTGTGCAAACATGAAGGCTTTTATCTCAGGCATTTTACATCCAAAGTAAACATCTTGCCAACTTTCTTACCCTGTGCAATGAGACGACCATGCTTCTTATACTCTTCCACATAAAGACCAACAGGAATAAATATGACTTGCAAACCTTGCTCAACCATTTTCCTAAAAAAGACTAGGTTTTTGTAATACTAGGTACATGAAGTACATCAGCCAAGTACTTCACCTTGTCGACTTGCATAGAAAAAGGCACATTACCTGTATGTGTAATGGGATGTGTCGTATCATCTCCAATTTCAACATATCCTAGATTTTCTAAGGACTACATCTCTTTAAACCATTCACCATGGTAGGTCATGTGATTAGGTGCACCTAAGTCCACATACCATCATACATTATCACCTTAAGTGGATACATCTGAAGATACAACATTCATCATATTCTGCCTAACAAATAGCCTCTCTAAATCCTCTGTATTCTTACTCAAAGATGCTTAATTATTATGCTGCCTTTTTCCTTTATAGTCACTCTTCCTCTTTGGACAATCATAATATATATGTCCTTTTTTCCCACAATTGTCACAATCCCTATTATCATATGCTGACTCCTATCTGGAGCCTCTACCACATCCTCTTTGGCTCCCCTTGCCTCGAGATTGGCCTATTCCTCCGGATTGCTATCCCTACTATTGTTGTGAATCATAAGGCTGATTCTGATTTCCACCTTAGACCACCTTGGCATAAACCTCAACCTCGGCCTCTACCTCTAGTAGAGTAGAAGACCTACTCATAATTATTTTTGGTTTTTTAAGATGTCTCTTCACCCAAGTACTCTTCCTCGATTATCAACATGGAAATAAGGTCAACAAAGTTGGGAATGTTCTCCCAAGTTTGTATTGAAGTCTTGAACTGCTTATATGATGGCCCTAAGCCACACAAGCATACCTCCACTTTATCAACATCATCTATAGTGACACATATAGATGCAAGGGACTCCACAATGCCCTTGATCTTCAATGCATAATCATTAACTAACATATTTTTCTTTTCCACACAGTATGCAGCTCATTCTTTAACTACAACTTCCTAGTCGTTGTGTTGGTTTCATACAATGTGACCATAACTTTCCAGGCTTCTACTAGAGAGTTGGCATCCTATATATGCCCTATAATGGTGTGCTGTAAATTGACAAAGAGCCAGTACACGACCTTTTGTGCTCCTTGGTTTGATTCCTTAAACACTTTAGTCTATTTAGGAGTCACATTCCACTCTCTCATTTTCGGAGCCTGCTTATTGTCTCCTTCAATGTAATCCCAGTAGTAGCCATTTCGCATAAGAAAGTTTCTCATTCTGAACCTCCAAGCATGGAAATTGTTCTTGTCCAACTTCTCACTAACAATCTAGTTGATCCCATCACCACCAAACATCTCGTCATACACTTAAAAATCAGCAACAAACATGTAATTTCTGTACACAGCACACTGGTTGTAATACCTGTACGGTACCAAATTAAACTTGTATCTTAATACAAGTTGTTAACCCATGGTGGACGCACTATGTTTTACGTCATTAATTTAAATATTCTGAGTCATGGGCCGGGCTTGTCGGCACCATATATTAAGGATAAAGGGATTGGGTGATCGCCGATGAGAGGCGCACCTTGGATATCAGTAGGGTTAGGGTTAGGATCGGCCGGCCATGTATGGGCGCCCAAGTGTGAACGGCCAAGTCACCTATAAGAGTCAAATGTAACCCTAAACTCCTCATTCTCATGTGTTGTGAATACAAGAGTGCTCTTGCCTTATCTCTTTGGTTTCCTTCTCCTGCGTGTGTGTGAGAGAGAGAGAGAGAGAGTGAGAGAGCGATCGAGCACTGTGTAGCGGCACGGCGCGGCGGCGGAGAGGCGGTAGAGCGGCGACGGCGGCTCCTCCTTCACGACTGCGACGCGGGAATCCTTCAAGGCAGCAGTTAAGCGGTGAGTGACACACCTTTTGCATTCTGTTTTGAGCTTCCTTTCCTGGTTGTATGCTTGTAGCCATTCGTGGCTCGCAATACGGTGTCTGGCAAGTCCCCAGCTACGACCTGTGCGGCAAAAGCGCACATTTTTGGCGCCGCTGCCGGGGGGTTGCCCTGCACCAAGCTCCAGTTTGTAGCTCGACTACTGCGTGAAGTTTAATCTACACTGTAGGAAAGCGACTGTGTGTTTTTTGTTAAGGTGTTTCTGCAATTTGTCTGCTGCATTTCTGTTTCTTTTGTTATATTTTCGCTCCGCGTGTGGGCGTGCGTTCTGTTATCTGGTTTCTGCGTGTGAGAGGGATTTCTGAATCCCCAGATCTGTGCTGTGTGTGTGAACTGCACTGCGGCCAAGGCTGAACCCTAAGGAAACCCTAGAAAACTTATCTCACAAAAAAAAAACAGAAAATTAAAAATAAAAAAATTATAAAAAAATAAAAAAGGAAAAATTAAATTTTATTTTCAAAAAAAGAACCAAACATGTGGAGAGGAAAGATTTTCTAATTGGAGAAAAAAAATTTGAAAAGAAAGAACCCCAATTGACCCACGACCCACGACCCACGGCCCCGGCCCCGGCCTCGGTCTTTTGATATATATATATAGGAGAGTGAGCCTCCATAGCTTTCTCTCAAGTGAGAGCTTATGGGAAGTCGTGCCCTATATGTAGCCCACTCCCCAAGGAGTAAAGTGAGCATGTGGGATAAAGCCCTCACCCTTTCCTCCACAAGCAAATAGGCTTTTGCCCCTTCCCCCCAAGGGAAACGGACTGTTTTGAGGACTACAGAAGCTCTAGATAGGCGAACACGGTGCTGTAAAGCACACTAGGACCCTTTGAACGATACGCTCGTTTCGAGCTATCACACGCCCTAGTCCAGGTTTGACCGTAAGTAAGGGGGTCAAAAACGGGTTAAAAACAACACAAAAACAAGTAAAAACGGGGTGCGAAACACCTAAGAAACCAGTTGTGTGAGTTTCAAGGGTAGTTACCAACGCACGTAGGGTATCCACGTCACATGCATCTACGTTCTGGTCGGGTGCTAGAGCCTGAACCACTAGAAAGCATTTCAGTCTACGCAGGCTCACACCATCCCTCCACGTTGGCATCTTGGCCTTCGGCTGGAACCCAAGGGAGTGCAACCCAAGATCCACGAATAGTGGATAGTGACTCGTCCTCTGACTCAGAAGCCATGGAAGGACACCCTACCAAGAACCCTGAGGAGACAAGCCAAAACATGCCAGTGTGGGCCCCACAACCCGGATCTAGCATGTTTAGTCGTCTAATAGAGACCTTTAGTAGAGCTACACGCTCTGAACATGAGACAAGCGAAGTAAATGAGGAAGGAGGGGTAGTAGATTCGCCATTCACATCTTATGTAGACCCTACCCTCCCAAAGAGTGTCCATGTGGATATTCTACCCACTTCGTTTAATGAGGGCCCTACTGAGCTACCACATTCCGATGCTCTTCCTAAAGTAGAGGTCCCTAGAAGCCAATCCATAAGAAGTGACATTGCGTCCACTTCAAGAGAACCGTTTGGCACACCAAGTCTAGATGGGATATTTCTCAATGAAAATTGGGAATATGATCTACACACAGAGACTCTAACGGACCTATACACGGGTTACACATACCATGTGGGTTGGTTAGAAGTCCTACGATCTACATCTAGCGCCACTAATCTAGAGGAGCAACAACACATGATATGTGAGGTGATTCATAGAATTATCCAAATTGAGAGGCAAAATAGGGGAGTGGACCTAGTTTCCACTGGCCCTATGAGGTTTTTGGATACGGGCAAGGCCAAACAACCAACCCTATCACAATTGGAGACTCCCTCGGTGAGTCCCATAGACCCTTCATATGTTGTTTCGCCTGGAGTCTCAATGCAGGTTGAGCCCACAAGCAGTCACTTTAGCTTTCCAACCTTGGCTCAACTTTCCATTAGGGAATCCGCAATGCCTACCCCAATGATGAGCATAGCTGAAAGTGCACCTGTTACCGCTGTAGTTAGTACGACACCGCTACCTAGTGGAACAGTACCTACAACAGTGCGTGCCAGTGCCTATCGACCCTATGTACCTATCGCTACTCATGCTCAGGTAGCTCCTATGCCTCTTAGTATGCCAATGCCGTATGCTCCACGACCGCCTTATCATAACCATTATCCAAGGGGAGCTAGGCCTAGTCACATATCATATCCTACGTCATTTGCCAACTTACTCAGACCAACGCCAACTCCTATCAGCCAGGCTATCCCAGAAGTGCCTCCACCAACTATGCCTACTCACTTAGGTGATCTCGCAGCATTTGCTCAGACGATCGGACGATCCATTGCAGAAAACATGTGGGGTATGCCTGAGCGAGAACCTAGAAGCAAGGCAGTACAAGTGGCTAAGCTCACTCAAAACTTCAGTGGTAACGAGGATGTTAGGAAGCACATTGAAGTCTTTGAACACGTGTGTGATTCCCTGGAAGAGCACAATGAGCTGCATAAGTGTAAAGCTTTAGGCTTAACCTTGAGTGGGAAGGCCGGAGATTGGTATCGAACCTTAAGGGTTGAAGAGCGCACTCACTACCCCACTCTCAAGAGATTGTTCTTGAAGGAATACATACGTGAGGGTGTACTTTGGGGGGTAGCATCTCAACTCCAAAAAGATGAACGCGAGGAAGGGGAGTCAGTGAGAGACTTTATAAGTCAATTGAAGCATCTAAATTCTCGCTGCACTCCCGATGAACGCTTCAATAACAACCAACTCCTCGATAGATTCATCCGAGGATTGCGCCACGAGGACATTTACAATGGCCTAGTCATTAGAGGTCTTACAACGTGGGAAGCAGTCACTGCCAATGCAATCCAGTTAGAAGACAACTTGATGATTGCAGGTAAAAAGGTGTCTTCAGAAACAAAATCCGTTAGTTCGCAAGTATCTGGGCACGAGCCAATGACGGTGAAACCTATTGCCAAGGAGCCCAAGATATCTGAAATGTCTGTGACCGACCTTACTAAGGCTCTCCAAGAATACTTTAGGGGTAATCGAGCTCCTCAGAATAGCCATATGTACCCAAGAAGAGAGCAACAATGGTGTTCGGTGTGCTTAGGACCACATAGCACGAGTGAATGTCCCACATTCAGAGTCAAATTCAATGGGAATTGCAATGCATGTGGTAAGTATGGCCATCAATCTAAAGATTGCCTAACACTTAAGCGAATGTTGGCAAACCAGGCACCACTAGCTTGGTCAAACACACCTCAAGTACCCGCGCTAATGCCTGCACAACCTATCGAGCAAACGTCACAGCACATAGTTCCAAGGAATCCGAATGTAGTCCAGTCTGTGCCGTTACCACCGCCAGTGCTAGGACCACAACCTCCACATCCAAGGATTACCCCAATAAACCAGATGGGTTGTGAGTCACATAGTGCATGTGGGGATTATGAAGAGGAGATAGACCCTACTGCTCCATACGGGATTGATACGTTTGAAATGATTCCCCAGTACTACATGGAGGATCATTTCGGGCAAGTCAAGCCTGTATATCAAGCGGCTGCTCTTGCCACAAGAGGGCAAAACCTTAATACCATGGCAAGGAGACCACCTCTTCAATGCTACGAGTGTGGTGGACCGCATCGTGTAGCGGAGTGCCCTAATAGGTTACAAAAGATCGCTACTCAGATGCAACCAAATCAAGGGAGCACATCGGGAATGCCGGTACTTACATGTAATCGTTGTGGCATAGATCATTTGATCACTCAATGTCCACATAATCCTAATGCACCCAAGATTACGCCATTGAATTTGGTTGAGGTCACCAACCAAGCACGAAGAACCACACCCGTTGTACCCGCGAATGTAGTTACACGGTCAATGCTTCAAAATCAAAACTACATTCTTGAAGAGAGGGATACTGCGTCAATCGCTCAGGCAAAGAAAAAGAAAACACGACGAAAGAGATCGCTTAATGCCACGAGCTCCAAGCCCAGTTCAAAGACTAACATAGGGACAGGAGACGACCCCGTGTATATGAATGATCCTGAAGATGATTCCGACTCCATAGAAACCATGGGGACCAAAGCCACTACCTTAAGAGAGGAACCCACTCGGGAGCTCAATGAAGGAGAATCAAGCATAAATAAGGGGAGACAGAAGGAAACTTCCTCGGCCCCACAACCAAGTCAGTCAATGCCCTCTCGACCACCCAAACTGGCTGAGACTCCTCAAGACAAGCCACGTGGACCAAAAACCCTCAAGAAAAAGATTGGAACTTACCCAAATCCAGTTGAGGAGATTGAACAAGTGCAATACTTAAGGGGTTTGGTGGAAGAAACACAAAGAGAACTGGAGCCAAACCCGAGAAAAATCAAAATTCCAGACACAGTGTTTCCTACGCAAGTTCAACCTCACAGGAACCATAAACCGTTAGCGATACCTAGTATCGTTCGGGAAGAAAGTGAGGATAGGACATCAGGAAGTGGGCAAACACCCTTTTTGCTTGAACGAATGTTTAGTGAGGGAATGCCTGACCCCATCGAGGAGGAAGTGATTCCATCTTCACCAGTCCCTAGTCAAGGAGCGATATCTCAAAAAGTACCATTGAATGTGTCCAAGCTAATGGATTTCATGTCCTCCGAGATCAGAACCACGATCATATCCAAATTATACGGAGATCCTGAGCTATTCTTAGCTCTTCGGGCATCTCTCAATGGAGAACTAAAGGCGGGGCTACCACAATTTGCAAATATGGATAGAGCCGACACGCTTCAAGATGAAGGGGAGCATTGGGATCTACAACCCAACTTAGATGAAGATTCGGTCGTTGAAATACCTGTGAACAAGTTGGGACAGTACTTTGAAGGTGATGAATCTAATGCCACCCTCCCCATTACTACCAAGGGATTAACTCTAAAGGGAATCCTTGATGGTGGTGCTGGAGTGAGCATTGTGACTAAAAACTGTTGGGAATCCATGGGAAGACCTCACCTCGAAGTCACAAACATAGTGGTTAAGATGGCAAACGGAACCATAGCTAAACCTATTGGAATGTTAAGGGACCTTAAGATCAAGGTCCTGGGATACAAGGTAAAACATACCTTCATTGTAATGGATTTCTCCAAGCATCCTATGTCATATCAAATGATCTTAGGACGTCCTTTCATGAGGGAAGCACAAATGGTGCATGACTGGTCGAAAAACCATGTCTATCTAGAATTCCAGGACTCTGTCATTCGAGTTGATCTTGAGAATGGTCGTGCACATCCTTTAGGAAGCAAAGTTATCATTGATAATCGATCGGATACCACTATTCACTCCGCCCCATTAAGGTATTGCTATACATGCAAAAAAGAGACTGATGATGGGAAAGATTCTCCTTATATGGATGTCCTACCGGGTATGACTGAGTCGGATAACGTGGATTGGGTACACCTAGCGGCAACCATAGACACATGGGGAAATAGAGGCACAAGTTGGGTAACACCTGAGGGGCAAGATATGCCACCGTTAGTGCCAATAAACATGATAGGTGTTATGCACTTGACCCCTGATGGCGAGAAAGTGGCAAACTCCACCGACACTGAAAGTAGCGAAGACTCTGACCAATGCAACTCTGAGTATGAATCTCAAGAAGAAACTGACCCTGAGCCTGATGGGAAAAATGAATCGAATATTCACCCAAATGTGGAAGCAATGTGCTCAAAGCCTAGGACAGTGACCTCCTGTAGTTCATCCGAAAGTGAAGATCGACCAAGTGAGTCCGAATCGGATAGAAACAAAAATCAAAAACTTGGTAAGAAGAAAACGAGACATAAGCGCCAACGCTATCGAGCTAATGTACGAACTGCAATAAATAAGGAGAGATCCACTGCAGAATGGCTTAGTTATGCAGGAGCCATTGATGCTCATCGGAAGATAGCGGATAATTGGGGACAATACCTCCAAAGTGTCATGTGGTGTATTCCGCAACCTCATGACGTCGCCCAATTAGAAATCGAAGAGAAGCCAAAACTAAGTCGTACTGCAAGAAGGCGGCAAAACCAAGAGTTGGCTCAACAACAAAAGGAAGCGGAATTGAAAGAAAAAAGTCTGGCACAACAGGAACCAGTAGACTTACACCCCGCACCTGAGCATTTCAAATCATTCACCACAGGGGAACGTAAAGTAGTCTACACAAAAGCCCAACGAACGCCTACCAATGGGAGTAGCGGTGTCTACGATGGCCCTGCGGTAGTTAAGGAGATAGACTTAGCAGATCCGGGTGAGGAGTCTAAACCAGTTTATATTGCTCAAGACCTCACCAAGGCGGAAGAAGCTGCACTTATGAAGCTTCTTAAAGAATTCAAGGACATATTTGCTTGGACATATCATGATATGAAGGGTGTTCCACCCTCGGTGGTGCAACACACGATTCCAATGATTAGCACTGCTAAACCAGTCCAGCAACGTCCCTACCCAATGAATCCTAAGTACGCAAAGATTGTACAAGAGGAAATTGAAAAGCTTGTAAAATGTGGATTCATATACCCTATTGAGCACTCAGAATGGGTTTCTCCGATAGTCATCGTACCAAAGAAGAATGGGAAACTTAGAGTGTGCGTTGATCTCAAAAAGGTTAATGCAGCCACCAGAAGGGATCATTACCCCTTGCCGTATTCTAAACATGTGCTTGAAAGAGTGGCAGGCAAGGAGGCATATAGCTTTTTAGATGGGTACTCGGGTTACAATCAGATCACAATTGCAGTCGAGGACCAAGCTAAAACAGCATTTATCACGGAGTTTGGAGTGTTTGCCTTCCGCGTCATGGCTTTTGGCTTGACCAATGCACCTGCAACATTCCAACGATTGATAAACACGGCCTTTAAGGAATATCTAAGGGACTTCTGTGAAGCTTTCTTAGATGATCTTTGTGTTCATTCCTCTTGGGATGAGCACTTGATGTGTTTACGAAAAATATTTGAAAGGTGTAGATTATATCGCATCTCCTTGAATCCTTTCAAATGCCAATTCTGGGTTAAACACGGAGTTATCTTAGGGCATATAGTGTCCAAAAATGGGATTTCCACGGACGAGAGTAAAATCAAGGTCATTCTGGAATTACCCCCACCCACCAACTACAAGGGAGTCCAACGCTTTATGGGTCACGTTGGTTATTATCGAAGGTTTATTCTCTTCTTCGCCGAGATAGCTCGACCATTGTATAAGCTTCTCATCGAGTTTATTTGGACCGAAGAATGTGACCGTGCCTATGAGCTATTAAAGAAGGCCTTGGCGAGTGCTCCAATCTTGAGAATGCCTAACTGGGATTTACTCTTCCATGTGCATATTGATGCATCAAACTTTGCTATTGGGTGTGTGTTGACTCAACCTGGAGAACACAAGCTAGACTACCCCATTAGCTTTGCCAGTCGCCAGTTGAACGATGCTGAGATGAACTACACCACTACGGAGCGAGAAGGGTTGGCAATGATATATGCAGTAAGGAAATTTCGTTATTACCTCCTTGCCACCAAGTTTGTTTTCTATGTGGATCATCAAGCATTGTTGTATCTGGTAAACAAACCATGCTCCACAGGAAGAATCACACGATGGCTATTGATTCTTCTTGAGTTTGATTTCACGGTTGTTGTGAGACCTGGCAAGAAACATGTTATGGCTGATCATTTGTCTCGCATACCTAATGGTGAGGCTCCTACGGGGGTTGATGATGACTTACCTGACACTTCCCTGTTCATGGTGGAGACAATGCCTGAATGGAGTGAGAAAATTGTTAACTTTTTGGTTAATGGCTTTCCACCCAAGGAGCTTCGTAAAGATCTAGCTCGAAAGCTAATCAAAGAATGCGAACCCTATTGCCTGATAGCTGGGACTCTTTATAAAAGAGGAAAGGATGACGTTCTTAGGCGTTGTGCCCGAGAGGATGAGTATCTATACATTTTGCAAGAGGCACATATGGGCGTAGCCGGTGGTCACTTCTCAGGAGACTTAACTGCGCGAAAGATCTTACAATCAGGGTATTGGTGGCCCACTATGTTCCAAGATGCATCACTCTTTGTGAAGGGTTGCGATGAATGCCAACGATATAAGAAACCCCAGAGGAAAGATCAGATGCCCCTACATCCAATCAAAGTAAACCAACCATTTGAAAAGTGGGGTTTAGACTTTGTAGGTCCAATTAGCCCAGCGGCCCGAAACACACAATCTCGCTATATTATTGTGGCCACTGACTATATGACCAAATGGGCTGAAGCGAAAGCGACACATAAGGCAGATGCGAGGACAACAGCCAAGTTCCTCTTTGAAAATATAATCACACGCTTCGGTTGTCCTTTTGAACTTGTGAGCGACAATGGTACGCATTTTATAAATGAAGTGATTAAGGAGCTCACAACAAATTTCATGATATCCCATCATAAATCTACTCCTTACTATCCGCAAGCGAATGGCCAAGCTGAGAGTACCAACAAGACTTTAATCTCTGTTTTGACAAAGACAGTTGAAGCTCATCGCACGGATTGGGATCTAAAGCTTACGACAGCTTTATGGGCCTATCGTACTGCGTACAAAGTGGCTATTAATTGTACACCATTCAAAATGGTATATGGCCAAGAAGCAGTCATGCCGTGGGAATTTGTCATTCCAAGTCTTCGTGTTGCTACTCAAGAGGGTTGGGATGGTAATCCCTTAGCAGAACGTCTGTATATCCTTGAGCGGCTAAATGAAGAAAGACAATTGGCTGTATACAATGCCCTTGTGGAGAAGGATAGAAGGAAAAAATGGTTTGATCGCCACCTAAAGGACAAGGACATCAAGGTTGGGGATAAAGTCTTGATGTATGGAGTGCGAAACGAAAAGAAGAAGCTCAAATATGCTGGTAAGGGACCGTATAGAGTATGTGAAATTACACCGCAAGGTACCATCAGAGTGGAGACTCTCGACGGAGTTGAAACCATTGGATTCCTTAATGGGAGTAAATTCAAAAGATACTATGACCCCCTGAGCCAGGAGGAGTTACATGCAATCCATCAAAAGAAGGCAGCTAAAGAACAGGCTGAGCTTAAAAAGATACAAGCAAGAGTCGAAGCCAAAGAACGTCAACAGCGTGCTAGGAGACAACGAGAAGCCAACTTGGGAATTACGCAAGTATTTTTCGAGGAAGCAGAGGAGGATGCATTGGAATCTGACCCACCTCTAAGATACCCAATTGAGTTACAGAGTCCTTACGGGGAGGTGCTGTATAATGCATTATTGGATACAGGAGCTCAACACAATTTGCTATCATATGGCGTGTGGTGTCAACTGGGAAAACCACCTTTATCCAAGAGTTCTATCCAAGTTCAAGGTATCAACAAGAAGAAAACCCCTGTCTCAGGAGTTCTGCACACTCCGGTTGCTTATGACAAAGGAACCACAATTCAAAGCTTTTTGGTTATGCCTGCTGGTACCATGGAAGGGACTGTAATCTTAGGGCGCAAATGGATGATGGCCACCAAGTGCAATATCGATTGGGCAACCAGACAAGTCACAACGCAAGAACCAACACTAAGTTTGACCGCTCAAAATCTCGCACCTAAGTCATCCACTCAAATATTAGATAACGAAAAATCACAAAGTCCAGTGGCAAAACCATCTTCGATTGTTGGCCACCCCTCTAACGCTTCAACGCCAAGAGTGGAAACAGGCAAGGTGGTCCCTAAAGCTTCGCTTACTATGCCAAAGAGTACATACAAATGGGTCCCCAAAGCTTCGTTAACAGCTACTTTCCCTGCTCAATCTCGTTCAGCCACCAAGAAGCCTCGTAAAAGGAAAGCAGCTACCCAGCCAAGAAAGGGCAATGTAACATCGCGATGGATCCCTAAAAAATTATTAGTAGCCCAAGGGTACTACGAGGGAAATGACCAGATTTGGGTCCCTAAACATAAGCTGAATCCCTCTACATCACCTGTAAAACCTTGCAAACCAATTGTTGCCACCCCAACGATAATTCAAGATCGTGGTAAGGGAAAGGTAACAGAGTGCTCCCCACCACTTCTTCCAGAGTTAGTTTGGATTCCCAAACGATATCGATCATTACCACCTAGCTCAGGAAGGGGGGAGCCACATGAAGCTTCTAGCTCCTCATGCCAGGCACACGCTGATATAGAAGTTTCTACATGCTCTACACCTACTCTTGCCAACACCCAACAAAAAATCGATGAGTCTACGTCTCCCCTTGTAATAGTATCATCGGAAACCATTTCCTCCATTCGTCAATGGGAGCGTACACTACCATCTCTGCAATTGGATGTGGCCACAAGGGTCATAAAAAGCTATCTGCCCACATCACAACCTATGACCCGCTGGACAAATTGGTTCCAAGAGGCTGCAACATCATTGCAAATAATATGATCTACCCAAGGAAAGGAGGAGCATGTACTCACGCTCGACATTCTAATGCTTCCTCCTTATAACCTTCTCCCCTGAACATGTAATTGCCAAATTCAAGGGGATGTATATATATAGCTTCATACATTTAAAAAAAAAACAAACAAAAAAAGAAAAACAAAAAATAGTAAAAAGAGCAAGAGCACAAAAACAAGAGAAATATCCGTATACAATCAAGAACTAGATTGTCCTGTCATAAACCTACTGATGCTATATCTGTGTTTGCAGATATGGCAGATGCCCGATCATCATACACTTCATCCACTCCTACCTTTGGTGAGAGGTATCATCTGTACCTTTCTCAGATATTCCACATGTGCTATCCTGTAATTGAAACTGAATGGGATCATATAGATGTACTAGCCAGAGAGGAAAATATTGAGGAATTAGAATGGCTAATTCGCCTATTGACCATGACTGACCCCTACTCCGTAGAGGACATATCCCCGATAGCCCAATGCTTTCCTTTTCCACAAGATGACTATCCTCGCATGGTTACATTTTTGATGAGTTTATGTGGATGGGAAAATGAAAAGGAAATATCTGACAATGATGAATGGACGGATGAAACTCATGGCACTACTGAGGTTGATTTTATTTATTTGGATGATGCGGATAGAGGCTTAGCCTTAGGGCTAGAGCCAGGACTCTACAACATCCTCTTACCGTATCCTCAGTAGTAGTGTGGTGACTGGTAGGTAGGTTAGTGTTTTTGAGTTTTTTCTAGTTTAGATTCCTTAAACGAGTCTTGAAATTTTCCACACTGATGTGCCTCTCGAGGTATAGTGCTTGTTAGTTGATTGTACAGGTTAAAAGGTTTGAGGTGGGTTCGCTTTCAAGTCCTGAGACTGCCGCAACGTTCATCAAAATATATCTACATCAAATTGCAAGCTGTCTCGTCAAATCAAGGAGATCTCCAATAACAGGTGTAATTCTTCCATACCCACTCTCTTTCGTTTTTACTGTTCAATTAATTTCATAAACTATAAGGCATGACCACATGGAAATTGTCAATGTACTACTTAGTTTTTGAAGTTGCTTGCATGCTAGTGTAAATCATTAATGAGCTTAACTTTATTGGAAATATTCCTAGGCAGCATGACGTCTTTAGTTAACCTTGGAATACGATTGTCTTAGGTCTAAGGTCAAACCATCTTAATGTTTGAACACCTGGCTGTGTGTGTGTTGACCTCTAGGACATAGCTTTTACCCCTTGTCGAAAGGATGTAAGAACACATTTTAGTTCAGGAGCGAAGATCAAAAGAAACTTTATTTTAAAAAAAAAAAACAAGCCTACAATAAATGGCAATACAAGTCTATGATGTGCTTTAATGTTGGCCTATTGCCTTATTGATACTTGGTAGGCGAGGAGTATTCTACTCCAGACCGATGCCTTGGTTGGTAGGGGGTAGCCTTGCCTAAAGTGAGCTAATAGATTCCTGGATAATGCCTTGTGTTAAACATGGTACCAGGATCGATGTTAGTTTTGCCTTAGGAAGGTCGCCATTGTGTATAAAAATTGTCATGTGCAAAAAAAAAAATAAAGGCAAAAGGCTCCTGTAACTCTGATGTTTCTTGTGTCCCTAGGCTCATGGTAACTACTTGTTCTTAGAGTAGACACAGTATGGTCATCTGTTTATTTATTAAGCTTGGTTATTTTCCTTGACTTAGGCCAGTTATAAACCTTGATTAACCTTTGACACCTTGCTAACTCTTGAATTCCTTTCAATAATTTTAAACTCCTATTAATTTGCTACACTACCTCATTCATGTGACCCTTAAACTAAGATCTCATCGCAACATCCATTGTGGTCTAACATGCTTGAATTTCTACACTTTATATCTTTTTGAATTCTAGCATACTTTCACTCTACTTCCCTATTTTGCAGACGGTCTACCACAACAACCCTCTCGAGCTTACCATACCATAGCTTCCGAGGACGGAATCTACATCAGGAAGGGGGGCATGTTAACCCATGGCGGACGCACTATGTTTTACGTCATTAATTTAAATATTCTGAGTCATGGGCCGGGTTTGTCGGCACCATATATTAAGGATAAAGGGATTGGGTGATCGCCGATGAGAGGCGCACCTTGGATATCAGTAGGGTTAGGGTTAGGATCGGCCGGCCATGTATGGGCGCCCAAGTGTGAACGGCCAAGTCACCTATAAGAGTCAAATGTAACCCTAAACTCCTCATTCTCATGTGTTGTGAATACAAGAGTGCTCTTGCCTTATCTCTTTGGTTTCCTTCTCCTGCGTGTGTGTGAGAGAGAGAGAGAGAGAGTGAGAGAGTGATCGAGCACTGTGTAGCGGCACGGTGCGGCGGCGGAGAGGCGGTAGAGCGGCGACGGCGGCTCCTCCTTCACGACTGCGACGCGGGAATCCTTCAAGGCAGCAGTTAAGCGGTGAGTGACACACCTTTTGCATTCTGTTTTGAGCTTCCTTTCCTGGTTGTATGCTTGTAGCCATTCGTGGCTCGCAATACGGTGTCTGGCAAGTCCCCAGCTACGACCTGTGCGGCAAAAGCGCACACAAGTATCCATAGATAGCATACATCCATTGTTTCATCACCTATCACCCTCATACAGCATACATATAGCGTCTACAACACATTTTTCACACTGTCACAGAATGCAACCAGAGTTTCGGCACGATTTGTGCATATGCTACACAACCTAAGGGACCATGAGAACACCCTCTAACTCTAAAATGGATGCCAAAACATGCCCGAAACATAGATGTGGGTGCACAATACTAGGTACTACGCACTATCCCAAGCCACCCATGCTCATGAAAGAAGCTCCTCAATCCGAGCTTGCTGCCGATAGCTCTCGAGACTACCCCGAGGGTGTTGCTCCACAACCAAAAAGGAGAAAGGAAATGGTGAAGCTCTTCCTTTGTACCACTTTTTGCACATCCACTGACTTCTCTGCTTGCCTCTAGCCTCTTAGCCTAAACCAAGATCTAATATAATAAAAAGAAAGAGGGGAGAAGAGAGCTAGAGCTCTTGCAAGCACACACACACACACACACACACACACACACACCCTAGAGAAGAGCACACAAAGATGGAGGTTTAAATATTCTTCTTCTTCTCTACTAACAAGATAAGAAAGGTCTACAAAACATAAGGAGAAAAATAACATAAGTACTATGTACAACGGTCATAGTGTGAAATTGCTAAGTGAGTGAACTGGCAAGATAAGTGTGCCATCACTCTCGATAGGTGGACCAGTCGATGTAGTCCAACTATCAATGTGTCATTGATGTGAATGTGGTGCAACGGTCATGCATGTGTATAGTGAGTGCTAGTTCATGTTGAGCTTGACGTCTCAATAATATAGAACATTAAAACATGTAAGAAAATTGTTGAGATATTTTCAAAGCTACCACTTGAGGTTTTCTCTAGGTTAGCATGAATACATATGTACAAAGTCATTGGAACATGTAAGAAATTGTTGAGATATTTTCAAATTTACCACTCATATATAAAATTTTAGAATGCAGTAGTCATTGATAAGTACACCACTGAAGAAATAAGGACAAAATGGGAGACTTTGGTGGTTAGTAATGTGCTCTCTTTGAATTCAAGAAAAGGCGAGCTTATGTTAGATGGTGAGTTAATAATTTTTGTTCTGATTAAATTTTGCTTTATTTTTAAAGGTTTTTAAAGCTCAAATTTTAACAAAAATCATTGGTCTATAGAATTTCCTATACTTGCCGACTTTCTTGACCATGAAGTCCAACAGTTTTTGCAAAGGAGTGCCCTCCTCATAATAAGAAAAGCATGGTTTCAACTACACATACATGGTATTCTTTAATTTATGGCCACTCTCTAAAGTGACCATTGAAAATCAAGGATGTAATTGTAGATATGACGCTCAAATGAAACAATTTCATTGAGGGAGATCCTTCTACATGGGAGTTATTATTCCACGAATGTCAAAAGAGGAGTCAAGAATGCCAAAATGGGAGCTACACCAAAACATAAAATTTACTATTTTTAGCCTCAAATAGAGTCAAAATAGAATGGTCTTAGGTTTGATGTGGAGCTCATGTCAACCTATTTGATTAAAGTGGATAACTAGGATAAAAACACGAGAATTACTCATCAGCAAATTACACTAAAATAGTACATTTTAATGGGATATTTACTATTTTGAGCCTCGAACAGAGCCAGATTGGAGTGATGTTGGGCTCATCATAAAGCTTATGGCATTACCTCTATTTTAAGTATCTAATCTCATTAAATAAATATTATAGCAGAAAATATGAGAATCTTTCGGGTACAATGTCAGCCTCACGAGAACAGGAAATATTTGTATGTTATTTTTTATAGGATTCCCCTAGCTCAAATTAAAGAAAAAATTGTAATAATCTCTTGCATTTTTCTCTATTTTTTATGGGCTCACTAGAGTTTCGATTTGTAATTAACTCAAGCCTATAAGTTTTTAGTCATTTTGGCCGGAGACTTAAGTGGAACCCTAGAGTGAAATGTCTATAAAACTCAAGAATTCTAAGAGATTAGGTAAGCTTGTGTGAGCATTCTATTGAGTTTAGCTTTGCAAAGAGCACTCCAGACTCCAATTCATCTCCTTGCTACTCCATCACTTCCATTATAATTCTATGAGCTCAAGTTTCTCTATGCTGCTTGATGCTATTCTAGAAATGATGAAGTCTCTTTCTCTCTTTGGTCTTAAATCTCTATGTTAATCTATGCATTGTTGAATTAGCTTAAGCTTCTTTGGTTTAAGTGTGTGTGTGTGTGTGTGTATGTGTGTGTGTGTGTGTGTGTGTGTGTGTACACGTGTGTGTGTGTGTGTGGCTTATGCGCATGCTTGAGTTATTGAAACCCTATGCTCTCTTCTCTGTTTGCCTGTTTGAGCTTTGAATCATGTGTGGGATTGAGCATTAGTTTAATTCGTGTAGTAATTAGTAGATTTGCTTTCCCATTGCATTGGTTTGGCTTGCTTGCATAGTATTGATTACATGCATGAAATACTTGCTAGCTTTGAAGTAGTTGATACATGTTTGATAGCACTTTGCTTTAGTTGCTTGGCTTGAGTTGATTGTGTGTGTGCTTAGGAAGATAGAAGTGTGGGTGTGAATCCAATGCTTGATTAGTGTTAGATTGATTGTTTGGATTAGAGGTTGAGAGAGAGAAACACTTGCTTGTGTTTATGTATTGTTTGAGAGGTGAGTTATGGAATGCTATGTATATGTGTTTGTTGAGAGGTGAGTTGAGAACTAGTGTGTAGCATCGGTTAGCACATTCTCCCATCACAGGATAGCTTCTATGCACTAATCCAATTTAGAGTTCCTCGGATTGATAGGAGTTACAAAACTATATGGTCAACGTGAGCTCTTGATATTCTCGCATTACAAGGCAGGGGACTAGAGGGTCTTCCAATTACACAAATTGATCATTTGATGTCAATTTTAAAGAAGATGACAAGTACACTACAGAGAATGCACGATGGCCAACTTTCCTAAATGTGTATAGCCCAAAATGTTGATGTCTAACACCTTTGTAAGTGGATTCGGCAATGAAGTATTTTCTATGTGGAACCAAGTAAGGGAAGACCACTTAGGAGGCTTTTTGGATGTGGCACATAAAGTACAAGATGAAAAAGGAATCCTTGTGCCTAGGGGAGCACTCAAGGGGAGCACTCAATGTACACTTAGAGAAACAAAGGAGTACAACTATGGGGCGGCTGCCAACTATGCAATAGTCGACTACTCTTGACCACTTGGCTAAGCCTGGCTAGTAAGCCTGGCTAGACTTGGCTACCCTTCCTTCGCGCTACTAGTTTTGGGTGGCAGATACAACACATGAGAGAGAGAGAGAGAGAGAGAGAGAGAGAGAGAGAGAGAGAGAGAGAGAGAGAGAGAGAGAGAAATTTTTTACATCATATGGATAATCCCAAGAGACCACATTGATCTATCTGGACAAGAATGGGATTTGAACACATGGTCTATTGAGTGTGTGTGTGTGTGGTGCTCACCAAAAACTTTTGTTTTCAGTGAATGGAAAAAAGGAAGATATTAAAATGAGCTTGGTTTTTTAACTTGATCTGCAAATTTATGAACTAAAGTTGATAAAAAAAATAGCCGATTTTATTAAACATGATACCAATAATTATCCAATTAACTTTAGTTTTTTCCCCTTGAAAAATACACAAGGTATGTGTGTGCACACTGCACACACATTCCCTAGCTCCCCCATCTTCCCTTTTTGCATCCTTGAATATCAGTGTTGCCCAAGTCCCACAAGCACGCATTTGAATCTAGCATTTGATGATGATGTGTAACCAAGGATCCACACACATGAAATAAAAGGAGAGAAGAGTCTACCTCTCTGCCTATTTAGTAAACACAAGCACACATATACACACATAAGCCATATACACACAAGAGAGGGAAGGAAAACCCTAGAATTGATATCAATGTATGTAAGATTAGCTTTGATCAAAGTAACATTCACTCTTATAGCTATTGCAGGCACGCTCAAGCACAAGATAGAGAGAGAGACTCATTTATAGAGGGTTAAGAGAGGCCTAAAGGCCTCTCTTAAAAGGCCTCATGCCCACTTATGCTATGCACAATTATCCTTATGTCCATATTGGCTAGCACAACAAAGGCCCCACTCTACGGCCATCTTGTAGGCTCACTCTTACACCCCCATACAACGTAGTTTTTCCTGAGACTCCTGAGCTAATGCTCAGATATTAAAGTGCATGGGACATCAAAAAACTCCCATTTGGTGATGTACATGCCACTCTATATTGGTGTATCTTCTCATGTTAGATCATTATTTTTCTCACTCAAATGTAAGCCCTCCCCCCCCACACAGTCCATGGATAGAACCCAAGCGTTGTTGCAGACATGGTTGGATCTTTTTTGTGAGATCTGGGTTGACCAAGGTCAACTCTAACCCTCAAATGGTCAAATCTGAGCCATGTCATCATACAGTGCTTGGGTTTTATCCAAAATCCCACACACACACACACACAAATTGCCAAGCTTAGATCATGATAACTACATTTGAACTATGTATTTGGCAACTATTTGATGAGAAAATGCCTAATGATACCACACCCCTATGTCACAAAGATCACAAACGAACATCTTTTGGATTAGCAAGTGGGATGAAACTCGGATGTTCAAGTTTGACAACTCACCTTGCTTACCTTTTGGGCTACAATGTATTGATAAAAATATCATGTTACATTTGATGTTTTCTAAAAAAGCCAAAAAAAAAATGCAACCTTATCCAAAAGAGAATGATACCATAAACCCTTTGGTTGACAATGCTCAAGAATGGAATAGCGCATTCGGATGATCTAGTCATTTTCAGTGAATTAGTTTGGGGTCTTAAACAAGGGTTAAAAATTGAAAGAATGAATTATTTGGGGAAGCCAGGTCCCATTGGAAACAATAGGGGGAGTTGGGGGGAAGAGAAAACCTTATTAACGTAATTCCTAGTTTTCCTCGAGCAAAATCAAAGCTTGGATGAAGCACTACTATTACCTTGAATTTTCAAGGTGATATGCTATTACTTTGGTGATGAGAGACTCTCCTCATTTCTAGAATTCTTCGAACCTATCAAAATTGATTATATGCAGAATATTCTCCCTAATTTTTGAAGCAGGCATTTACTCTTTATCATGGGATGAGAGACTCTCCTCATTTCTAGAATTCTTCGAACCTATCAAAATTGATTATATGCAAAATATTCTCCCTAATTTTTGAAGCAGGCATTTACTCTTTATCATGGAACTCCCTCAACTACCTTTCCCCCCACTCTCCCTACTATTCCCCAAGCTCTTAGATATTAAAAGACTAAGGTCATGTAAAAGGGTAGGAGAAGGGTATGGACTTATGGTCCACTAGCTCACCTATTTAAAGGTGGAGCTAGAAGGCAATTTGTATTGAGCAAGGCCTAGTTGTATTCATAAACAACTTAATAAACAAGATATTTTCTTGTATTCTTTGAGTGAATCTCCTCCACATATCTCATCCACCACGTTTTTCTCAACATATTAAAAGACTAAGGTCATGTAAAAGGGTAGGAGAAGGGTATGGACTTATGGTCCGCTAGCTCACCTATTTAAAGGTGGAACTAGAAGGCAATTTGTATTGATGTGAGCAAGGCCTAGTTGTATTCATAAACAACTTAATAAACAAGATATTTTCTTGTATTCTTTGAGTAAATCTCCTCCGCATATCTCATCCACCACGTTTTTCTCATCATGGTATCTTGAGCTAGGTTGTGTGGTGGAAAATCTCCATTTTTTGAACCTTTTCTTCTCAATCTCCATAGCCTCTCTGCACCAACCATCAGTGGTGGAGGACATGGGGAGGGCTGTAGAGGACGTTTCAGCATTTGATTTCTTCTAGAGAGATCATCCTCAGCTCAGGGCGCATCTACTCAAAGGTGTGATATCCACGCTGCTACGCCCAGCATTGCGTTATTAGCAAACTGGCACGTTTTTCAACAGCGCTGAATGCCGTACGCAGATTCACCGCCTATAGGCATCTATAAGCCATAGAAGTTGAGGGCTTTTGAAGCCCATAGTCTCCCCTGTCCATAACTCAAATCTCAGCTGAAATGGAGGCGTAGAACTCTCGTGGGAAGGAAAAAACCAGGCGCCTACTGGTTTTTCCATGGAAGCTTGCTCAAGCTTTTGTTAAAAGTGTTCATAAATACTAATAAGTGTTGATTAACACTAATCATGCTATTAATCCAACAAAGGAGAGCCTCTTAAGAGTGTTTTTAAACACTAAGTGTGTTCGTGAACACTAATGGTGAATCTAATCACCAACACAAGTATCATTAGATACTAATAATGTGCTTTTAAGCACTAATAGTGTTGCTAAACACTAATGGTGATTTTAATCACCAAAGAAAGTGTTCCTTAACACTAATTAAGCTCTCTCAATCAGTATTCATGGTTGGGCACAAACCCTAAGTGCTAAACCATAAGCTTAACCATCTTAATCTCCTATTTGTGCAACATCCTTGGCTTAATTAAGGGTTGTTGCACTCTCATAAGCCTTTCTCTTTCTAATTAAGCCTAAATATCATAAATTTCTGGTTTTTTCTTCTTCATAATCAGCCCGTTACTCTCTAATAACCTCCTTCAATACCCAATGTCAAAGGAAAACACCCAAATCAAGAAGTTCTCGGGAGAGGGCTTCCACACTTGGCAAGTCCTTGTCAAGTACAAGATGATGTCCAAAGGTTTTTGGCCATTCATCTCCGGCACTAAGGTTATTGATCGAACTAAGGCTGAA
Organism: Cibotium barometz; assembly: GCF_041138505.1. Lineage (NCBI taxonomy): Eukaryota > Viridiplantae > Streptophyta > Polypodiopsida > Cyatheales > Cibotiaceae > Cibotium > Cibotium barometz. The sequence goes on along the minus strand of NC_141046.1, from coordinate 57,824,557 downwards.
GATATTGAAGATGATGAGAGGCACAAGCCATCATCATGCTTCATCTTGATGAGGCTCTCATTCACCATGTGGACCAGCTTCCGACTGCAAAGGAGAAATGGGATGAGCTTGATAAGCTCTATGAAGCTCATGGTAAGAATTCCAAGATCTCACTTAAAATTGAATTTTTCATCTTGGAACTCAAAGAGGGAGACGGCATTGGAGCCTTCATCTCTCACTTAAAGGGCCTTATGGCTCAACTTGCATCAGTGAATGCGAGAATGGATGAAGATGATGCAGTGGCTGTTTTGCTAAAAGCAGTCAAGAAGGTGTACCCCACCTTAGTCACCACCCTGAAGAACATACCTAATCCCACCCTCGAAGGAGTCATTCAATCTTGTCTTGATGAAGAAAAGAGGCCAAAGGGAGGAGCTGAATCTTTGAATGCAACCACTTCATCGAATATCGAACAAGCTTTGTCACATCAAGTGGTCAAAGTAAGATGTGCCCATTGCAAAAAGGTGGGTCATTTGGTAAATAATTGTTGGATCAAATATCCCAACAAGATGAAATGTAACAAGTGTAAACAAACGGGACATATCACCTCTAAATGTCCTAACAAAGAGTCAGAGGCTAACTTTGTATCAATCTCTAACTCCTCTGAGCACCTGTTTTAAATCTCAATGTAACAACACCTATATTCCTAAACCTTGTACGCCTAATGTTATAAAGGCAACCTATGTCCAATACCACCTATTCCAATTCTTTCATAGTTGGTATTGATGGAGGGTATTAAAAGACTAAGGTCATGTAAAACGGTAGGAGAAGGGTATGGACTTATGGTCCACTAGCTCACCTATTTAAAGGTGGAGCTAGAAGGAAATTTGTATTGAGCAAGGCCTAGTTGTATTCATAAACAACTTAATAAACAAGATATTTTCTTGTATTCTTTGAGTGAATCTCCTCCACATATCTCATCCACCACGTTTTTCTCAACATTAGACAAGGGTAAAAAATTTGTATGAAGGTTTAGTAATATGGGTATGCCGTAGTGTATTATTAGATGTCTTTTGTCCTCTCCTTTTGTCATTGCCCTCTCTTGTGTGTGAAGGAATACCTCTTCTCTCTCTCTCTCTCTCTCTCTCTCTCTCTCTCTCTCTCTCTCTCTCTCTCTCTCTCTCTCTCTCTCTCTCTCTCTCTCTCTCTCGCCTGCATAGAGCTAGGTTTACCAATTTCTCTCGTCACAACGCGCATGAGCTTTAGTGGGAACCCCCCCTCTCTCTCTCTCTCTCTCTCTCTCTCTCTCTCTCTCTCTCTCTCTCTCTCTCTCTCATCTCAATGTGCTTTGTGCGAGCATAAGACATGTGGCTCTGCCATGCAACTTTGGTTAACACACTACAAGGTTGTAGCTTTGCTAATCTCAACACCCATGGAAACCAAGATTCTCTTGGTTTAAAGATTTGATCTCTTCTAATTAAAAGATTAGTTACTTAATTGCATGATCAAGAACTTGAAAGTGCTACACTTAAAACGAGGGAGATGGGAGACTCTCGTCATCTTTTTAGTGGTGAGAGTGGGCTTTTGGTGCCACTTGTAGAGGAAGTGAGTAAAGTTTTTTGCTAGTGTTCGTCTCCACTGTGGAAGTTATAGTTTTATCGTGAATCTTGAGAGGGAGAGGCTTTACATCCTTGGGAAAGTTGATGCCCAAAGAATTGATTTCTTCTTTACAAGTATTGATCAAGACTTCATGATGAGGATTGGGAACAATATCAACTTGGGATATAAGATTTGAGGAAGAAGATTTTGATTGTAGACACAGTGTCTTCTAACACTAAATTCCAAAATTTTTACTTAACAATCTTCTGAATGTTGTCAAGGATGTCCATGGGTTTATCCATCAATGATCAAAGAAAGCATAATCATCTTCTTCTCTAGAATCTACTTTACAAATTTCATAATTAATGGAAGTGATAGGAAGTTAAGTGCTCAACAAATTGGATATCATTCTCTAGAGATGTTGCGTTGTATTTGTGGATATCGACCCGAGGTGGCGTGGGTAGACAATGGGCTTAAGTTCGTTGATAAAATAGCTTAATCATGTGAATGCAAAGATGTACGAGGTCAATGATTTCGTCTAGGTAAAATGACGTAGTTAGATTTGAACATGGTAATCCTCATTGCAAGACACAAAGTGCTTATGGAGAGGATGCTCAAAATTTCTCCTCATTGGGGTGGACTTACAATTAGTAGTTCATCATTGCCACATGAATGTCATATCCTTCACCAAGGAGGTAGCATGCTACTTTTTTGGTTTCGAACAAGTTGATGTAGGAGAAATGAAGATCTAGCTTGAACATCCATTTATATATTAAGCATCTATTGCAATTGTCATCACATACCTCGAGCTTATTGATGGACATTGTTGTAGTTATGTGTGGATCCTACGTAGATAGAATCACCAAGAACACCATGGCATGAGGCCAAGTGGCTGAAGCTTGGGTAGACAAGGATGATAATAATTCAAATGTTTTGTTACTAAACCAAATACATCAATTTCTAGAGTTCGAGGTATTTTCTTTAAAAATGGAAACCCTAATTTACTATCAAAGTTGACTTCAACATCCCTCCCTCAAGCTAGACCCTCCCCATGTTTGGTTGAGGTCAGAATAGAAAGGAAAGCATATTCCTCCTTGAACTTCAACTTCAACATCCTATGCATGATGGAGCTGATGGTCATATAGTCTTGTGGATGACTACCAGGAGTTTATAACTACACTTTCTCTTAAGGTGAATTCAAGCATGTTCTTGGATTCATCCAGGTATATATTCAAGCCGTATTAGCGGACATGAAAATTTTACATTGTGAATTTTTCATTCGAGTTGCAGCCAATTGATATTGTGTTAGTTCTTCCTATCTTTAGTGATGCATATGCCCTATCAACTACCTTTTTGGCATTAATTCTTTCTATTTGTTGTGATCTTATAGTGCTAGGCTTTATTATGGTGGCTGAGTCTACCTTGCATCTCCAGAGCTCTGACAGAAACTCAACACACAGGCCTTTGTATGAATGTAGGCTCTTATGTGTGTGTGTGTGCACGGGATTGGGGTGTGTGTGTTTAGGAGCATATATAATTGATACCAAGTTCTATACCCACTATTGGGGCGCACTGATAATGTTAGTGGGGATGTCATAGTATCTAGTCCACACTATGCAGAATGGAGTTGATAGTTATATAGTCTTGTGGATGACTACCATCAGTATATAACATGCACGTTCCTAAAAGGTGAATTTGGGCATGTTCTTGGATTCATCTAGGTATATAATTTATCCGTATTAGCAAAAATGCAGATTTCACATTGTGAAGTTTTCATCCGAGTTGCGGCCAATTGATATTGTGCTAATTCTTTCTATCTTTAGCAGTGCATTTTCCCTATTAACTACTATTCATTGTACTAATTCTTTCTTCCCTTAGTGCTAGGATTCATTATGGCTAAGTCTGCCTTGCATCTCCACAGGTTTGATAGAAACTTAGTACGAAGGCATTTGTGTGAATATATGCTCTTATGTGTGTGTGTGTGTGTGTGTGGGGAGTGCGTGTGTGAGAGCATATCTTGATACAGAGTTCTACACCGACTATTGGTCATTGATTATGTTAGTGGGGATGTCGTAGTATTTAGTCCATACTATGCATAATGGAGTTGATAGTTGTAAAGCCGTGTGGATGACTACCATGAGTATATAACGTGCATGTTCCTGAAAGGTGAATTTGGGCATGTTCATGGATTCATCTAGGTATATATATAGTCTTGTGGTGACTACCATGAGTATATAACATGCACATCCCTAAAAGGTGAATTGGGGGATATTCCTGGATTCATCTAGGTATATATATATACTAGTGATATTAGTGGGAATGCTATGGTATCTAGTCTCGCGCTGATGGTTATATAGTCTTGTGGATGGACTACACCAACAGTCACTAAAATCTGCCCGCCTGCTGAGACTGGTCTCTGGTCGCCTCCTGCACTCTACCTGATTCAGAAGATGACCAATAGACTGTTCCAGCTGTCGTACAGTAAACGCCACCTGAACTCGCTGTACGGAACTACAGCCACCTGCTCTATCTGTACAATATGGTCTGTATTGTTTTCAGCCTGTTGACTGTACCTGTAAGCGCCACCTGAGCCAGTACCCAATAGCACTGTAGTCGCCTGACTGTACGGCCTGCAGCCACGTGGTCTGTACGGCCTGTATTCAGTTCAGCCTGCTCTCTTCACAGCCAAAAACCAGTCAACCAGCTTCTTTTCTCCTTCTCCACGCTAGAGCTTACACGACTCCCAAAAGCTAGAGAGAGAGAGAGAGAGGTGAGAGAGCCGTGCAACTCCAAAAGTGGAGTTGCCCCCTCTCACAAACTTATCCTAGGGCCCCAACTTTAATAAACATTAAAGTTCCCTAGGGGCCTCTAAGGCCTAGGGGCAACCATCAATAAAACATCAAAAACATTCATGTTTTTGTCCCCCTTCACATCTGAAGTGTCCACACCTCATTCTCATTTGTCCGAGCACCCCAAATGTGAATCTTTTAATATTTTTGCTCACCAACCACCATGCCCACACTTGTGCTGTTCCATTTTCATAGGGTCATGACATACCCCCCTCTTGAAAAATGGCAAGCGTCCTCGATTGCATTCTGGTGATACAGCAAAATATCCAAAGTGAGATATACAATATGGCAAGATCGGCGTCCCAATCTCTCTAAGCCATGCACATGTATCAACATTCACTGCAAACCAATGGCGTAGTAGTAGTCCAAGTTGTATACTACTGTGAACCATACACAACCACAATATCCCATGTGACTAGTATACATATATCATAGAAGTCCCATAAACAGATGTACTATCAGCCATCAGTACCTTTGGGTGAGATAAAAACTGCACCAAGCGACCTCTAAATGTCATCTGAGCCTGTCTGTATCAAGGGAGTGGAGGTGCTACCCCCCTCTTGAGCATCAGGCAATGCTCCAGACCCATGCTCTGCTGAACCTGAATGAGCCACAACAAGAGTCGGCTCTAACTCAAAGGCATCGAGATAAAGCTGCAAAACCTTAGGTGAATCTGTTAAGTCACCTTCCTCCATCCACTTCGTATCCATCGGTGAATAGTTCTTGAACTTCACAAGATAGCAACGGGAAACTTTACCTCGTACCTTTCTTTCCTTATGTGCCAGTATCTGCTCTGGAATAAGAACCTCATCAAGTTCCTCAACTTCCGGCTAAGCCTCATTTGATACATCCTCAGGCACATCCCCACGGAAAGGTCTAAGGAGACTCACGTGAAAAGCATTGTGAATCCTCCAGTGATCTGGTAGCCTTCAAACGATAGGCTACCTCACCAATCTTTTCCAATATCTGAAAAGGCCCATAATAACGCATGCTCAACTTAGGGAATAAGCGCTTTTTACCCTTCATCTTCTTAAGTCTAGCCTTTTCAAAGCCCAAAAGAACCCAATCACCCACCAATGCAAACTCTAAAGCACGTCTGTGAGACGGTCTACGGCTTTCTTTTGCTTCTGCTGAGTTTTTTGGAGTGCCAACTTAACTCTCCGATAAGCTTCATCCATACTCTCCACATATTGATCAGCCTCAAAGATCTTATCCTTTGTATGCAAAATGGGTGGTACCTTCTTCCCTCCTTCCACAATCTCAAAAGGCGCCTTGCCTGTCGAGGTATGAACAGTGTTGTTATATGCAAACTCCACTAAAGGAAGATACTTTTCCCATTGTTGCTTGTGCTCTGACACAACACTTAAGAAGATCCAACACTGTAGAGTTAGCCTCTTCTGACTGACCATCTATTTGTAGATGAAATGACGATGAAAACTTGAGAGTTGTACCCATGTTGTCAAGCAACCCTTTCCAGAACAAGCTCGTCGTCCGTGGATCACGGTCACTAATGATAGACGTAGGCAAGCCATGATACTTGAAGATGTTCGCCATGATACTTGAAGATGTTCGCCATGAACAACTTCACCATATGATCCACTTTGATCATCTTACGCACGGGAATGAAATGAGCCTGCTTACTGAACCTGCATATGATAGTCCAAATGCCATCATTTCCCGTTTGCGTCCATGGAAGATCAAATATAAAATCCATGGCAATGCTCTCCCAAGGTCTATCTGGAATAGGTAAAGGCTGTAATAACCCTGGTGTCTTTTGACGGTCAAACTTTACCTTCTGACATACGATGCATTGCCTGACAAAGGCATCAACATCTCTTCTCAAGGTTGGCCAATAAAAGAAAGTCTCCACTGCTTTCACCGTGGCGTCAATACCTCTATGACCTGCATACGGTGGAGCATGACTTTCAATCATAACCTTGAGTCGGAATTGTCATGTGCACAGTGGGTATCTACCGTGTGCTATACGCATGCAAGACTAGTTTCGAGGCTTGGGGAAGCTTGGAACTAGGCAGGCTGATTGACGAGCTGAGTTAGGGAAATACTAACGAGCGGGCACCCAAGTATGGATGGGCGGGCGACCAAGTGTGGATGCCTGATGACCGACCAAGAGCCTATAAAAGGGTGGCCAAGGTTAGTTATGGAATACAGAGAGTCTCGCGAGTTTGTGAGAGCTCTATGGTCTTGGAGCCTGAATCTAGTGTAGACATGCACCTGCTTTATGCAGCCGAGGCCGGCAGCAATCTCGAGGCCCGCAAGGGTAGCTTCGTGGCGGTATGGGATGTCACGAGGAGGAGATTGGTTGGTACATCAACCTAGTTAGCTCAGCTCGTGGCTCGGTGGTGGGAACAGCCAAGACTGTGGGCTTGCCCACGGCTGTCATGGTTGGGAGGTGAGTTAGGCCTGCACCCCCTTGCTTGTTTGTTTGTTCGTTTGTTTGCAGGATTCGAGTTTCGAACCAATCCGTGGGGATTTGACAGTGGTATCAGAGCATACCTTGTGAACAAGCAAGTCGGTAGGTAGAGAAGAAGAGGTCGAAGAACGGTATGTGTTAAAAAAGCTTGCTGTTTTTCTATGCATACTGCAGTTTTCAGATTTGGTATGTGTTTTTTCTTCATCAAAGAACCCCATGTTGATGGGAGATGGTAGGTTTAGAAGGGTTGATTGCTTTTGCAAAGAAGAGGTAGATTCGTTTGTGCAGTCGCATGAACGTAGAGAGAAAGCAGAAATGAAAAGCACGATGATTTTTTTTTGGCGCAAGAGAGAGAGAGAGCGTTGGGTGAACGATGCGCTAGCGGGTTGTTGTTGGCGAGGGGCTTGGCTGAGGGCGGCCAAGGCCTGCCATACCAGGCGGCCAGGCAGCCAAGCCACATAGGCGCCTAGGCTAGGCCAGGCGGGCTGGTGCCTAGGCGGCTTACGTAGTCAGCCAGGCAGCGGCGCCCAGGCCAGGCCTGCGTAACCAACCAGGCCTACGCAGCCAACGCAGGCAGCGCCGCCCAGGCCCATGTTGCCAGCGGGGCGACCGTACTGCCCAAGCATACGCCGGCTGGCGCAGGCGCACACGCAGGTTAGTGCAAAGATTCTGGTGCCCAGGCAGCTTGCGTAGTCAACCAGGCAGCGGCGCCCAGGCCAGGCCTGCGTAACCAACCAGGCCTACGCAGCCAACGTAGGCAGCGCCGCCCAGGCCCATGTTGCCAGCGGCCGTACTGCCCAAGCATACGCCGGCTGGCGGCGCAGGCGCACACGCAGGTTAGTGCGAAGATTCTGGCGCCGGCAATAGTGATGGCAGCACTCCACATCAGCAGACAGCGCCAGCAGATTAGGAGGGAAGCGAAAAAAAAACACGCAAGGAAAGCATATGTTTTTTAGTGCTTTTGTTTTTTTTTTAAAGGGGAGTTTAATTTTTTTTTAAAGGTTTAAAAGTCCTCTCCTCTCTAAGGTTTCCAAGGTGTTTTTTCTTTTTTAAGAAAAAAGAATATATATATATATTTTTATTTATTTATTTATTTATTTATTCAAGAAAAAAACACAAAAGCTAAAGCAAAAGCTAAGCTTCGCTTTTGGAGATTTTTGGCTTTTGGGAAACCTTTATAAACCCCCTAAAGTGGGCTTCTTGCCACACATCTCTCGAGTTCTCAAGTTCTCAAGTTTTCAAGCTCTCAAGCTCTCAAGTTCGCTCGCACTTTTATTGTGCAAAGATCGAATTTTCTCTCCACGTACCCTCTTCACGATGTCGACCCAAGAATCGGAGTTGGAGCCCCTTGTGGAACGCGAAGGCTTGCCGGCTACGGAAGGTACCGATGCCGATCTTTTTGACGATTTTGTGTCAAAATCAGATTTCCAAGAGTTCAAAGTAGATCTCGAAGCTTCTTCGGCAGAACGTCAGGCACAAATCGCAGCCCAGATGCAGGCTTTGCAGAACTCCATCGCTCTTTTGACCACTACCCTCTCTACTTTCTCGGGAATGGATACCTTGGCTTCAGCTTTAGGTCCCAATATTACTCCGAAACCGTTCGGGGGCGAGCAAAAGCAGCGAACCAAGGAGATCGTGGACACGTGGCTACATAAATGGCAAGTTCACTTTCAATTTCATCCATATGATGATGGAAAGAAGATCCAGTTAGCAGCAGGTCCGGCAAAGCTTTGCTTTAGTGGAAGGAACTCAATCCTAAGCCAACGACTTGGGCACAATTTGAAGATATCTTCAAGAAAGAATTCCTCAAGAAAGAGGATGATTATGATGTTGTTGCCCGGTTTTCAGCTTTGACCATGACCTCGCAGCACCTCACTTATGAGGTCTACCTCTAGAAGTTTTGTGACTCGCAGATGAAAGCTACAAAGATGGATCCCACTACTCTTTTGGGGTTTTTCATAGTTGGTTTACCAGACTCGTACCGATTACAGGTGGTTAAAAATAACAAATGTAAAACTTTGGACGAGGCCATTCATTCAGCTCGTATCTATGATGATACGATGGTCTCTTCCAAGTCAAAACCCGTTATACCGAGTAGGCGAACAAGCATAAAAGAAAGTTCTCCGCACCTATGGCTAACACGAATGAAGGCAAGTCTTCGGACCAACCTTCGAAGAATTCCAGTTCAACACCAGTGAAGAAGAAACGACTCCTTAGGGCTTTGAAGCTCAAGAAGGAAGGACGTTGTTTTATCTGCGAAGAAAAAGGACACATGCGTAACGAGTGCCCAAAGCAAAAGGGTACCAAGATAAACACAGGACCCAAGCCAACAAAGGCAGCTAACCAGTTGTCTTTGACAGGTACGTCAATTACTATACTTTCTCGCCCTGGTACTTGTTCTGATTGTCTGTTCAATTCTAAAGTATTTGGCATGCATGATCTTCTCCGAGTTTATGAAGAAGTGAATGGCCATAAAATTCACATTCTTTTAGACCCTGGCAGTTCGCATAATTTTGTTAACTACAAACTTGTGCAGAAATTGAGTCTTGATACGACACTTAAGCGACCATACCTATGAGGTACGTCTACCTGCGGGAAGACAAGTTTGGGATCGCAACGTGGAGATGCTTCCAATCCAGATTCAGGACTACAAAGATACTCTGGAATGCTATGTCATGCATCTAGAAAATGTAGACTTGTTATTAGGGATTAAGTGGTTTAAGACTCTTGATGTCTAGATAGATTGGTCTAGTCATATTTTTTCTTTTCAGCATAGGGACACCAAGTATAGTATTTTAGGTAATTGTATCCATCCCTCTCAGGGACCTCTTGTAAATACAATCGATTTTGGAAATATAATGAATTCTTCTTTGTATACCGCTTTCCATTGTGTATTGATTCCACTTTCTTCTTTTCTCATCCCTTCCATGGATGTGAATGAATTAAGTGTGTTTGAAAGCAAAGAATTACAGAAGATACTTGATTCGTTTCAAGATGTATTTCCTAAGGAATTGCCATCGGGTTTACCACCTGAACGGGCAGTAGATCATCGTATTGACTTGATCCCTGGTGCTCATCCTGTGAGTATTCCACCTTATAGGATGAGCCAAGCTGAGGAAGATGAGTTGGCTAAACAACTCGAAGATTATTTGAGGATGGGCCAGATCCGTCCAAGTAAATCACCTTGGGGTGCACCTGTGTTGCTTAGGAGAAAGAAGGACAATACTTGGAGAATGTGTATAGATTACAAAAGATTGAACAAGTTGACCATTAAGAACCGTTATCCTCTCCCTAGATCAGATGACCTAATTGACCGGTTAGCAGGAACATCCTCTCCATAAGCAGTTTGTGTCTTGCAATGAGGATTACCACGTTCAAACCTAACTACGTCATTTTACCTAGATGAAATCATTGACCTTGTACATCTTTGCATTCACATGATTAAGCTATTTTATCAAAGAACTTAAGCCCATTGTCTACCCACGCCGCCTCAGGTCGATATCCACAAATACAACGCAACATCTCTAGAGAATGATATCCAATTCATTGAGCACGTAACTTCCTATCATTGCCGTTAATTATGAAAATTGTAAAGTAGATTCTAGAGAAGAAGATGATTATGCTTTCTTTGATCATTTATTGACAAACCCATGGACATCCTTGACAACATTCAGAAGATTGTTAAGTAAAAATTTTGGAATTTAGTGTTAGAAGACACTATGTCTAGAATCAAAATCTTCTTCCTCAAATCTTATATCCCAAGTTGATATTGTTTCCAATCCTCATCATGAAGTCTTGATCAATACTTGTAAAGAAGAAGTCAATTCTTTGGGCATCAACTTTCCCAAGGATGTAAAGCCTCTCCCTCTCAAGATTCACGATAAAACTATAACTTCCACAGTGGAGACGAACACTAGCAAAAAACTTTACTCACTTCCTCTACAAGTGGCACCAAAAGCCCACTCTCACCACTAAAAAGAGGACGAGAGTCTCCCATCTCCCTCGTTTTAAGTGTAGCACATTCAAGTTCTTGATCATGCAGTTAAGTAACTAATCTTTTAATTAGAAGAGAGGTTAAATCTTTAAACCAAAGTTCTCTTTCTTGATTCAAAGAGACCACTTCATGGGCTTGCACACAAGTCATGAGTCGCAAAGTGTGCAACAATTCAAGCACATTGTACACAAAACACTCGATATACCTATCGTCAAGTATATTGCAAAAAGGAAACTACCAAAACTTGGAAAAATGATCTAAAAATTGATTGTCTATGATCAAATGTCTCCAAAATGCATAAGGAGAATAAACTATTTTATAACTACAACAAGGTGATCTTTCAAGTACTCATGGCATGGTTTGTCAAGTAAAGGAACGATGCACACCCTAGAAGGCAGTGTAAATAAAATCCCTCGATATCACCCATCTTGCTTTCTATTGAACTTGGGGAGCTCACCAAAGCTAGAGTCGGTGGCATTCTAACCGATATATTGACCTATTAATATCACAAAAGGGGATAAAGCTTAGAGCTCATGAAAACTTCTTAATTTTTTTCCATACGAAGAAGCTACAAAAACAAACACTGAAGGAAACAACACCTTTGACAAGCTAAATCAACCATGTGCATTGCCCACAAAAGCATTCCCTATTTACATATTCTTCAAATACACAAACGCCAATAGGGCTCCAAAACCAGGTAATGCCAATTACAAACACACACACACAAACAGTACCTGCCAACGTCAAGTTGTGACTGCTACAACCTTAGCTCTCCATAAATACATTAGTATAATAAGTGGCCACACGGGTGAAAAATGCTTAATTTGTCAATAGTTTTAATTCATCAACTATATAGTTTATGTAAATAAAAGGTTGTTTGAATGCATGATTGGGGTCTCTCTCTCTCTCTCTCTCTCAGGCATTCCTCCAAATGCTGAATTGCTACCTCTCCATCGAATAGGTGTCCCTCTCTCTCTCTCTCTCTCTCTCTCTCTCTCTCTCTCTCTCTCTCTCTCTCTCTCTCTCTCTCTCTCGCGCGCGCGCACGCGTGTGTGTGTGTGTGAGAGAGAGAGAGAGAGAGAGTGTGTGTGTGTGTGTCTCTCTCTCTCTCATGTATGTGAGAGAGACATGAGAGAGAGAGAGAGTGTGTGTGTGTGTGTGTGTGTATGAGAGAGAGAGAGAGAGAGAGAGAGAGAGATCCGTGTAAGGAGACAGAGAAAGGCTTGGTACTTACAGTTCACATACACACATGTATATAGAGAGAGTACGCGATTTCATGTGTGTGTGTGTGTGTGTGTGTGTGTGTGAGAGAGAGAGGAGAGAATGCGGAAAAGAGAGAGGGGAGCCAATGGAAGGGTCACCTCTTGCAAATCTGCACAAACTACTGTTGAAATGTTAGCAACACTATATGTTATTCTCAATTTCTTCTAGGCTTTCTCTCTACAGAGATTGATTTAGGGTCTAAGCGCCATGGAATCAGGGGTGGGGCTTCAAAAAATCCCTTTTTGTGCAAAGCAGTGGAAGGGGCTATGGCCTTTGTGTATATAATCCACACATTGTACATTGCCTAGAGCAGTAAAAGTCCCATTTCAACACAAAGTTGCACTCGCATTTATGGAGTCATCTAGTATGTGTAGCTCTACTACAATGCTTCTTTGGCTCTTTTGCATGCTCCTCACATGATATCCTCTGTTAGCAGGTGCCGCAAGCTTGTGCAGGCTAACTCCATCCAACTGCATTATGACTTTTTCACTAAGTGCAGCGGCAGGTGGTGGCACAAGCAGTGGCTAACGATCTGTGAATCTTTGCTATGCTTGCACTTCGACAATTTCTTTATGCAAGGATGCGATGGCTTGCTACACTTGAAAAACATCTTGGGCATGCTAGAGGGAGAGCAAGAGCCCAGAGCAAACAATTGTTTGTAGGTCTTTAACTTATTGGAAAACATCAAGGCGGATTTGGAGAAGTAGTGCCCAGGTGTGGTGTCGTTGTGTCTTGTGCATGTTAGTATACCCTCAATACCCACCTCTCATCATTGTCCTACTATTGTATTGTGTTGCACATCTTGTAAGGTCCCCATTATGAGGAGAAGCCAAGCGTACATGTGACTTTGGTACGAACTCCAGCTTAGAGGCTGGACGTGATCTTGTTTGTGATCATTGATGGGGTTAGGAGATGGCTTAGGTAGACTTAGCACATTGGCAAGTGGGATATGGGTAGATATGGTATGCCTGGCAAGTTAAAGTACCTTACTTTAACTTGTGGGGCCCGCTTGGGGGCCTAAACAATCTCAAATTGTAAATCTAGCCTCGACGGTGACTGCCTTGTTCGTAGAGGACTTTTGTAATCTCCTAGTTACATGTAGGTGGTTAGTTGACCACAGTTTAAATACGTGGGCAATACACTGAGTCAATGTAGCATAGCCACCCATGTTGTAAACACGCCACCCGCTCCACCTGCAATGCTATAAAATGAGGTCATTGTCACTAGTTGAGGCATCCAATGCTTGAGAGCATACATACCCTCTACACACAGTAATCCTCCATCCAGAGTCTATCTAGATCGCCATCTAAGCTCTACTTGAGAGAGCACAGGTGGACAACACCATCACATTGTACCTTGCTACATGTTGATATAATCAGACTTTTTAAATTCTCTCCATTCTTTATTTACATTGTCATTTGTACTCTGTTGCTACACTTTCCTATTTGCTATTCTATATATTCTTATATGGTATCTGAGCCTTGAGGTGCTCGTAGCTAAATATTGTGCTAGAAGTACTAGTCTTCCTTTGTAAAATCCTTGTCTTGGAGTGATGGCTTCCAGGTCCAATTTTGTCGTTGTTGGTGCTACCCTCTTCGCATTCGTCCACTTGCCTTTACTAAAGCAAACTTGATGTAAGCAACTACATGCTCTGGAAATTCAAAATTGCTGCGATTTTGGATTCCTATGAGTTGCTGGACAATATCATGGACCAGAAGCCTGTGTGGCGATCATCGACCCATCCAATTCGAATGTGTCTGTTGCACCAAATGCTACTCTTCTTCATGCATGGAAACAACACAATGAAGATGCATTTTGTGCTATTGTCACTAGTGTAAGTAATTCTATTCTTACTCTTGTTCAGCATACGATAAAGGCTTGTGATACATGGGCCATACTAGCACGCTAGTATGAAGCAAAGAATCAGACCAAGATCCAAACCCTGGAAAATCAGCTTGCTCTGCTGAAAAATTTAGCGAAGGATAAAAGGCAGAGGACTTCATCAAAAAGCAAATCAAGCATCTGCAAGATTAGATAGTTGTTGTTGGATTAGCCAAATCCCCTAAAGAGTTGGCTCGTCGATGCATCCACATTCTACCCCAAAATTTTGATGGGCTTGTTACAACACTAAATACTCAGGTTATAGACCCGAGCCTCTTAAATTTGAAGAATTTAGTGCTATGCTTCTTGAGGAGGAGCTACAGTTGAGAACCCGCGATGCCAACAATGATGCTACATTCTCTACCAATGCTAAAGGCAAAGGCACGGCATCTTCTGGTGATAAGAAGAAGCCCAAGAAGAAGAAGTTCATAGGTAGTTGCTACTATTGTAACAAGAAGGGTCACCTCGTGAAGGAATGTCACAAAAAGCACGCCGACGAGAAGAACGGCACTGTGAAGGCTTCTTGGAAGGGAAAGGAATCAACTAGCAACGCCGAAGAAAATCTCAAGCTATAGGTCTTCATTGAAGAGGTATGCTCATCAGCTCGATGATTCATGGATTCTAGATAGTGGTGCATCCCAACACATGACCAGCAAGAAAGACTGGTATACTTTCTAGAAGCCTCTACAGGGACCCACCAATGTTGTAGTTGGGAATAATGCTAAAATTCCAACCAAAGGGTTTCAAACCATCTCCTTTTTGGAAACTACAGGTAAAAAGAAACTGTTGTGCTGTACCTACCTCAACTATTGCTACAATAACAGATCACGGCCTTGAAGTTCACTTCAAGAAGATGGGAGAAGAAATTCTAGATGCTAGGGACAAAACTATTGGCAAGGTTGTTAGGCATAACAACCTCTATGAGCTTAGTACTCTTATAGCCACTGCAAAACAAGATACAAATAGACTTTGGCATGAGAGATTTGGTAATCTCAGTTTTAGTGTGTTGAAGGGGATGCAGAAAACAGGGATGGTAGCACATGTGCCTATAATTTTAGAAATGCAAGATACTTGTGAGGCTTGCATGATGGGCAAGTAACAAAGAAAGGCATGTCCATGAGATCACAACAATTCAGCACAGTCTCCTCTAGAGCTGGTACATGCGGATCTCTATGGTAAAATTTCTACTACTGCTTTGGGTGGTCTTTTTTTTTTTTTGCTGTTAGTCGACGATTTTATTAGAAAGATGTGGGTTTATTTCGTTTGGGAGAAGGTTGAAGCTCTTGGCAAGTTCAAAATGTAGCATAAGCTTGTAGAAACTGAGACAGGGAGAAGGTGAAGAAGTTTCGCACCGATCGAGGAGGAGAATTCTTATCGGTAGAATTCAATGATTATTGCAAAGAGCATGGCATCAAGCGTCAATTCACCACTGCTCATACACCACAGCAAAACAACATCATAGAACACCATAATCGGACTGTTTTCTCGAGATGGCCCGATGCATGTTGAAAGGAAAAAATATACCTAACTCATTTTGGGCGGAAGCAATAAATACGGTAGTATATATCCTAGAAGACTACATTAATGCATGGGTGCAGATTTTATGTTTCCTTTATTGTAACCATACCAGAAAAGCATAAGTCTTTTTCATGAAAGAGAAGAGTGAGGTGTTCTCTCACTTTAAGCATTTTAGAGCTATATGTGAGAAGGAAATAAGTTTGCAAATTAAGTGTTTGAGATCAGATGAAGGGGGAGAATACTTTTCCAATGAGTTTTCAAAATTTCTAAAAATGCATGGAGTTCAAAGGCAATTTTCATGTAGGTATACAGCTCAGCAAAATGGGGTTACTGAAAGAAAAAATAGGCACATTGCTGAAGTTGCGCACGAATTAATGAGTGAGAAGAATATGCTGCATCATTATTGGGCTAAAATAGTCAATATAGCTATGTATATTATGAACATGATTCCCACTGTTGTGGTGTACATGATGTGACGCCTAAAGAAAAGTTCATAGGTAGAAAACCAGATTTGTCACACCTTAAAGTGTTTGGATGTATTGCATATGTACATATTCTAGATGAGAAATGCACAAAGTTGGATCCAAAAGTAGAGAAATATGTATTGTGGGGTACTCGTTGAGCAAAAGGGGTACATATGCTATAACCCTGCTACACCTTAGTTGAGTTTAAGTAGGGATGTTGTGTTTCATGAGATGAGTAGCTGATACATGGATGTAAAAGATGTTACCGAGGTTGATGTAAAAGAGAATGTGGTTGCAAAAAATGCAGGCCAGTAATAACAAGCTTTGAGTGGACCACCAGAGTCCCCTAGCAAGTCTAATGAAAAACCTTGGAGTGGTGCCTTCTTGCATGGTGAGTTGCAAGAAAAAGTGTATTTGCAACAGACACCTAGTTATGAGAATTGGATCACGTGAACCATGTATGGAGGCTTCGTAAAGACTTGTATAGGCTAAAGCTAGAGCATGACTTGACAAGATTGCACAATATCTTGTCACAATTGGTTTTTGTATGGTTTTTGTATGGTTGATGCTAATCACTTCTTGCATGTGCGCATGAGTGATAAGGGAAATTCTTGTCATTACCGTGTATGTGGATGACTTGATTATGGCGAGTGATAGAGAAGAAGAGGTTCAGAATGTAAAGGGTCTCCTCAAGATGAAATTTGACATGAAGGATTTGGGAGAGCTGCGTTACTTCTTGGCAATTGAGGTGATCAAAATGCCTGAGAGCATATGGTTATCGCAACGACAATATGCTTTGGATATGCTGTCAAAGTATGGTATGGCTGATTGTAAGCCGATTTCTATGCCATTAGATGTGAATGGCAAAATGAGTGCGAATGCGAGCTATGTGTTGGAGAATCCCACTATGTATAGGAGCTTGATCTACATGATAATCACTAGGCTAGATTTGAACAATTTGAACTACACAGTTGGGCTTGAGAGCCAATTTATGTAGGTACGGTCGAAAACCTCATTTGGATGGTGTACATCGCACATTGCGCTATGTGAGGGCCAATGCTGATTATGGCCTATTTTATGAGGCTGGTGTACCATTGGAGCTATATGGTTATACGAATGTTGATTGGGCATAGGATCTCAGACAGGAGATCTACTAGTGGATTTGTATTCTCATTTGGGAGTGCTGTTGTGACATGGAGCACTAAGAAGGAGCCCATAGTTGCATTATTAAGTACTGAGGGAGAGTACATGGGTGGTGCAGTAGCAACATGTGAGGTAGCTTGACTGCGCAAGCTACTTGTTGATTTGGGGTTGCTTATAGCTAGGAAGGTTGTCATATACTGCTACAACCTTTGCATCATACAGTTGGCGGAGGAGCCCAGTGTTCCATGTGAGGACAAAACTTATCCAGATCCACTATCAGTTCATCAAGGAGAAGGTCTTGGTGAGCGAAATTGACTTGGTCTACATTAGCAGAGAGGAGCAGACAGCTGGCATTTCACCAAGGCCTTGAGAGCTAAGAAGCTCTGCAGATTTCGGACTATGCTTGGAGTTCGTCAAATGGAGTTGAGCTTGTGGGGGGATTACCTGTGATTTTGGTCTTGCTAATTTGAAGAGAAGTTTTGACGCAGGCAACCTTTTTAAGTTGGTGTGATTATAGCATTTTTATTATTTGGAAATCATTTATGACGTGGAAAAACCTAGTGCAAGATAACGCCCAATTGAGAGAGAGAGAGAGAGAGAGAGAATCTTACCTTTGCTACCTGAAAGATGGCTTTTGTGAGAAGAGATCACTTGGAGATGACTTTTGCGCTAGTTTGAAGAGAAATCTTTACGCATGATTATAGCTTTTTTATTATTTGGATATCATTTATGAGTGGCTGCCTGTGTAAATATATATTTGAATCTAGAAGACAGTAGGACATAACTTTTTTCCCCAAGCTCTGCTAGCTCTGGAACGCGCTCTGCTTGCTCTGTGTGTGTGTGTACGAAAGGCTGCTATTGTTTTCCTGTTGCATTGATGTGAAACAGTGTGCTGCTGGGAAGCAGGTTGCTATTGTCGATTTGAAGAAGCAGCAGCAGGAGGGGGACCAGCTGTGTCAAGAATTCAAAGGAGAGTACCAAGATCAATGCTTGGTATGCCCCCCCCTGCACGGCCATTTTGCAGTCGAGTGGTTGGGGGAAATCGAGAGCTGTCTGAGAGATTGCTTTGGCTTGTAACTAAGTGATGGTCTTCTATTTCAGCTTGATGAACCCTAAACACACCGGGTACCCCGGGTCCATCAAGCTAAAATAGAAAACCATCACTTGGTCTTCTCCGGCACTTTAGGAACATCACAAAGGCTGAGCATGCATATGCACTTCTCCGTGCACGTTTTGATTGGTTGTCTGAGCAGGGCACTTTCCCGAGCAAGGAGGATCTGTTCAGAGATCATCAGATGAAGCGTTATCATCGTATACTTCCAAAGATTCGGACTCAACCAGAATGTAGCAAGAAATGTATGATAGACGCATGCGATGAAGCAATGGCTGGACACGCCACATCTCTCAGAAGCTCGAACCCTCCCCTGAAGCTGCCATGAGAAGGGAGTTCCAAGGAGAACTTCCGTTTGTCCTTTTCAGGAGAGCATCCGCAGATTTGCCCACACAGGGGCGATCATTTGTGCTTTTTATTGACACCACATCAAGGGTGTCAAATTCTAGGGTGTCAAATTTCACGCCTGCATCCAGGTATGATCCCAGTCTCAGAGTTCTTTCAGGTTGTGTGTAACGTACCTATACCAAGAATTTTCCATATTTGATCGTCCAGGTATGATCCCAGGCTCAAAGTTGTTCGAGGTCTGAGGAATCTCTTTGCACCTTTTTCAAGACTTCCAACATTTGATCTCATCTCTGCATCCACGTCCTCCACGAGCTTAGACACCATTGCTTCCGCACAAATTTGGTTCAGACAGGCAGGCCACTTTGGGCTGCCAAAAAGTTTTCCAAACAAGAGTGGGTGAGTGAGATTTTGCAGTTAGCACAGAGCAGGCTTCTTGGGGGTGTTCTGATAAATTCAGAAGAAGGTCATAACCTATTACGGTCCCCGCACATGTCATTGGTGCTTTTGGGCCATCGCATAGGAGTGGACGTCTGTCCTCAATCTTCAGCCTGCGCAGGAGCATGTGGCTTCACACATGACTGCATGCTTGCATGTTTCGGCATCCTGGGAATATTTGCTCTGCACTTCTCTGCCTGAGCCTGCCTTAAATGAAGCAGCTGCAATTGCTTTGAGGAGAAACATAGAGTTGATGTAGCAGCAAGTACGTCAATTGAATTCGTTGTTGCTCAATGGCATTGCATCTGCTGGGGAAAGGGGAGAGCTGGTTGCAAGGTTTTTGCTGATCCATGCCATGGATAGTCTGCAGCAAGAAGATTCTCCTACCAAACCTGTGTTCTTGGAAATTTTTTTGAAGGCTTTTGTACCTAATTTTAAGGAATTCCCACCTGAATTAGAGCATTTGAACAAAGCAAAAGTCTTCTTCAATGCATTCCATCGCTACTTTGGGAAGCCTTCAATCCAAGATGCAAGAAGATTTTTAAAGAAAGGCACTGCAATGATTTGTGCCCTGATGCAAGATGTCACGACCCTGTGAAAATGGAACAGCACAAGTGTGGGCATGGTGGTTGCTGAGCAAAAATATTAAAAGATTCACATTTGGGGTGCCCGGACAAATGAGAATGAGGTGTGGACACTTCAGATGTGAAGGGGGACAAAAACATTAATGTTTTTGATGTTTTATTGATGGTTGCCCCTAGGCCTTAGAGGCCCCTAGGAAACTTTAATGTTTATTAAAGTTGGGGCCCTAGGATAAGTTTGGAGAGGGGACAACTCCACTTTTGGAGTTGCATGCCTCTCTCACCTCTCTCTCTCTCTAGCTTTTGGGAGTCGTGTAAGCTCTAGCGTGGAGAAGGAGAAAAGAAGCTGGTCGACTGGTTTTTGGCTGTGAAGAGAGCAGGCTGAACTGAATACAGGCCGTACAGACCACGTGGCTGCAGGCCGTACAGTCAGGCGGCTGCAGTGCTATTGGGTACTGGCTCAGGCGGCGCTTACAGGTACAGTCAACAGGCTGAAAACAGTACAGACCGTACTGTATGGAGAGAGCAGGTGGCTGCAGTTCCGTACAGCCAGTTCAGGTGGCGTTTACTGTACGACAGCTGGAATAGTCTGTTGGTCATCTTCTGAATCAGGCAGCGCAGGCGACCAGAGACCAGTCTCAGCAGGCGGGCAGATTTTAGTGACTGTTGGTGCAGTCCGTACAGTCCATTACGGTCAGGTACAGTCAAGTACTGCTGGCCTGTACGGACAGGTACAGTGCTGATTTTCTGGTCTGTACAGACGAGTACAACATTTCCAGTTGCAGGCAGAGCTTGGTTGGTGCGATAGTCAAGTGGTTGCAGGGGAAACAGTACAGACAGTCGTCAAGTGCAGACTGGTATGAACTGCTCCACGGGTGCAGAACCACGTGCTGACTTGGTAAGCTCTGAATTTGTTCATCTATCTTTCTTTCCATTGGCTTATGTCTGTTGCAGAGTTGTGCTATCTGGCCCCTTGTGAGAGGGGAGGTATGGCAGATTGAAAAGGGTGGAAACAGAGATGGGATAGTGAATGTATGTTTGTGCTGACTTGTTGGATCATGTGCATGAGATATGCTAGATGTATGCTCAAGGCTGTCTTGCTAAATGGTCTTGGCTGATCAGAGGGGAGCACAGTGTTGCTTTGAGACACAGATCTGTGTGTGTGAATCCTCTGTGCTAAGAGGTATCGTGGGTTGCCAGATTGTACATACAGGTGTATTCTCTTGGCTGGTTTTGTTGTACTCAGCCTTACATATTTTTGAAATTGAGTAAAGAAATACCGCAAGGGGCGCTAAGCTTTGGGGCCGACAGGTGTCGTTCTCTTTTCCGATTTGGAGCACTCTAGCTCCAATCAAATTTGTTTTCATATCTAGACTACAAGTGGAAGGGTGACTGCTAGTCTACTGCACTTTGGTTTCCACCAGAGGCCGGTTTCAAGGTTCCGTGCCGGGACCAATCATCAACTTTCTTAAGGGGGTGAGCTCGTGGTTGACTCAAGGAAAGTCATCGCTGAAAAATTCAGCAAATATGTCTGATACAGAAGACGAGTACTTTTATCATGAAGAAGAAGAGCAAGAGACCTCTCCTGAGAGAAATGCATCTGAGGATATTTTTGCAGGAGAACAGGCTGCAGATGATGAGCATTATGAGGATGTAACACAGCCAGAAGATGTGCCTGGTAAAGAGGATGATGATGCTCGGTTTAAAGAGTGTTTGGCTAGTGTTATGGATGTGTTTATGCAGCTCACACAAAGTGAGAAGTTTGTTGAATTTATGAGATCCCATATAGAGCCCGAAAAGAAGAAGAAGAAGGTGCGTTCTAAGAACCTTCCTCAAGGTCATAGTGGTGCCATCCCACAGGATCCATCTTTTGGACAGTTTTCGAACATGCAGCATGCTTATGGTGCTAACTCTCAGAGTTCCTTCTTTGGACGGCTATCTATTCCTCAGCAGACTATGCATCCAGGTTCTTTTATGAATGTTGGGGGCAGCAATCTTGCGAAGCCACTTTCATATGATAATCTAACGCCTATGGGAAAGGCGAAATATTATAAGGAAGGGGGAGCTGCTGTGAAATTTGATACATTCAGTGGAGCCAAAGATAAATTAAAAGCACTTACCTCGTTACAGCAGTTTGATGCTGCTTTTTCTGGTGAGAATTACACAGAGTCCTCTAAAGTGAGGAAAGCTGCCACTTTTCTCAAAGGTAATGCTTTGCAGTGGTGGTCTACTCTTCTTCTGCAGGGCATAGCACCCACTACTTGGGTACAATTTAAACAGGTTTTCTCTTCCGTATGGCTCACATCTACATTTGAGGTGGATGTTATGACTGCATGGCACAAGTTGGATGCTTCAAAGTGTGAGAATTTGGAAGACTATAACAAGAAGTTTTGGGAAGCTTTACTCCCAGTGACTTCTTACCGTGCAGTGCCTTTGTCTGAGCAGGTAGAGAAGTATTGTTGTGGGCTGCCCAAAGAGGTGCGAGATTATTGTATCAAGACTCGAGTAACGAACATGTCACAGATGATAGAGAATGCTATGACAGCTAATGCATTACTCACTGGAGGATCATCTGGGTTTAAAGGAAGTAAGAACTCGAGCAAGAAAGCTGAAAAATCTGGGCATGCTTCGCGTGATGCTAAAGGGTCTTCAGAGACGCGGTATAAGAAGTTGCCAATGCCCAAGAGAACTTCTGAGGAAAGACAGGCTTTGAGAGATGCTCGGAAATGTTTTTACTGTACTGAAGAGGGACATATGTCATTTAATTGTCCCAAAGAAAAGTCCCAAAAGGACTCTGACAATAAAGGAGAGACCAAGTCAAAGAAACCAAAACCTTCTGCAGGGTTAGTTCCTGATCTTGTGGGGGAACAGGCAGGTGGTGAAGAGACAGAGTTGTGCAGGGCATGGGGCAAAGTGAGAGATCAGAATGCCTTGATATGCTTTGACACAGGTGCTAGAGCCAACTTTATTTCACAAGATTTGGCTGGCCGATTGGGGATTCGTGTAGAGGAGATGGGGCCGTTATATGAGGCTAACATGGCTGCCCAATAGGAAGAAATTATGAGTCAGGTACAGGAGCTTTTGAATAAAGGGTTGATACAACCTAGCTCATCACCCTTTTGCTCACCTGTACTCTTAGTGCAAAAGAAGGATGGTTCTTGGCGCATGTGTATTGACTACAGGGCGTTGAACAAGAATACCATCAAGAATCGATTCCCCATACCGAGGATCGATGACATTTTGGACCGCTTACAGGGCTCCACAGTCTTTAGTCGCATTGACTTGAAAAGCGGGTATCATCGGATACGTATTAGACCCGAGGATGTGCATAAGACAGCATTTCGAACCACGTTTGGATTGTATGAGTTCTTGTTTATGCCCTTTGGTTTGACAAATGCACCTGCCACATTTAACAGAATGATGGACAGGATTTTCAAGCCTCATAGAGTGTTTGTGGGCACATTCTTTGATGATATGATTGTGCATTCACAAACTGAGGAAGAGCATAGAAGGCATTTGGCCATTGTGTTTGGAGAACTCAGGAACCATAGGTTGGTTGTTAATGGCAAGAAGAGTGAGTTTTTCTTGCAAGAGATACATTTCTTGGGGCATATTGTGTCTAAGCATGGAGTCCGTATGGATCCAGCGAAGGTGGAAGCAATTCTTAATTGGCCAGATTTGAGGACCGTGCATGATGTACGCAGCTTTCTAGGATTGTGTTCCTATTACAGGCGGTACATACGGTATTTTGTTGAAATTGCTTCGCCTCTTCATGCCTTGACAAAGAAGGCAACTCCGTTTAGATGGGCTGATTGGGAAATTACAGCATTCAAAAAGCTCAAAGAAAAGCTTACTTCGGATCCAGTAATGGTGTTACCGGACCTCCGAAAGGCTTTTGTTGTCCAGTGTGATGCATGCGGAAGTAGCATTGGGGCAGTTCTCATGTAGGAGGGACATGTGATAGCCTATGAGAGTAGAATATTT
The DNA here is from genome assembly GCF_041138505.1 of Cibotium barometz. Lineage (NCBI taxonomy): Eukaryota > Viridiplantae > Streptophyta > Polypodiopsida > Cyatheales > Cibotiaceae > Cibotium > Cibotium barometz. The sequence continues at coordinate 57,800,980 of NC_141046.1, read as the reverse complement.
CAAGATGCCGAGAAGCATTTACAGGTTTATGAGAAAGAGATGTTGGTTGTAATTCACGCTCTTTCTACATGGAAACATTACTTGCTTGGGGCTGATTTCACTGTGCAAACAGATCATTAGACCTTGCGTTATTTCCTCATGCAAACTAAGCTTTCAGAGAAGCATATGCGTTGGGCAAACTTTTTGTCTATGTTTCACTTCCAGAATGTGCATGTGGAAGGCAAAAAGAATGTAGTGGCAGATGCTTTGTCACGCAAGCCACAGGTCTCAGCAGTTTCACTTGCTTATCATCATGAGCTTGATGAAATGAAAGAGCAGTATGCCCATGATGAGGACTTTGAAAGGTTGTATGATGAGATGTCTGAGGGTCAGCGGCATGAGCATTATACTCTCAGGGATGGATTTTTATTGATGCATGGCAGACTGTGTGTTACCAGGCCATTGCTATCAAATCCCCACGGATCTCCTCGTGATCGATCTTGGTTCGAAACTCGAATCCTGCAAACAAACGAACAAACAAACAAGCAAGGGGGTGCAGGCCTGACTCACCTCCCAACCATGACAGTCGTGGGCAAGCCCATAGTCTTGGCTGTCTCCACCGAGCCACGAGCTGAGCTAACTAGGTTGACGTACCGACCAATCTCCTCCTCGTGACGTCCCATACCGCCACGAAGCTACCCTCGTGGGCCTCGAGATTGCTGCCGGCCTCGGCTGCATAAAGCAAGTGCACGTCTGCACTAGATCCAGGCTCCAAGACCATAGAGCTCTCACAAACTCGCGAGACTCTATATTCCATAACTAACCTTGGCCACCCTTTTATAGGCTCTTGGCCGGTCATCGAGCTTCCACACTTGGGTGCCCGCCTGTCCATACTTGGGTGCCCGCCCGTTAGTATTTCCCTAACTCAGCTCGTCAATCAGCCTGCCTAGTTCCAAGCTTCCCCAAGCCTCGAAACTAGTCTTGCATGCGTATAGCACACGGTAGATACCCACTGTGCACATGACATACTCCCCTTCCTCTAAGAGCTCACTCCTGAGCTCACTAAAAAGCCAGGGTAATCTCTCTGAAGAGAAGTCAATGTCTCCCATGTAGCGTCCTCCTCAACACGATCCTTCCACTTGATCTTGTATTCCGTGATAAGCGTATGACGCAATCTTCGTTCACGAAAGCCAAGAATCTTTTCAGGTTCGTGCGGAACAAATGTCATGTCCTGGACATCTATGATTTCTTGAGGAGTAACTAACTGATCTGCTCCACTAGTACTTCCTTAAGTCTACTGACATGAAATACAGGATGAACTTTGACATGAGAAGGCAAATCCAATTCATATGCAGCTGAACCAATCCGTTGTGTAACACGAAACGGTCCACAGTATCTAGGGGATAATTTCGGAGATCTACCTGTCCGTAAAGTCTCGGAATCTTTCGGAACTCGCAAAGACACCATCGTTCCTTCAGAGAACTCTCTAGGTGAACGATGTCTATTAGAATAAAACCTGTCTCGGTCTTGAGCACTTCTAATAGATTCCTTTGCAACTTGTAACATTTCCTGCATATCTTGCAAAAAATTACGTGTTGCATCATGCTGAAGTCCTGAGAATCCTACTGTAACAGGTGATCTTGGTTGAAAACCGTACATAAGCATGAAAGGACTAAACCTTGTACTTGTATGCTTAGTACTGTTATATGCAAATTCTAACATAAGAAGATAATCCTCCCATGAACTCTATCTTTTGGATACATATGCTCGAAGCATATCCTCCAAAATTTGATTCACTCTTTCAGTCTGGCCATCAGATTGAGGATGATCTGAGGAACTCAAATTCAAAGTTTTTTCCAACTTCTCAAAAATAGGTTTCCAAAATTCACTCATAAACTTAAGAGTCCCTATCACTGACTATGTCCTGCGGTAACCCGTACAGTCTAAACAATTGCTCGATAAACTGCCGAGCTAATTGCGTAGCTGTAATAGTCTTCCGGGTCGGTAAAAATCTAGTCATCTTTGTCAAGCGATCTACCACAACCCAAATAGAATCGTGGCCTTGATGTGTTCTTGGCAATCCGGTAATAAAATCCATGGAAATACTTTCCCATTTATTACCTGGGATTTGCAAAGGATGCAACAATCCAGCTTGTCTAAAGCGTTCAGCTTTATTTGCCTGACAAATCTGACACTTGAGAACATAATCTTCTACATACCCTTTCATCTTCGGCCAATAAAAAGTGTGTTTCACTAATGATAGTGTCCTGTGTACCCTAGGGTGTCTAGCAGAAGGGGCGTCGTGACACTCCTTAAGAATCTTGGACCTAATGTCCGGGATCTGTGGTACACAAATTTTGTCATTACAGAATAGCAAACCATTCCGAATCATCCACTGACCTCCTGCAGCCTGAATAGTAGACTGCTCAGTCAGCGAGTCTTGGTCAATCAATGAGCTCCTGTCCTGGATCTTCTGCCAAAATGGACCAAAATAACTATCAGTCCTGCAAAGCCCTCTCAATGACTGAAATAAGTCAGTAGAAATCTCGGTGAATGACAAAGTATTCACCTCTCTAATCCGACTAAGCGCATTCTAATTCTATTCATGGACCCTTTCCGATAACGGATCTCAAAATCAAAATCTTGCATTAACTCTGCCCAACGAGCTTTCCTTCCTCGAAAAAACAACAAAACCGCGAAAAGAACAAAGTTGTTTCACTGTTTGTGGTATAGGCCAGTCCAAAACCTTCTGAACTCAGTCATAGTCAATGCTCAATCCATCTCTAGTGATCTTGTGTCCCAAGTAAATGATGTCGGTTATAAAGAACTCACATTTACTTAACTTAGCATATAGTCGATTCTGTCTTAAAATAGATAAGACAATCGTGAGGTGTCTGACATGATCCTCAAGAGTACGGCTACATATCAAAATATCATCCAGGAACACCATCACAATTTTTTCCAAATGTTCACGAAAAAGATCGTTCATCATTTGCTGGAAAGTGGTTGGAGCATTGGTTAACCCAAAAGGTAATACGAGAAACTCGTAATGGCCATACCTAGTCCAAAAGGCGGTTCTTTCGACATGCCTTTGAATACGTATCTGGTGATAGCCAGTACGTAAATCTATCTTCGTGAAATATTTCGCTCTTACTAACCGGTCAATTAGGTCATCTGATCTAGGGAGAGGATAACGGTTCTTAATGGTCAACTTGTTCAATCTTTTGTAATCTATACACATTCTCCAAGTATTGTTTTCTTTCTCCTAAGCAACACAGGTGCACCCCAAGGTGATTTACTTGGACAGATCTGGCCCATCCTCAAATAATCTTCGAGTTGTTTAGCCAACTCATCTTCCTGAGCTTGGCTCATCCTATAAGGTGGAATACACACAGGATGAGCACCGCGGGGATCAAGTCAATACGATGATCTACTGCCCGTTCAGGTGGTAAACCCGATGGCAATTCCTTAGGAAATACATCTTGAAACGAATCAAGTATCTTCTGTAATTCTTTGCTTTCAAACACACTTAATTCATTCACATCCATGGAAGGGATGAGAAAAGAAGAAAGTGGAATCAATACACAATGGAAAGCGGTATACAAAGAAGAATTCATTATATTTTCAAAATCAATTGTATTTACAAGAGGTCCCTGAGAGGGATGGATACAATCACCTAAAATACTATACTTGGTGTCCCTATGCTGAAAAGAAAAAATATGACTAGACCAACCTATCTGGACGTCAAGAGTCTTAAACCACTCAATCCCTAATAACAAGTCTACATTTTCCAGATGCATGACATAGCATTCTAGAGTATCTTTGTAGTCCTGAATCTGGATTGGAAGCATCTCCACGTTGCGATCCCAAACTTGTCTTCCCGCAGGTAGACGTACCTCATAGGTATGGTCGCTGAGTGTCGTATCAAGACTCAATTTCTGCACAAGTTTGTAGTTAACAAAATTATGCAAACTGCCAGGGTCTAAAAGAATGTGAATTTTATGGCCATTCACTTCTCCATAAACTCGGAGAAGATCATGCATGCCAAATACTTTAGAATTGAACAGACAATCAGAACAAGTACTAGGGCGAGAAAGTACAGTAATTGACGTACCTGTCAAAGACAACTGGTTAGCTGCCTTTGGCTTGGATCCTGTGTTTGTCTTGGTACCCTTTTGCTTTGGGCACTCGTTACGCATATGTCCTTTTTCTTCGCAGATAAAACAACGTCCTTCCTTCTTGAGCTTCAAAGTCCTAAGGAGTCGTTTCTTCTTCGCTGGTGTCGAACTGGAATTCTTCGAAGGTTGGTCCGAAGACTTGCCTTCATTCGTGTTAGCCATAGGTGCGGAGAACTTTCTTTTATGCTTGTTCCCCTGCTCGGTAACGGGTTTCAACTTGGAAGAGACCATCGTATCATCATAGATACAAGCTGAATGAATGGCCTCGTCCAAAGTTTTACATTTATTTTTAACCTGTAATCGGTACGAGTCTGGTAAACCAACTACGAAAAACACCAAAAGAGTAGTGGGATCCATCTTTGTAGCTTTCATTTGCAAGTCACGAAACTTCTGGAGGTAGACCTCATAAGTGAGGTGCTGCGAGGTCATGGTCAAAGCTGAAAACCGGGCAAAAACATCATAATCATCCTCTTTCTTGAGGAATTCTTTCTTGAAGATATCTTCAAATTGTGCCCAAGTCGTTGGCTTAGGATTGAGTTCCTTCCACCAAAGCAAAGCTTTGCCGGACAGGAAACCTGCTGCTAACTGGATCTTCTTTCCATAATCATATGGATGAAACTGAAAGTGAACTTGCCACTTATGTAGCCACGTGTCCACGATCTCCTTGGTTCGCTGCTTTTGCTCGCCCCCGAACGGTTCCGGAGTAATATTGGGGCCTAAAGCTGAAGCCAAGGTATCCATTCCCGAGAAAGTAGAGGGGGTAGTGGTCAAAAGAGCGATGGAGTTCTGCAAAGCCTGCATCTGGGCTGCGATTTGTGCCTGACGTTCCGCCGAAGAAGCTTCCAGAGCTACTTTGAACTCTTGGAAATCTGATTTTGACACAAAATCGTCAAAAAGATCGGCAATCGGTACCTTCCGTAGTAGCCGGCAAGCCTTCGCGTTCCACAAGGGGCTCCAACTTCGATTCTTGGGTCGACATCGTGAAGAGGCTACGTGGAGAGAAAATTCGATCTTTGCACAATAAAAGTGCGAGCGAACTTGAGAGCTTGAGAGCTTGAAAACTTGAGAACTTGAGAACTTGAGAGATGTGTGGCAAGAAGCCCACTTTAGGGGGTTTATAAAGGTTTCCCAAAAGCCAAAAATCTCCAAAAGCGAAGCTTAGCTTTTGCTTTAGCTTTTGTGTTTTTTTTTCTTGAATAAATGAATGAATATATATATATATACTTTTAAACCTTTAAAAAAAATTGTAAACTCCCCTTTAAAAAAAACAAAAAACGAAAGCACTAAAAAGCGTATGCTTTCCTTGCGTGTTTTTTTTCGCTTCCCTCCTAATCTGTCGGCGCCAGAATCTTCGCACCAGCCTGCGTGTGCGCCTGCGCCAGCCGGCGTGGGCTTGGGCAGCACGGCTGCTGGCAACATGGGCCTGGGCGGCGCTGCCTGCGTTGGCTGCGTAGGCCTGGCTGGTTACGCAGGCCTGGCCTGGGCGCCGCTGCCTGGCTGACTACGCAAGCCGCCTGGCCGCCTGGCCTAGCCTAGGCGCCTATGTGGCTTGGCTGCTTGGCCACCTGGTATGGCAGGCCTTGGCCGCCCTCAGCCGATGGTAGCCCCTCGCCAACAACAACCCGCTAGCGCATCGTTCACCCAACGCTCTCTCTCTTGCGCCAAAAAAAATCATCGTGCTTTTCGTTTCTGCTTTCTCTCTACATTCATGCGACTGCACAAACGAATCTACCTCTTCTTTGCAAAAGCAATCAACCCTTCTAAACCTACCATCTCCCATCAACATGGGGTTCTTTGATGGAGAAAAAACACATACCAAATCTGAAAACTGCAGTATGCACAGAAAAACAGCAAGCTTTTTTAACACATACCGTTCTTCGACCTCTTCTTCTCTACCTACCGACTTGCTCGTTCACGAGGCAAGCTAGATCTTCATTTCTCCTACATCAACTTGTTCGAAACCAAAAAAGTAGCATGCTACCTCCTTGGTGAAGGATATGACATTCATGTGGCAATGATGAACTACTAATTGTAAGTCCACCCCAATGAGGAGAAATTTTGAGCATCCTCTCCATAAGCAGTTTGTGTCTTGCAATGAGGATTACCACGTTCAAACCTAACTACGTCATTTTACCTAGATGAAATCATTGACCTCGTACATCTTTGCATTCACATGATTAAGCTATTTTATCAAAGAACTTAAGCCCATTGTCTACCACGCCGCCTCGGGTCGATATCCACAAATACAAGGCAACATCTCTAGAGAATGATATCCAATTCGTTGAGCACTTAACTTCCTATCACTTCCGTTAATTATGAAATTTGTAAAGTAGATTCTAGAGAAGAAGATGATTATGCTTTCTTTGATCATTGATGGATAAACCCATGGACATCCTTGACAACATTCAGAAGATTGTTAAGTAAAAATTTTGGAATTTAGTGTTAGAAGACACTGTGTCTAGAATCAAAATCTTCTTCCTCAAATCTTATATCCCAAGTTGATATTGTTCCCAATCCTCATCATGAAGTCTTGATCAATACTTGTAAAGAAGAAGTCAATTCTTTGGGCATCAACTTTCCCAAGGATGTAAAGCCTCTCCCTCTCAAGATTCACGATAAAACTATAACTTCCACAGTGGAGACGAACACTAGCAAAAAACTTTACTCAGTTCCTCTACAAGTGGCACCAAAAGCCCACTCTCACCACTAAAAAGATGACGAGAGTCTCCCATCTCCCTCGTTTTAAGTGTAGCACATTCAAGTTCTTGATCATGCAATTAAGTAACTAATCTTTTAATTAGAAGAGATCAAATCTTTAAACCAAAGTTCTCTTTCTTGATTCAAAGAGACCAGTTCATGGGCTTGCACACAAGTCATGAGTCACAAAGTGTGCAACAGTTCAAGCACATTGTACACAAAACACTCGATATACCTATCGTCAAGTATATTGCAAAAAGGAAACTACCAAAACTTGGAAAAATGATCTAAAAATTGATTGTCTATGATCAAATGTCTCCAAAATGCATAAGGAGAATAAACTATTTTATAACTACAACAAGGTGATCTTTCAAGTACTCATGGCATGGTTTGTCAAGTAAAGGAACAATGCACACCCTAGAAGGCAGTGTAAATAAAATCCCTCGATATCACCCATCTTGCTTTCTGTTGAACTCGGTGGCATTCTAACCGATATATTGACCTATTAATATCACAAAAGTGGATAAAGCTTGGAGCTCATGAAAACTTCTTAATTTTTTTCCATACGAAGAAGCTACAAAAACAAACACTGAAGGACAACTTTGACAAGCTAAATCAACCATGTGCATTGCCCACAAAAGCATTCCCTATTTACATATTCTCCAAATACACAAATGCCAATAGGGCTGCAAAACCAGGTAATGCCAATTACAAACACACACACACACAAACAGTACCTGCCAACGTCAAGTTGTGACTGCTACAACCTTAGCTCTCCATAAATACATTAGTATAATAGGTGGCCACACGGGTGAAAAATGCTTAATTTGTCAATAGTTTTAATTCATCAACTATATAGTTTATGTAAATAAAAGGTTGTTTGAATGCATGATTGGGGCCTCTCTCTCTTTCTCTCTCTCTCAGGCATTCCTCCAAATGCTGAATTGCTACCTCTCCCATCGAATAGGTGTCCCTCTCTCTCTCTCTCTCTCTCTCTCTCTCTCTCTCATGTCTCTCTCACATACACACACACACACTCTCTCTCTCTCTCATGTCTCTCTCTCTCTCTCACACACACACACACACACACACTCTCTCTCTCTCTCTCTCTCTCTCTCTCTCTCTCTCTCTCACATACACAGATGAGAGAGAGAGAGAGAGAGTGTGTGTGTGTGTGTATGTGAGAGAGAGAGAGTGTGTGTGTGTGTATGAGAGAGAGAGAGTGTGTGTGTGTGTCATCTAGTATGTGTTGCTCTACTACAATGCTTCTTTGGCTCTTTTGCATGCTCCTCACATGATATCCTCTGTTGGCACGTGCCGCAAGCTTGTGCACGCTAACTCCATCCAACTGCATTTTTTTGACTTTTTCACTAAGCGCAGATTAATTGTGCAGGCTAACTCCATCCAACTGCATTATGACTTTTTCACTAAGCGCAGATTAATTGTGCGGTAGGTGGTGGCACAAGCGGTGGCTAACGATCTATGAATCTTTGCTATGCTTGCACTTCGACAATTTCTTTATGCAAGGTTGCGATGGCTTGCTACACTTGAAAAACATCTTGGGCATGCTAGAGGGAGAGCAAGAGCCTAGAGCAATCAACTATTTGTAGGTCTTTAACTTGTTGGAAAACATCAAGGCGGATTTGGAGAAGTAGTGCCCAGGTGTGGTGTCGTTGTGTCTTGTGCATGTTAGTATACCCTCAATACCCACCTCTCATCATTGTCCTACTATTGTATTGTGTTGCACATCTTGTAAGGTCCCCATTATGAGGAGAAGCCAAGCGTACATGTGACTTTGGTATGAACTCCAGCTTAGAGGCTGGACGTGATCTTGTTTGTGATCATTGATGGGGTTAGGAGATGGCTTAGGTAGACTTAGCACATTGGCAAGTGGGATATGGGTAGATATGGTATGCCTGGCAAGTTAAAGTACCTTGCTTTAACTTGTGGGGCCCGCTTGGGGGCCTAAACAATCTCAAATTGTAAATCTAGCCTCGACGGTGACTGCCTTGTTCATAGAGGACTTTTGTAATCTCCTAGTTACATGTAGGTGGTTAGTTGACCACAGTTTAAATACGTGGGCAATACACTGAGTCAATGTAGCATAGCCACCCATGTTGTAAACACGCCACCCGCTCCACCTGCAATGCTATAAAATGAGGTCATTGTCACTAGTTGAGGCATCCAATGCTTGAGAGCATACATACCCTCTACACACAGTAATCCTCCATCCAGAGTCTATCTAGATCGCCATCTAAGCTCTACTTGAGAGAGCAAAGGTGGACAACACCATCACATTGTACCTTGCTACATGTTGATATAATCAGACTTTTTAAATTCTCTCCATTCTTTATTTACATTGTCATTTGTACTCTGTTGCTACACTTTCCTATTTGCTATTCTATATATATTCTTATATGGTATCAGAGCCTTGAGGTGCTCGTAGCTAAATATTATGCTAGAAGTACTAGTCTTCCTTTGTAAAATCCTTGTTTTGGAGTGATGGCTTCCAGGTCCAATTTTGCCGTTGTTGGTGCTACCCTCTTCGCATTCGTCCACTTGCCTTTACTAAAGCAAACTTGATGGAAGCAACTACATGCTCTGGAAATTCAAAATTGCTGCGATTTTGGATTCCTATGAGTTGCTGGACAATATCATGGACCAGAAGCCTGTGGTGGCGATCATCGACCCGTCCAATTCGAATGTGTCTATTGCACCAGATGCTACTCTTCTTCACGCATGGAAATAACACAATGAAGATGCGTTTTGTGCTATTGTCACTAGTGTAAGTAATTCTATTCTTACTCTTGTTCAAAGGCTTGTGATACATGGGCCATACTAGCACGCTAGTATGAAGCAAAGAATCAGACCAAGATCCAAACCGTGGAAAATCAGCTTGCTCTGCTGAAAAATTTAGCGAAGGATAAAAGGCAGAGGACTTCATCAAAAAGCAGATCAAGCATCTGCAAGATTAGATAGTTGTTGTTGGATTAGCCAAATCCCCTAAAGAGTTGGCCCGTCGATGCATCCACATTCTACCCCAAAAGTTTGATGGGCTTGTTACAACACTAAATACTCAGGTTATAGACCCGAGCATCTTAAATTTGAAGAATTTAGTGCTATGCTTCTTGAGGAGGAGCTACAGTTGAGAACCCGCGATGCCAACAATGATGCTACATTCTCTACCAATGCTAAAGGCAAAGGCAGGGCATCTTCTGGTGATAAGAAGAAGCCCAAGACGAAGAAGTTCACAGGTAGTTGCTACTACTACTGTAACAAGAAGGGTCACCTCGTGAAGGAATGTCACAAAAAGCACGCCGACGAGAAGAACGGCACTGTGAAGGCTTCTTGGAAGGGAAAGGAATCAACTAGCAACGTCGAAGAAAATCTCAAGCTATAGGTCTTCATTGAAGAGGTATGCTCATCAGCTCGATGATTCATGGATTCTAGATAGTGGTGCATCCCAACACGTGACCAGCAAGAAAGACTGGTATACTTTCTAGAAGCCTCTACAGGGACCCACCAATGTTGTAGTTGGGAATAATGCTTAAATTCCAGCCAAAGGGTTTCAAACCATCTCCTTTTTGGAAACTACAGGTAAAAAGAAACTGTTGTGCTGTACCTACCTCAACTATTGCTACAATAACAGATCACGGCCTTGAAGTTCACTTCAAGAAGATGGGAGAAGAAATTCTAGATGCTAGGGACAAAACTATTGGCAAGGTTGTTAGGCATAACAACCTCTATGAGCTTAGTACTCTTATAGCCATTGCAAAACAAGATACAAATAGACTTTGGCATGAGAGATTTGGTAATCTCAGTTTTAGTGTGTTGAAGGGGATGCAGAAAACAGGGATGGTAGCACATGTGCCTATAATTTTAGAAATGCAAGACACTTGTGAGGCTTGCATGACGGGCAAGCAACAAAGAAAGGCATGTCCACGAGATCACAACAATCCAGCACAGTCTCCTCTAGAGCTGGTACATGCGGATCTCTATGGTAAAATTTCTACTACTGCTTTGGGTGGTCTTTTTTTTTTTTTGCTGTTAGTCGACGATTTTATTAGAAAGATGTGGGTTTATTTCGTTTAGGAGAAGGTTGAAGCTCTTGGCAAGTTCAAAATGTGGCATAAGCTTGTAGAATCTGAGAGAGAGAGAAGGTGAAGAAGTTTCGCACCGATCGAGGAGGGGAATTCTTATCGATAGAATTCAATGATTATTGCAAAGAGCATGGCATCAAGCGCCAATTCACCACTGCTCATACACCACAGCAAAACAACATCGTAGAAGACCGTAATCGGACTGTTGTCTCGAGATGGCCCGTTGCATGTTGAAAGGAAAAAATATACCTAACTCATTTTGGGCGGAAGCAATAAATACGGTAGTATATATCCTAGAAGACTACATTAATGCATGGGTGCATATTTTATGTTTCCTTTATTGTAACCATACCAGAAAAGCATGTCTTTTTCATGAAAGAGAAGAGTGAGGTGTTCTCTCACTTTAAGCATTTTAGAGCTATATGTGAGAAGGAAATAGGTTTGCAAATTAAGTGTTTGAGATCAGATGAAGGGGGAGAATACTTTTCCAATGAGTTTTCAAAATTTTTGAAAATGCATGGAGTTCAAAGGCAATTTTTATGTAGGTATACACCTTAGCAAAATGGGGTTACTGAAAGGAAAAATAGGCACATTGCTGAAGTTGCACATGAATTAATGAGTGAGAAGAATATGCTGCATCATTATTGGGATGAAATAGTCAATATAGCTATGTATATTATGAACATGATTCCCACTGTTGTGGTGTACATGATGTGACGCTTAAAGAAAAGTTCATAGGTAGAAAACCAGATTTGTCACACCTTAAAGTGTTTGGATGTATTGCATATGTACATATTCCAGATGAGAAATGCACAAAGTTGGATCCAAAAGTAGAGAAATATGTATTGTGGGGTACTCGTTGAGCAAAAGGGGTACAGATGCTATAACCCTACTACACCTTAGTTGAGTTTAAGTAGGGATGTTGTGTTTCATGAGATGAGTAGCTGATACATGGATGTAAAAGATGTTACCGAGGTTGATGTAAAAGAGAATGTGGTTGCAAAAAATGCAGGCTTGTAATAACAAGCTTTGAGTGGACCACCAGAGTCCCCTAGCAAGTCTAATGAAAAACCTTGGAGTGGAAGATTGCGGGAGAATGTAATGCAAGCTCTTCTAATGTATCACAGAAGGGCAACGAAAAAGTTGATGAGTCCACCTATATACCTCATTTGTTAGCTGGACAACATGGTTATGTTGATGGAGACTAGTAGCTCAGAGCAGAGCCAGCCTAGATGAGGAGCTTGGCATTCCTAGTGTCAAGAAATCACAAGTTGTAGGTAAAGCTCTAGGGAGCAATCCAAGTCCACACAAGTTTGGACGTACTAGAAATCCAGTGCAGAGGCTTACTTATGATGTTATGTAGCTCACAATTATGCATACATGGCTAGTGTTGTGCAAGATGTTGAGCCAACATATTATGAGGAGGCAATTTGGTAATGTGCAGTGGCAAAATGCCATGGATGAGGAAATGGCTGCATTAGATGTAAACCAAACTTGGGATTTGGTTCCATTGCCAGAGGGCAAGTAGGCCATTGGCTATAAGTGGGTGTTGAAGATAAAACACAACTCAGATGGAACCATTAGCAGGTATAAGGCAAGGCTAGTTGCCAAAGGTTATGCACATACTCATGGTATAGATTATGAGGAAACATTCAGTCCTGTCACCAAAATAGCAACCGTGTGAGTTGTCATTGTTGTGGCTACATCAAAAGGTTGGGTGTCACATCAAATAGATGTAAAGAATGCCTTCTTGCATGGTGAGTTGCAAGAAGAAGTGTATTTGCAACAGACACCTAGTTATGAGAATTGGATCACGTGAACCATGTATGGAGGCTTCGTAAAGACTTGTACAGGCTGAAGCTAGAGCATGACTTGACAAGATTGCACAATATCTTGTCACAATTGGTTTTTGTATGGTTGATGCTAATCACTTATTGTATGTGCGCATGAGTGATAAGGGAAATTGTTGTCATTACCGTGTATGTGGATGACTTGATTATGGTGAGTGATAGAGAAGAAGAGGTTCAGAATGTAAAGGGTCTCCTCAAGATGAAATTTGACATGAAGGATTTGGGAGAGCTGCGTTACTTCTTGGCAATTGAGGAGATCAAAATGCCTGAGAGCATATGGTTATCGCAACGACAATATGCTTTGGATATGCTGTCAAAGTATGGTATGGCTGATTGTAAGCCGATTTCTATGCCATTAGATGTGAATGAGTGAATGCGAGCTATGTGTTGGAGAATCCCACTATGTATAGGAGCTTGATCTACATGACAATCACTAGGCTAGATTTGAACAATTTGAACTACACAGTTGGGCTTGAGAGCCAATTTATGTAGGTACGGTCGAAAACCTCATTTGGATGGTGTACATCGCACATTGCGCTATGTGAGGGCCATTGTTGATTATGCCCTATTTTATGAGGCTGGTGTACCATTGGAGCTATATGGTTATACGAATGTTGATTGGGCATAGGATCTCAGACAGGAGATCTACTAGTGGATTTGTATTCTCATTTGGGAGTGCTGTTGTGACATGGAGCACTAAGAAGGAGCCCATAGTTGCATTATCAAGTACTGAGGGAGAGTACATGGGTGGTGCAGTAGCAACATGTGAGGTAGCTTGACTGCGCAAGCTACTTGTTGATTTGGGGTTGCTTATAGCTAGGAAGGTTGTCATATACTGCTACAACCTTTGCATCATACAGTTGGCGGAGGAGCCCAGTGTTCCATGTGAGGACAAAACTTATCCAGATCCACTATCAGTTGGGGTTGCTTATAGCTAGGAAGGTTGTCATATACTGCTACAACCTTTGCATCATACAGTTGGCGGAGGAGCCCAGTGTTCCCTGTGAGGACAAAACTTATCCAGATCCACTATCAGTTCATCAAGGAGAAGGTCTTGGTGAGCGAAATTGACTTGGTCTACATTAGCAGAGAGGAGCAGACAGCTGGCATTTCACCAAGGCCTTGAGAGCTAAGAAGCTCTGTAGATTTCGGACTATGCTTGGAGTTCGTCAAATGGAGTTGAGCTTGTGGGGGGATTACCTGTGATTTTGCTTTTGCTAATTTGAAGAGAAGTTTTGACGCAGGCAACCTTTTTAAGTTGGTGTGATTATAGCATTTTTATTATTTGGAAATCATTTATGACGTGGAAAAACCTAGTGCAAGATAACGGGCCAGGCCTCGCTAGAAGAAGGTAATCCCCCAATTGAGAGAGAGAGAGAGAGAGAGAGAATCTTACCTTTGCTACCTGAAAGATGGCTTTTGTGCACTTGGAGATGACTTTTGCTAATTTGAAGAGAAATCTTTACGCAGGATTATAGCTTTTTTATTATTTGAATATCATTTACGACGTGGCTGCCTGTGTAAATATATATTTGAATCTAGGAAATAACTTTTTTCCCCAAGCTCTGCTAGCTCTGGAACGCGCTCTGCTTGCTCTGTGTGTGTGTGTACGAAAGGCTGCTATTGTTTTCCTGTTGCATTGATGTGAAACAGTGTGCTGCTGGGAAGCAGGTTGCTATTGTCGATTTGAAGAAGCAGCAGCAGGAGGAGGACCAGCTGTGTCAAGAATTCAAAGGAGAGTACCAAGATCAATGCTTGGTATGGCCCCCCTGCACGGCCATTTTGCAGTCGAGTGGTTGGGGGAAATCGAGAGCTGTCTGAGTGATGGTCTTCTATTTCAGCTTGATGAACCCGAAACACACCGGGTACCCCGGGTCCATCAAGCTAAAATAGAAAACCATCACTTGGTCTTCTCCGGCACTTTAGGAACATCACAAAGGCTGAGCATGCATATGCACTTCTCCGTGCACGTTTTGATTGGTTGTCTGAGCAGGGCACTTTCCCGAGCAAGGAGGATCTGTTCAGAGATCATCAGATGAAGCGTTATCATCGTATACTTCCGAAGATTCGGACTCAACCAGAATGTAGCAAGAAATGTATGATAGACGCATGCGATGAAGCAATGGCTGGACACGCCACATCTCTCAGAAGCTCGAAGCCTCCCCTGAAGCTGCCATGAGAAGGGAGTTCCAAGGAGAACTTCCGGCTTTTTATTGACACCACATCAAGGGTGTCAAATTTTAGGGTGTCAAATTTCACGCCTGCATCCAGGTATGATCCCAGTCTCAGAGTTCTTTCAGGTTGTGTGTAACGTACCTATACCAAGAATTTTCCATATTTGATCGTCCAGGTATGATCCCAGGCTCAAAGTTGTTCGAGGTCTGAGGAATCTCTTTGCACCTTTTTCAAGACTTCCAACATTTGATCTCATCTCTGCATCCACGTCCTCCACGAGCTTAGACACCATTGCTTCCGCACAAATTTGGTTCAGACAGGCAGGCCACTTTGGGCTGCCAAAAAGTTTTCCAAACAAGAGTGGATGAGTGAGATTTTGCAGTTAGCACAGAGCAGGCTTCTTGGGGGTGTTCTGATAAATTCAGAAGAAGGTCATAACCTATTACGGTCCCCGCACTTGTCATTGGTGCTTTTGGGCCATCGCATAGGAGTGGACGTCTGTCCTCAATCTTCAGCTGCGCAGGAGCATGTGGCTTCACACATGACTGCATGCTTGCATGTTTCGGCATCCTGGGAATATTTGCTCTGCACTTCTCTGCCTGAGCCTGCCTTAAATGAAGCAGCTGCAATTGCTTTGAGGAGAAACATAGAGTTGATGTAGCAGCAAGTACGTCAATTGAATTCGTTGTTGCTCAATGGCATTGCATCTGCTGGGGAAAGGGGAGAGCTGGTTGCAAGGTTTTTGCTGATCCATGCCATGGATAGTCTGCAGCAAGAAGATTCTCCTACCAAACCTGTGTTCTTGGAATTTTTTTTGAAGGCTTTTGTACCTAATTTTAAGGAATTCCCACCTGAATTAGAGCATTTGAACAAAGCAAAAGTCTTCTTCAATGCATTCCATCGCTACTTTGGGAAGCCTTCAATCCAAGATGCAAGAAGATTTTTAAAGAAAGGCACTGCAATGATTTGTGCCCTGATGCAAGATGTCATGACCCTGTGAAAATGGAACAGCACAAGTGTGGGCATGGTGGTTGCTAAGCAAAAATATTAAAAGATTCACATTTGGGGTGCCCGGACAAATGAGAATGAGGTGTGGACACTTCAGATGTGAAGGGGGACAAAAACATTAATGTTTTTGATGTTTTATTGATGGTTGCCCCTAGGCCTTAGAGGCCCCTAGGGAACTTTAATGTTTGTTAAAGTTGGGGCCCTAGGATAAGTTTGGAGAGGGGACAACTCCACTTTTGGAGTTGCATGCCTCTCTCACCTCTCTCTCTCTCTAGCTTTTGGGAGTCGTGTAACCTCTAGCGTGGAGAAGGAGAAAAGAAGCTGGTCAACTGGTTTTTGGCTGTGAAGAGAGCAGGCTGAACTGAACATAGGCCGTACAGACCACGTGGCTGCAGGCCGTACAATCAGGCGGCTGCAGTGCTATTGGGTACTGGCTCAGGCGGCGCTTACAGGCATAGTCAACAGGCTGAAAACAGTACAGACCGTACTGTACGGACAGAGCAGGTGGCTGCAGTTCCATACAGCCAGTTTAGGTGGCGTTTATTGTACTCCCATACAGAGCCCGAAAAGAAGAAGAAGAAGGTGCGTTCTAAGAACCTTCCTCAAGGTCATAGTGGTGCCATCCCACAGGATCCATCTTTTGGATAGTTTCCGAACATGCAGCATGCTTATGGTGGTAACTCTCAGAGTTCCTTCTTTGGGCAGCCATCTACTCCTCAGCAGACTATGCGTCCAGGTTATTTTGGTGGTGGCTCTGTGTTTCAATCTATGACTGAGGGTTATCCTCAGGGAGGCATGGGTATGCCAGGGCCTTTTGGAGCTAATTTTCAGCCTGGTATGCAGGGGAATATGTATGATGGTATGTAGTCCGGTATGCAAGGAAATATGTTTGGGGACATGTAACCTGGAATGCAAGAAAATATGTATGGTAGTATGCAGCCAGGTATGCATAATGGAATGTTTGGAAACATGGCTGGAATGTATGGCATGCCTGTTGGAATGGGTAATGTTGACCTTATGATGGGCATGAATGTTGGGGGCAGCAATCTTGCAAAGCCACTTCCATATGATAATCTAACGCCTATGGGAAAGGCGAAAGATTATAAGGAAGGGGGAGCTGCTGTGAAATTTGATACATTCAGTGGAGCCAAAGATAAATTAAAAGCACTTACCTCGTTACAGCAGTTTGATGCTGCTTTTTCTGGTGGGAATTACACAGAGTCCTCTAAAGTGAGGAAAGCTGCCACTTTTCTCAAAGGCAATGCTTTGCAGTGGTGGTCTACTCTTCTTCTGCAGAGCATAGCACCCACTACAAGGTAGGTCCATACGTACGGTACGTACGGTACGGTACGAGTACGGTACGCAGTACAGTACGGTCTTCGAGCAAAAGTACGTAAAGTGCGTCAATATAATATATATATAAATTAGATCCACTGGTACATATCATTGAATGTCATTCATGAAACATAAACTTTGAATGGTTTAAACTTTAAACATTGAACATTGAAAGAGTAGAGATTCAAGAAGGAAACAAATGAACATAAGGTAAAATCATGATTACAGAAACTCTGAGCATGCGCAAAGCGCTACAAGTAAAGAAACCGATACAAAGGACACGGGGGAAAAAACCTCTCCTAAAGAGAGTAAAAAGTGCCCCGGTCAACCTAGGTCCTGCAAAGGCTACTCATCATCATCAACACCTGATGATGAAGCTGAATCAGATGGGACGTCTCCATCGGTAAGGACATTCCCATCAGAATCATACTCAGGCTCTACATAGGGTACTCCCTCATGATCATCTAGCATCTCCTCTGTAGCTACTGTCGATGTCTCCGCATGTGATGTGGTAGATGTGCGTCGTTCTCGTCCTCGACGAGTCCCGCGCCTAGCGCCTCGTCTACCTCGCCCGCTCGACTGCACAACATGCGCATCACCACTGGGCTCAATGTCATACGCCTTGGAAGAAGCCCGAGTCACCCTGCGGTCTATACTCTCCAGCTCTCTGTGCAACATGCGAATTATCTCCTCCTGCTCGTTTCTCAATGCGGTCTGCGCCTCTTCTGCGGTAGCAACGTGCTCCAGAGATAGAGGATCAACCTGTCAATAACAATAAACATGTTCAATGCGAATTGTCTGTGACCATGGCATGCCAAAAATGCTGGCAGCTCTGAGCTGCATGCATCATAATATTGTTACTTGTATATACTAATGTCTAGACTCTATGACACAATCAGTCACCTGCATAGGATGCTCAAGTTTCTTAAGATTTTGAACCAATCGAAGATTGGCTCGGCAATAAACCAAGCGTTCCAACTGGCTGGTCTTGAGTTTATTGCGGATCTTTGTATGAATAAGAGAGTAGGCACTCCAATTACGCTCACACGCACCAGCTGAACAATCCTACAAGTAATAAAAGTCTTAAAGTAATCAAAACCTATTTATTATCACACATCGTTTTCCAAATTCCATTTAGGGAGTTATTGTCACTCACTTGAGAGAGGACGCGCAATGCCACTTGTTGGAGTTGGAATGATTGATAACCATAAATCAACCACCAGTTAATCGGGGCCTTTGCCTCGTCTTCCTTGTTGCATGAGGTTCTGCTAAAAGCGGCACCCAAGCTATGCATGTAGGATACCATGGAGTTGTTTACCTCTGACTGCTGCTCCTGAGGATAGGTTGCCTCCAAGTACATGTCGCGCATGGTAAGAAGCTCTGGATTGCTTATGGTCTCATCCTTTCGATAAAGAGGATGAAGGAGTGCAGCCATGCCATGAATTGGGCGAGACATGTACTCCCAACGCGTCTCTATAATCTGATTCAGTTCTCTAATTCTAGAGAGGAAAAAAGAGTCAAGACCAAAGTTATAATAAGAGCAATTTAAAATGATTGGTGCGATAAACATGTGACGTGCACTTGACAATGGCTTACCTGTCTTGAGACACCACTGTGGACCGACTAATCTCTAGCCGCATCCTCCTAAACATGTGGTAGAGGAGACCCATGGTAGATCCCTCCATGTCTGTCATGCGCAAGAGAAAGAAGAGCGGCTTCAGCAACTTGACAATCTTTGCTGTCTCCTCCCAAAAATTCTCGTCCAAGATCTTACGTTGGACATACTTTGTAGGCTCTGAATTGCAATGTCGTGGATCTTTCCACGTTGGATCAACCACAGTGGCTTGTAGAGGATCATGGAGCCTCTGCAAACGCTCCAAGACCATGTATGCATAAGCGAATCGAGTCTTGGAAGGCCGTACCATATCAAGCCCGGGGCTCTTGCTGCGAAAGAGCGCCAATGCTTTGTGCTTTTTTCTGAAAAAGGTGGTGATGCGATTGGCATCCGCCAACACTGGCTGCACCCAAGTAAGCTTCCCCACATCCTCCATTAATAAATCCAAGCAATGTGCAGCACATGGAGTCCACACAATGCTTGGGAACTCACCTTCTACCAACTCTCCCATCCTCCTACAGTTGGAGGCATTGTCAGTGACCACCTGTACAACATTTTCTGGACCCACCTCTATGATGGCTTGCCTAATGTGCTGATATATAAATTCAGCTGTAACACTCTCACCTGCCTTACCAGCATCCACCGCACGCAAGAAATAGGTGCCAAAACATGATGATACAAGAATGTTTATCATGTGGCGCCTTCGGATGTCGGCCCATCCATCAGACAAGATGGTGCATCCAAACTTTCTCCAGCTGTGCCGTATTGGTTGCAGCGCCACATCTATCCTGGCTTTCTCCTCATCTAGCATGCGTGTCCTCATTTGTTTGTATTCGACCCCGTGCCAATCCTCGCACGAACCCACAGCGGCTATTGCTTGAACCATCTTCTTCCATTGGTCCGTGCGAAGCACATTGAAGGAGATATTGCATTGTATAAGTGTGCGTGCAATCTCTATCTCGGCAACCCTTTGCCGCTCCTTTACCCATGCGGTGCTAAAGATGCGAGATGGGAGAGTGGTCTGCTGTTTAGAAGAACTATCACAATGCATGTCGGAACCTGCACCTTCCTCCATAATGCTCTCCTCTACTCTTGCCCTCTTTCTACTAGGCTGCCCCATTGCACTAGAGGATCCTGTAGCAGCCGTTGGATTAACAAATGCAGCTCGAGGAGGAAGAGGATCCAACAAATCCTCGTCTTCAGCTGCCATGGCTGCACCCTGTGAAGCCTTCAAATTTTGCTCGGCTATCACCTTATTTGCTATGTCGCGTGGCACAGACTTGCAAGCTGAAATGCCATTGCCACCGAGACCCGATACATGAGAGATGAGGCGAGTAACTGAACTTTTGAAGTCACCTCCACAATACCGGCATCTCCATTGGTTGCTCTTCTCATCATCTTGGAGTGTGTGAAGCTTCCAATAGGCATGTCGTTTCTTGCCCATGGCACACAGAGAGAGAGAGAGAGAGAGAGAGAGAGAGAGAGATGTGTGTGTGTTATTTTGGAATTTGGATGTGTGTGTGTACAGTGTACACGCTTGTCACTATGTGTGTGTGTGTGACATGTTTGTGTGTGTGTGTGTGTGTGTGTGTGTGTGTGAGAGAGAGAGAGAGAGAGAGAGAGAGAGAGAGAGAGAGATTATTCAACCTTCAGTCGTGTGTGTGTGTGTGTGACATGTTTGTGTGTGTGTGTGTGTGTGTGTGAGAGAGAGAGAGAGAGAGAGAGAGAGAGAGAGAGATTGCTTGCAGCCTTGCTGAGTGTGTGTGTGTGCGCCAGTAGTCTGCGCGCTGCTGGCTGCATGTGCGCGTTGTTTTTTTTTCATTTTTCTTCTCGTTTTTTTTCTCTCTCTCCCGTTTGTTTTTCCGTTTTTTAATTGGGCCCGTTTTCTGCAGCCCGCCGAACCCGTTTTTTTTTTTGTTTTTTTCTACTTTAAGTTTGGCCCTTTATTTGGGCCATGCCTTATAAATAATAAAGGCTAATGAGCCCAGCCCAGCCCCGCCCCAAAAAAATGACCACCGACGCTCAGCATTAAAGAGACGACGCCGACCTGCAACACGTGGAAAAAAAAAATAGCACACGCCCTTAACGTTCCGTACGTACAAAAACGTACGTACGTCTAGAACGCCTCACATCCAAGTGTACGCGTACCTGACCCAACCCTGACCCACTACTTGGGTGGTTTCATCCATGCGCAATGCAGTGAGGGTGGGTGGGACATGGGCAACAACAATATCTCAGAATCAGCCTGAAGCTCTTATACCAATGACACATGCGGAAAGCTCTGGGAGTCTTCTTTCAGTCCTAAACACCATCCTGGAACATGCTTGATGCAAAACGCATACACAAGATAGAGAAGAGAGAGAGAGAGAGAGATAGCTGAGTATTCAGTATATTCTAGGCTGCCCCATCAAAAGGTGGTGAAACACCTAATCTAATCCTAAGTCTATGACCCAGTCCAAGGAAGGATTAAATGATCAAAAACGATGAGCAAACATACTTTAAATGCCATATGCACGCCCGTGCCATCACTAAATCATCTGCATGAACATTGAACTCGAGCAAGAAAGCTGAAAAATCTGGGCATGCTTCGCGTGATGCTAAAGGGTCTTCAGAGACGCGGTATAAGAAGTTGCCAATGCCCAAGAGAACTTTTGAGGAAAGACAGGCTTTGAGAAATACTCGGAAATGTTTTTACTGTACTGAAGAGGGACATATGTCATTTAATTGTCCCAAAAGAAAGTCCCAAAAGGACTCTGACAATAAAGGAGAGCCCAAGTCAAAGAAACTAAAACCTTCTGCAGGGTTAGTTCCTGATCTTGTGGGGGAACAGGCAGGTGGTGAAGAGATAGAGTTGTGTAGGGCATGGGGCAAAGTGAGAGATTAGAATGCCTTGATATTCTTTGACACAGGTGCTAGAGCCAACTTTATTTCACCAGATTTGGCTGGTCGATTGGGGATTTGTGCAAAGGAGATGGGGCCGTTATGAGGCTAACATGGCTTGTCCAGGGTATGCAGAACCCGTTACTTCTATCATTGGGAAGCTTAGGCTTCATTTGCAGGGTTATGTGGACAGCGAAGAGTTTTTCATCATGCCTCTTGATGGCTGTGATGTTTTGTTGGGTATGCCATGGTGCCACAGAGTACATGCGGTGGTGGACACATACAATAGGAAAATCACTTTGACTCATAGAGAGAAAGAATATGTATTGGATGTGAAACTCAAAGGGAAATCTGTTCCTATTGTATCCGCTTCGGCAATTTCATCAGTAATGAAAAAGCATCTTTCTGCGTACTTGATTTATGTAAAGGATGCACAAGATGATGAGTCTAAGTCTAATTTGTCTATGTTAGATAAGGACAGGACTGATTTCTTATGTGGGTTCCAAGATTGTTTTTCCGAGTCATTGCCAGGGGAAGTTTCCCCTGAGAGGCCAGAAGATCATGCCATTGATCTAATTCCTGGTAGTACTCCACCAAATAGACCGCCGTACCGTGTTAGTGCAGCCCAACAGGAAGAAATTATGAGTCGGGTACAGGAGCTTTTGAATAAAGGGTTGATACAGCCTAGCTCAACACCCTTTTGCTCACCTGTACTCTTACTGCAAAAGAAGGATGGTTCTTGGTGCATGTGTATTGACTACAGGGCGCTGAACAAGAATACCATCAAGAATCGATTCCCCATACCGAGGATCGATGACATTTTGGAGCGCTTACAGGGATCCACAGTCTTTAGTCGCATTGACTTGAAAAGCGGGTATCATCAGATACGTATTAGACTCGAGGATGTGCATAAGACAGCATTCCGAACCACGTTTGGATTGTATGAGTTCTTGGTTATGCCCTTTGGTTTGACAAATGCACCTGCCACATTTAACAGAATGATGGACAGGATTTTCAGGCCTCAGAGAGCGTTTGTGGGCACATTCTTTGATGATATGATTGTGCATTCACAAACTGAGGAAGAGCATAGAAGGCATTTGGCCATTGTGTTTGCAGAACTCAGGAACCATAGGCTGGTTGTTAATGGCACGAAGAGAGAGTTTTTCTTGCAAGAGATACATTTCTTGGGGCATATTGTGTCTAAGCATGGAGTCCGTATGGATCCAGCGAAGGTGGAAGCAATTCTTAATTGGCCAAATTTGAGGACCGTGCATGATGTACGCACTTTTCTAGGATTGTGTTCCTATTACAGGCGGTACATACGGTATTTTGCTGAAATTGCTTCGCCTCTTCATGCCTTGACAAAGAAGGCAACTCCGTTTAGATGGGCTGATCGGGAAATTACAGCATTCAAAAAGCTCAAAGAAAAGCTTACTTCGGATCCAATATTGGTGTTACCGAACCTCCGAAAGGCTTTTGTTGTCTAGTGTGATGCATGCGGAAGTAGCATTGGGGCAGTTCTCATGCAGGAGGGACATGTGATAGCCTATGAGAGTACAATATTACAAGATGCCGAGAAGCATTTACAGGTTTATGAGAAAGAGATGTTGGCTGTAATTCACGCTCTTTCTACATGGAAACATTACTTGCTTGGGGTTGATTTCACTGTGCAGGCAGATCATTAGACCTTGCGTTATTTCGTCACGCAAACTAAGCTTTCAGAGAAGCATATGCGTTGGGCAAACTTTTTGTCTATGTTTCACTTCCAGATTGTGCACGTGGAAGGCAAAAAGAATGTAGTGACAGATGCTTTGTCACGCAAGCCACATGTCTGAGCAGTTTCACTTGCTTATCATCATGAGCTTGATGAAATGAAAGAGCAATATGCCCATGATGAGGACTTTGAAAGGTTGTATGATCAGATGTCTGAGGGTCAGCAGCATGAGCATTATACTCTCAGGGATGGATTTTTATTGATGCATGGCAGACTGTGTATTACCAGGCCATTGCGACTCAAGGTTATGATTGAAAGTCATGCTCCACCGTATGCAGGTCATAGAGGTATCGACGCCACGGTAAAAGTAGTGGACACTTTCTTTTATTGGCCAACCTTGAGAAGAGATGTTGATGCCTTTGTCAGGCAATGCATCGTATGTCAGAAGGTAAAGTTTGACCGTCAAAAGACACCAGGGTTATTACAGCCTTTACCTATTCCAGATAGACCTTGGGAGAGCATTGCGATGGATTTTATATTTGATCTTCCACGGACGCAAACGGGAAATGATGGCATTTGGACTATCATATGCAGGTTCAGTAAGCAGGCTCATTTCATTCCCGTGCGTAAGACGATCAAAGTGGATCATATGGTGAAGTTGTTCATGGTGGCGAACATCTTCAAGTATCATGGCGAACATCTTCAAGTATCATGGCTTGCCTACGTCTATCATTAGTGACTGTGATCCACGGATGACGAGTTTGTTTTGGAAAGGGCTGTTTGACAACATGGGTACAACTCTCAAGTTTTCATCGTCATTTCATCCACAAATAGATGGTCAGTCAGAAGAGGCTAACTCTACAGTGTTGGATCTTTTTAAGTGTTGTGTCAGAGCACAAGCATCAATGGGAAAAGTATCTTCCTTTAGTGGAGTTTGCATATAACAACATTGTTCATACCTCGACAGGCAAGGCACCTTTTGAGATTGTGGAAGGAGGGAAGAAGGTACCACCCATTTTGCATACAAACGATAAGATCTTTGAGGCTGATCAGTATGTGGAGAGTATGGATGAAGCTTATCGGAGAGTTAAGTTGGCACTCCATAAAACTCAACAGAAGCAAAAGAAAGCCGCAGACCGTCACAGACGTGCTTTAGAGTTTGCATTGGGTGATTGGGTTCTTTTGTGCTTTGAAAAGACTAGACTCAAGAAGATGAAGGGTAAAGAGCGCTTATTCCCTAAGTTGAGCATGCGTTATTATGGGCCTTTTCAGGTATTGGAAAAGATTGGTGAGGTAGCCTATCGTTTGAAGCTACCAGATCACTGGAGGATTCACAATGCTTTTCACGTGAGTCTCCTTAGACCTTTCCGTGGGGATGTGCTTGAGGATGTATCAGATGAGGCTGAACCGGAAGTTGAGGAACTTGATGAGGTTCTTATTCTAGAGCAGATATTGGCACATAAGGAAAGAAAGGTACGAGGTAAAGTTTCTCGTCGTTATCTTGTGAAGTTCAAGAACTATTCACCGATGGATACGAAGTGGATGGAGGAAGGTGACTTAACAGATTCACCTCAGGTTTTGCAGCTTTTTCTCGATGCCTTTGAGTTAGAGCCGACTCTTGTTGTGGCTCATTCAGGTTCAGCAGAGCATGGGTCTGGAGCATTACCTGATGCTCAAGAGGGGGATAGCACCTCCACTCCCTTGATACAGACAGGCTCAGATGACATCTAGAGGTCGCTTGGTGCAGTTTTTATCTCACCCGAAGATACTGATGGCTGACAGTACATTTGTTTATGGGACTTTTATGATATATGTGTACTAGTCACATGGGATATTGTGGTTGTGTATGGTTCACAGTGGTATACAACTTGGACTACTACTACGGCATTGGTTTGCAATGAATGTTGATACATGTGCATGGCTTAGAGAGATTGGGACGCTGATCTTGCCATATTGTATATCTCACTTTGGATATTTTGCTGTATCACCAGAATGCAATCGAGGACACTTGCCATTTTTCAAAAGGGGGGTATGTCATGACCCTGTGAAAATGGAACAGCATAAGTGTGGGCATGGTGGTTGCTGAGCAAAAATGTTAAAAGATTCACATTTGGGGTGCCCGGACAAATGAGAATGAGGTGTGGACACTTCAGATGTGAAGGGGGACAAAAACATTAATGTTTTTGATGTTTTATTGATGGTTGCCCCTAGGCCTTAGAGGCCCCTAGGGAACTTTAATGTTTATTAAAGTTGGGACCCTAGGATAAGTTTGGAGAGGGGGCAACTCCACTTTTGGAGTTGCATGCCTCTCTCACCACTCTCTCTCTCTCTCTCTAGCTTTTGGGAGTCGTGTAAGCTCTAGCATGGAGAAGGAGAAAAGAAGCTGGTCGACTGGTTTTTGGCTGTGAAGAGAGCAGGCTGAACTGAATACAGACCACGTGGCTGCAGGCCGTACAGTCAGGCGGCTGCAGTTCTATTGGGTACTGGCTCAGGCGGCGCTTACAGGTACAGTCAACAGGCTGAAAACAGTACAGATCGTACTGTACGGACAGAGAAGGTGGCTGCAGTTCCGTACAACCAGTTCAGGTGGCGTTTACTGTACGACAGCTGGAACAGTCTGTTGGTCATCTTCTGAATCAGGCAGCGCAGGCGATCAGAGACCAGTCTCAGTAGGTGGGCAGATTTTAGTGACTGTTGGTGCAGTCCATACAGTCCAGTACGGACAGGTATAGTCAGGTACTGTTGGCTTGTACGGACAGGTACAGTGCTAATTTTCTGGTCTGTACAGACAAGTACAGCATTTCCAGTTGCAGGTAGAGATTTTCCGGAGCTTGGTTGGTGCGATAGTCAAGTGGTTGCAGGGGAAACAATACAGACAGTCGTTGTCCAGTGCAGATTGGTACGAACTGCTCCACGGGTGCAGAACCACGTGCTGACTTGGTAAGTTCTGAATTTGTTCATCTATCTTTCTTTCCATTGGCTTATGTCTGCTGCAGAGTTGTGCTATCTGGCCCCTTGTGAGAGGGGGGTATGGCAGATTGAAAAGGGTGGAAACAGAGATGGGACAGTGAATGTATGTTTGTGCTGAGTTGTTGGATCATGTGCATGAGATATGCCAGATGTATGCTCAAGGCTGTCTTGCTAAATGGTCTTGGTTGATCAGAGGGGAGCACAAAGTGTTGCTTTGAGACATAGATCTGTGTGTGTGAATCCTCTGTGCTCAGAGGTATTGTGGGCTGCTAGATTGGACATACAGGTGTATTCTCTTGGCTGGTTTTGTTGTACTCAGCCTTACATATTTTTGAAATTGAATAAAGAAATACAGCAAGGGGCGCCAAACTTTGGGGCCAACAGGTGTCGTTCTCTTTTCAGATTTGGGGCACTCTAGCTCCAATCAAATTTGTTTTCATATCTAGACTACAAGTGGAAGGGTGACTGCTAGTCTACCGCACTTTGGTTTCCACCAGAGGCCGGTTTCAAGGTTCCGTTTTGCCGCGACCAATCATCAACTTTCTTAAGGGATGAGCTCGTGGTTGACTCAAGGAAAGTCATCGCTGAAAAATTCAGCAAATATGTCTGATACAGAAGACGAGTACTTTTATCATGAAGAGGAAGAGCAAGAGACCTCTCCTGAGAGAAATGCATCTGAGGATATTTTTGCAGGAGAACAGGCTGCAGATGATGAGCATTATGAGGATGTAACACAGCCAGAAGATGTGCCTGTTAAAGAGGATGATGATGCTCGGTTTAAAGCTCGTTTGGCTAGTGTTATGGATGTGTTTATGCAGCTCACACAAAGTGAGAAGTTTGCTGAATTTATGAGATCCCGTACAGAGCCCGAAAAAAAGAAGAAGAAGGTGCGTTCTAAGAACCTTCGTCAAGGTCATAGTGGTGCCATCCCACAGGATCCATCTTTTGGCGAACATGCAGCATGCTTATGGTGCTAACTCTGAGAGTTCCTTCTTTGGACAGCCATCTATTCCTCAGCAGACTATGCATCCATGTTATTTTGGTGGTGGCTCTGTGTTTCAATCTATGACTAAGGGTTATCCTCAGGGAGGCATGGGTATGCCAGGGCCTTTTCGAGCTAATTTTCAGCCTGGTATGCAGGGGAATATGTATGGTGGTATGCAGTCCGATATGCAAGGAAATATGTTTGGGGACATGCAACCTGGAATGCAAGCAAATATGTATGGTAGTATGCAGCCAGGTATGCATAATGGTATGTTTGGAAACATGGCTAGAATGTATGGCATGCCAGGTGTGGGAATGGGTAATGTTGACCCTATCATGGGTATGAATGTTGGGGGCAGCAATCTTGCGAAGCCACTTCCATATGATAATCTAACGCCTATGGGAAAGGCGAAAGATTATAAGGAAGGGGGAGCTGCTGTGAAATTTGATCCATTCAGTGGAGCCAAAGATAAATTAAAAGCACTTACCTCGTTACAGCAGTTTGATGCTGCTTTTTCTGGTGGGAATTACACAGAGTCCTCTAAAGTGAGGAAAGCTGCTACTTTTCTCAAAGGCAATGCTTTGCAGTGGTGGTCTACTCTTCTTCTGCAGGACATAGCACCCACTACTTGGGTACAATTTAAAGAGGTTTTCTCTTCCGTATGGCTCACATCTACATTTGAGGTGGATGTTATGACTACATGGCACAAGTTGGATGCTTCAAAGTGTGAGAATTTGGAAGACTATAACAAAAAGTTTTGGGAAGCTTTACTCCTAGTGACTTCTTACCGTGTAGTGCCTTTGTCTGAGCAGGTAGAGAAGTATTGTTGTGGGCTGCCCAAAGAGGTGCGAGATTATTGTATCAAGACTCGAGTAACGAACATGTCACAAATGATAGAGAATGCTATGACAGCTAATGCATTACTCACTGGAGGATCATCTGGGTTTAAAGGAAGTAAGAACTCGAGCAAGAAAGCTGAAAAATCTGGACATGCTTCGCGTGATGCTAAAGGGTCTTCAGAGACGCGGTATAAGAAGTTGCCAATGCCCAAGAGAACTTCTGAGGAAAGACAGGCTTTGAGAGATGCTCGGAAATGTTTTTACTGTACTGAAGAGGGACATATGTCATTTAATTGTCCCAAAAGAAAGTCCCAAAAGGACTCTGACAATAAAGGAGAGCCCAAGTCAAAGAAACCAAAAATCTTCTGCAGGGTTAGTTCCTGATCTTGTGGGGGAACAGGCAGGTGGTGAAGAGACAGTTGTGTGCAAGGCATGAGGCAAAGTGAGAGATCAGAATGCCTTGATATTCTTTGACACAGGTGCTAGAGCCAACTTTATTTCACCAGATTTGGCTGGCTGATTGGGGATTCGTGCAGAGGAGATGGCGCCGTTATATGAGGCTAACATGGCTTGTCCAAGGTATGCAAAACCCGTTACTCCTATCATTGGGAAGCTTAGGCTTCATTTGCAGGGTTATGTGGACAGCGAAGAGTTTTTCATCATGCCTCTTGATGGCTATGATGTTTTGTTGGGTATGCCATGGTGCCACAGAGTACATGCGGTGGTGGACACATACGATAGGAAAATCACTTTGACTCATATTAGAGGGAAAGAACATGTATTGGATGTGAAACTCAAAGGGGAATCTGTTCCTATTGTATCCGTCTCGGCAATTTCATCAGTAATGAAAAAGCATCTTTCTGTGTACTTGATTTATGTAAAGGATGCACAAGATGATGAGTCTAAGTCTACTTTGTCTATGTTAGATAAGGACAGGATTGATTTCTTATGTGGGTTCCAAGATTGTTTTTCCCAGTCATTGCCAAGGGAACTTCCCCCCTGAGAGGCCAGAAGATCATGCCATTGATCTAATTCCTGCTAGTACTCCACCAAATAGACCGCCGTACTGTGTTAGTGCAGCCCAATAGGAAGAAGTTATGAGTCAGGTACAGGAGCTTTTGTCGAGTGTGATGCATGCGGAAGTAGCATTGGGGCACATCTCATGTAGAAGGACCTGTGATAGCCTATGAGAGTAGAATATTGCAAAATGGCGAGAAGCATTTACAGGTTTATGAGAAAGAGATGTTGGCTGTAATTCACGCTCTTTCTACATGGAAACATTACTTGCTTGGGGCTGGTTTCACTATGCAGACAGATCATCAGACCTTGCGTTATTTCCTCACACAAACTAAGCTTTCAGAGAAGCATATGTGTTGGGCAAACTTTTTGTCTATGTTTCACTTCCAGATTGTGCAAGTGGAAGGCAAAAAGAATGTACTGGCAGATGCTTTGTCACGCAAGCCACAGGTCTCAGCAGTTTCACTTGCTTATCATCATGAGCTTGATGAAATGAAAGAGCAGTATGCCCATGATGAGGACTTTAAAAGGTTATATGATCAGATGTCTGAGGGTCAGCGGCATGAGCATTATACTCTCAGGGATGGATTTTTATTGATGCATGGCAGACTGTGTATTATCAGGCCATTGCGACTCAAGGTTATGATTGAAAGTCATGCTCCACCGTATGCAGGTCATAGAGGTATTGACGCCACGGTAAAAGCAGTGGAGACTTTCTTTTATTGGCCAACCTTGAGAAGAGATGTTGATGCCTTTGTCAGGCAATGCATCGTATGTCAGAAGGTAAAGTTTGACCGTCAAAAGACACCAGGGTTATTACATCCTTTATCTATTCCAGATAGACCTTGGGAGAGCATTGCCATGGATTTTATATTTGATCTTCCGCGGACGCAAACGGGAAATGATGGCATTTGGACTATCATATGCAGGTTTAGTAAAGCAGGCTCATTTCATTCCCGTGCGTAAGACGATCAAAGTGGATCATATGGTGAAGTTGTTCATGGTGGCGAACATCTTCAAGTATCATGGCGAACATCTTCAAGTATCATGGCTTGCCTACGTCTATCATTAGTGACCGTGATCCACGGATGATGAGTTTGTTCTGGAAAGGGTTATGTGACAACATGGGTACAACTCTCAAGTTTTCATCGTCATTTCATCCACAAATAGATGGTCAGTCAAGGCGCCTTTCGAGATTGTGGAAGGAGGAGGGAAGGTACCACCCATTTTGCATACAAAGGATAAGATCTTTGAGGCTGATTAGTATGTGGAGAGTATGGATGAAGCTTATCGGAGAGTTAAGTTGGCACTCTAGAAAACTCAACAGAAGCAAAAGAAAGCCGCAGACCGTCACAGACGTGCTTTAGAGTTTGCATTGGGTGATTGGGTTCTTTTGCGCTTTAAAAAGGCTAGACTCAAGAAGATGAAGGGTAAAGAGCGCTTATTCCCTAAGTTGAGCATGCGTTATTATGGGCCTTTTCAGGTATTGGAAAAGATTGGTGAGGTAGCCTATCGTTTGAACCTACCAGATCACTGGAGGATTCACAATGCTTTTCATGTGAGTCTCCTTAGACCTTTCCGTGGGGATGTATCAGATGAGGCTCAGCCGGAAGTTGAGGAACTTGATGAGGTTCTTATTCCAGAGCAGATACTGGCACATAAGGAAAGAAAGGTATGAGGTAAAGTTTCCCGTCGCTATCTTGTGAAGTTCAAGAACTATTCACCGATGGATACGAAGTGGATGGAGGAAGGTGACTTAACAGATTCACCTCAGGTTTTGCAGCTTTATCTCGATGCCTTTGAGTCAGAGCCGACTCTTGTTGTGGCTCATTCAGGTTCAGCAGAGCATGGGTCTGGAGCATTACCTGATGCTCAAGAGGGGGGTAGCACCTCCACTCCCTTGATACAGACAGGCGCTCAGATGACATCTAGAGGTCGCTTGGTGCAGTTTTTATCTCACCCGAAGGTACTGATGGCTGACAGTACATCTGTTTATGGGACTTCTATGATATATGTGTACTAGTCACGTGGGATATTGTGGTTGTGTATGGTTCACAGTGGTATACAACTTGGACTACTACTACGCCATTGGTTTGCAGTGAATGTTGATACATGTGCATGGCTTAGAGAGATTGGGACGCTGATCTTGCCATATTGTATATCTCACTTTGGATATTTTGCTGTATCACCATAATGCAATCGAGGACGCTTGCCATTTTTCAAGAGGGGGGTATGTCATGACCCTGTGAAAATGGAACAGCACAAGTGTGGGCATGGTGGTTGCTGAGCAAAAATATTAAAAGATTCACATTTGGGGTGCTCGGACAAATGAGAATGAGGTGTGGACACTTCAGATGTGAAGGGGGACAAAAACATTAATGTTTTTGATGTTTTATTGATGGTTGCCCCTAGGCCTTAGAGGCCCCTAGGGAACTTTAATGTTTATTAAAGTTGGGGCCCTAGGATAAGTTTGGAGAGGGGGCAACTCCACTTTTGGAGTTGCATGCCTCTGTCACCTCTCTCTCTCTCTCTCTCTCTAGCTTTTGGGAGTCGTGTAAGCTCTAGCGTGGAGAAGGAGAAAAGAAGCTGGTCGACTGGTTTTTGGCTGTGAAGAGAGCAGGCTGAATTGAATACAGGCCGTACAGACCACGTGGCTGCAGGCCGTACAGTCAGGCGGCTGCAGTGCTATTGGGTACTGGCTCAGGCGGCGCTTACAGGTACAGTCAACAGGCTGAAAACAGTACAGATCGTACTGTACGGACAGAGAAGGTGGCTGCAGTTCTGTACAGCCATATCAGGTGGCGTTTACTGTACGACAGCTGGAACAGTCTGTTGGTTATCTTCTGAAATCAGGCAGCGCAGGCGACTAGAGACCAGTCTCAGCAGGTGGGCAGATTTTAGTGACTGTTGGTGTAGTCCATCCACAAGACTATATAACCATCAGCGTGAGACTAGATACCATAGCATTCCCACTAATATCACTAGTATATATATATATCTAGATGGATCCAGGAATATCCCCCAATTCACCTTTTAGGGATGTGCATGTTATATACTCATGGTAGTCATCCACAAGACTATATATATACCTAGATGAATCCATGAACATGCCCAAATTCACCTTTCAGGAACATTCACGTTATATACTCATGGTAGTCATCCACACGGCTTTATAACTATCAACTCCATTATGCATAGTATGGACTAAATACTACGACATCCCCACTAACATAATCAATGACCAATAGTGGGTGTAGAACTCTGTATCAAGATATGCTCTCCCACACGCACTCCCCACACACACACACACACACACACATAAGAGCATATATTCACACAAATGCCTTCGTACTAATTTTCTATCAAACCTGTGGAGATGCAAGGCAGACTTAGCCATAATGAATCCTAGCACTAAGGGAAGAAAGAATTAGTACAACGAATAGTAGTTGATAGGGAAAATGCACCGCTAAAGATAGAAAGAATTAGCACAATATCAACTGGCCGCCGCAACTCGGATGAAAACTTCACAATGTGAAATCTGCATTTTTGCTAATACGAATAAATTATATACCTAGATGAATCCAAGAACATGCCCAAATTCACCTTTTAGGAACGAGCATGTTAAATACTGATGGTAGTCATCCACAAGACTATATAACTATCAACTCCATTATGCATAGTGTGGACTAGATACTATGACATCCCCACTAACATCATCAGTGCGCCCAATAGTGGGTATAGAACTTGGTAACAATTATATACGCTCCCAAACACACACACCCCAATCGCGTGCACACACACACACACACATAAGAGCCTACATTCATACAAAGGTCTGTGTGTTGAGTTTCTGTTAGAGCTCTGGAGATGCAGGGTAGACTCAGCCATAATGAAGCCTAGCACTATAGGATCACAACAAATAGAAAGAATTAATGCCAAAAAGGTAGTTGATAGGGCATATGCATCACTAAAGATAGGAAGAATTAACACAATATCAATTGGTTGCAACTCGAATGAAAAATTGGCTGCAACTCGAATGAAAAATTCACAATGTAAAATTTTCATGTCCGCTAATACGGCTTGAATATATACCTGGATGAATCCAAGAACATGCTTGAATTCACCTTAAGAGAAAGTGGAGTTATAGACTCCTGGTAGTCATCCACAAGACTATATGACCATCAGCTCCATCATGCATAGGATGTTGAAGTTGAAGTTCAAGGAGGAATATGCTTCCCTTTCTATTCTGACCTCAACCAAACATGGGGAGGGTCTAGCTTGAGGGAGGGATGTTGAAGTCAACTTTGATAGTAAATTAGGGTTTCCATTTTTATAGAAAAATACCTCGAACTCTAGAAATTGATGTATTTGGTTCAGTAATAAAACATTTGAATTATTATCATCCTTGTCTACCCAAGCTTCAGCCACTTGGCCTCATGCCATGGTGTTCTTGGTGATTCTATCTACGTAGGATCCACACATAACTACAACAATGTCCATCAATTAGCTCAAGGTATGTGATGGCGATTGCAATTGATGCCTAATATATAAATGGATGTTCAAGCTAGATCTTCATTTCTCCTACATCAACTTGTTTGAAACCAAAAAAGTAGCATGCTACCTCCTTGGTGAAGGATATGACATTCATGTGGCAGAGTGATGAACTACTAATGGTAAGTCCACCCCAATGAGGAGAAATTTTGAGCATCCTCTCCATAAGCAGTTTGTGTCTTGCAATGAGGATTACCACGTTCAAACCTAACTACGTCATTTTACCTAGACGAAATCATTGACCTCGTACATCTTTGCATTCACATGATTAAGCTATTTTATCAAAGAACTTAAGCCCATTGTCTACCCACGCCGCCTCAGGTCGATTTCCACAAATACAACGCAACATCTCTAGAGAATGATATCCAATTCGTTGAGCACTTAACTTCATATCACTGCCGTTAATTATGAAATTTGTAAAGTAGATTCTAGAGAAGAAGATGATTATGCTTTCTTTGATCATTGATGGATAAACCCATGGACATCCTTGACAACATTCAGAAGATTGTTAAGTAAAAATTTTGGAATTTAGTGTTAGAAGACACTGTGTCTAGAATCAAAATCTTCTTCCTCAAATCTTATATCCCAAGTTGATATTGTTCCCAATCCTCATCATGAAGTCTTGATCAATACTTGTAAAGAAGAAGTCAATTATTTGGGCATCAACTTTCCCAAGGATGTAAAGCCTCTCCCTCTCAAGATTCACGATAAAACTATAACTTCCACAGTGGAGATGAACACTAGCAAAAAACTTTACTCACTTCCTCTACAAGTGGCACCAAAAGCCCACTCTCACCACTAAAAAGATGACGAGAGTCTCCCATCTCCCTCGTTCAAACCTAACTACAACAAGGTGATCTTTCAAGTACTCATGGCATGGTTTGTCAAGTAAAGGAGCGATGCACACCCTAGAAGGCAGTGTAAATAAAATCCCTCGATATCACCCATCTTGCTTTTTGTTGAACTTGGGGAGCTCACCAAAGCTAGAGTCGTTGGCATTCTAACCGATATATTGACCTGTTAATATCACAAAAGTGGATAAAGCTTGGAGCTCATGAAAACTTCTTAATTTTTTTCCATACGAAGAAGCTACAAAAACGAACATAGAAGGTAAATCAACCATGTGCATTGCCCACAAAAGCATTCCCTATTTACATATTCTCCAAATACACAAATGCGAATAGGGCTGCAAAACGAGGTAATGCCAATTACAAACACACACACACACAAACAGTACCTGCCAACGTCAAGTTGTGACTGCTACAACCTTAGCTCTCCATAAATACATTAGTATAATAGGTGGCCACACGGGTGAAAAATGCTTAATTTGCCAATAGTTTTAATTCATCAACGATATAGTTTATGTAAATAAAAGGTTGTTTGAATGCATGATTGGGGCCTCTCTCTCTTTCTCTCTCTCTCTCTCAGGCATTCCTCCAAATGCTGAATTGCTACCTCTCCCATCGAATAGGTGTCCCTCTCTCTCTCTCTCTCTCTCTCTCTCTCTCATACACACACACACACTCTCTCTCTCTCATGTCTCTCTCACATACACACACACACACTCTCTCTCTCTCTGTCTCTCTCTCATGTGTGTATGTGAGAGAGAGAGAGTGTGTATGTGAGAGAGACGAGAGAGAGAGAGAGAGAGTGTGTGTGTGTGTATGAGAGAGAGAGAGAGAGAGAGATCCGTGTAAGGAGACAGAGAAAGGCTTGGTACTTACAGTTCACATACACACATGTATATAGAGAGAGTACGTGATTTCATGTGTGTATGTGTGTTGTGTGTGTGTGAGAGAGAGGAGAGAATGCGGAAAAGAGAGAGGGGAGCCAATGGAAGGGTCACCTCTTGCAAATCTGCAACTACTGTTGAAATGTTGGTTTTAGCAACACTATATGTTATTCTCAATTTCTTCTAGGCTTTCTCTATAGAGATTGATTTAGGGTCTAAGCGCCATGGAATCAGGGGTGGGGCTTCAGAAAATCCCTTTATCTGCAAAGCAGTGGAAGGGGCTATGGCCTTTGTGTATATAATCCACACATTGTACATTGCCTAGAGCAATAAAAGTCCCATTTCAACACAAAGTTGCACTCACATTTATGGAGTCCTCTGTTAGCACGTGCCGCAAGCTTGTGCAGGCTAACTCCATCCAACTGCATTATGACTTTTTCACTAAGCGCAGATTAATTGTGCGGCAGATTAAAATTGTGCGGCAGGTGGTGGCACAAGCGGTGGCTAACGATCTAAGCGCAGATTAATTGTGCGGCAGGTGGTGGCACAAGCGGTGGCTAACGATCTATGAATCTTTGCTATGCTTGCACTTCGACAATTTCTTTATGCAAGGTTGCGATGGCTTGCTACACTTGAAAAACATCTTGGGCATGCTAGAGGGAGAGCAAGAGCCTAGAGCAAGCAACTATTTGTAGGTCTTTAACTTGTTGGAAAACATCAAGGTGGATTTGGAGAAGTAGTGCCCAGGTGTGGTGTCGTTGTGTCTTGTGCATGTTAGTATACCCTCAATACCCACCTCTCATCATTGTCCTACTATTGTATTGTGTTGCACATCTTGTAAGGTCCCCATTATGAAGAGAAGCCAAGCGTGCATGTGACTTTGGTACGAACTCCAGCTTAGAGGCTAGATGTGATCTTGTTTGTGATCATTGATGGGGTTAGGAGATGGCTTAGGTAGACTTAGCACATTGGCAAGTGGGATATGGGTAGATATGGTATGCCTGGCAAGTTAAAGTACCTTGCTTTAACTTGTGGGGCCCGCTTGGGGGCCTAAACAATCTCAAATTGTAAATCTAGCCTCGACGGTGACTGCCTTGTTCGTAGAGGACTTTTGTAATCTCCTAGTTACATGTAGGTGGTTAGTTGACCACAGTTTAAATACGTGGGCAATACATTGAGTCAATGTAGCATAGCCACCCATGTTGTAAACACGCCACCCGCTCCACCTGCAATGCTATAAAATGAGGTCATTGTCACTAGTTGAGGCATCCAATGCTTGAGAGCATACATACCCTCTACACACAGTAATCCTCCATCCAGAGTCTATCTAGATCGCTATCTAAGCTCTACTTGAGAGAGCACAGGTGGACAACACCATCACATTGTACCTTGCTACATGTTGATATAATCAGACTTTTTAAATTCTCTCCATTCTTTATTTACATTGTCATTTGTACTCTCTTGCTACACTTTCCTATTTGCTATTCTATATATTCTTATATGGTATCAGAGCCTTGAGGTGCTCGTAGCTAAATATTGTGCTAGAAGTACTAGTCTTCCTTTGTAAAATCCTTGTTTTGGAGTGATGGCTTCCAGGTCCAATTTTGACGTTGTTGGTGCTACCCTCGTCGCATTCGTCCACTTGCCTTTACTAAAGCAATCTTGATGGAAGCAACTACATGCTCTGAAAATTCAAAATTGCTGCGATTTTGGATTCCTATGAGTTGTTGGACAATATCATGGACCAGAAGCCTGTGGCGATCATCGACCTATCCAATTCGAATGTGTCTATTGCACCAGATGCTACTCTTCTTCATGCATGGAAACAACACAATGAAGATGCGTTTTGTGCTATTGTCACTAGTGTAAGTAATTCTATTCTTACTCTTGTTCAGCATACGACAAAGGCTTGTGATACATGGGCCATACTAGCACGCTAGTATGAAGCAAAGAATCAGACCAAGATCCAAACCCTGGAAAATCAGCTTGCTGCTGAAAAATTTAGCGAAGGATAAAAGGCAGAGGACTTCATCAAAAAGCAAATCAAGCATCTGCAAGATTAGATAGTTGTTGTTGGATTAGCCGAATTCCCTAAACAGTTGGCTCGTCGATGCATCCACATTCTACCCCAAAAGTTTGATGGACTTGTTACAACACTAAATACTCAGGTTATAGACCCGAGCCTCTTAAATTTGAAGAATTTAGTGCTATGCTTCTTGAGGAGGAGCTACAGTTGAGAACCCGCGATGCCAACAATGATGCTACATTCTCTACCAATGCTAAAGGCAAAGGCAGGGCATCTTCTGGTGATAAGAAGAAGCCCAAGAAGAAGAAGTTCACAGGTAGTTGCTACTATTGTAACAAGAAGGGTCACCTTGTGAAGGAATGTCACAAAAACCACGCCGATGAGAAGAACGGCACTGTGAAGGCTTCTTGGAAGGGAAAGGAATCAACTAGCAACGCCGAAGAAAATCTCGAGCTATAGGTCTTCATTGAAGAGGTATGCTCATGAGCTCGATGATTCATGGATTGTAGATAGTGGTGCATCCCAACACGTGACCAACAAGAAAGACTGGTATAGTTTCTAGAAGCCTCTACTACAGGGACCCACCAATGTTGTAGTTGGGAATAATGCTAAAATTCCAGCCAAAGGGTTTCAAACCATCTCCTTTTTGGAAACTACAGGTGAAAAGAAACGGTTGTGTTGTACCTACCTAAACTATTGCTACAATAACATATCACGGCCTTGAAGTTCACTTCAAGAAGATGGGAGAAGAAATTCTAGATGCTAGGGACAAAACTATTGGCAAGGTTGTTAGGCATAACAACCTCTATGAGCTTAGTACTCTTATAGCCACTGCAAAACAAGATACAAATAGACTTTGGCATGAGAGATTTAGTAATCTCAGTTTTAGTGTGTTGAAGGGGATGCAGAAAATAGGGATGGTAGCACATGTGCCTATAATTTTAGAAATGCAAGATACTTGTGAGGCTTTCATGATGGGCAAGCAACAAAGAAAGGCATGTCCACGAGATCACAACAATCCAGCACAGTCTCCTCTAGAGCTGGTACATGCAGATCTCTATGGTAAAATTTCTACTACTACTTTGGGTGGTCCTTTTTTTTTTTGCTGTTAGTCGACGATTTTATTAGAAAGATGTGGGTTTGTTTCGTTTGGGAGAAGGTTGAAGCTCTTGGCAAGTTCAAAATGTGGCATAAGCTTGTAGAAACTGAGACAGGGAGAAGGTGAAGAAGTTTTGCACCGATCGAGGAGGAGAATTCTTATCGGTAGAATTCAATGATTATTGCAAAGAGCATGGCATCAAGCGCCAATTAACCATTGCTCATACACCACAGCAAACAACATCGTAGAACACCGTAATCGGACTGTTGTCTCGAGATGGCCCGATGCATGTTGAAAGGAAAAAATATACCTAACTCATTTTAGGCGGAAGCAATAAATACGGTAGTATATATCCTAGAAGACTACATTAATGCATGGGTGCAAATTTTATGTTTCTTTTATTGTAACCATACCAGAAAAGCATAAGTCTTTTTCATGAAAGAGAAGAGTGAGGTGTTCTCTCACTTTAAGCATTTTAGAGCTATATATGAGAAGGAAATAGGTTTGCAAATTAAGTGTTTGAGATCAGATGAAGAGGGAGAATACTTTTCCAATGAGTTTTCAAAATTTCTGAAAATGCATGGAGTTCAAAGGCAATTTTCATGTAGGTATACACCTCAGCAAAATGGGGTTACTGAAAGGAAAAATAGGCACATTGTTGAAGTTGCGCATGAATTAATGAGTGAGAAGAATATGCTGCATCATTATTGGGCTGAAATAGTCAATATAGCTATGTATATTATGAACATGATTCCCATTGTTGTGGTGTTCATGATGTGACGCCTAAAGAAAAGTTCATAGGTAGAAAACCAGATTTGTCACACCTTAAAGTGTTTGTATGTATTGCATATGTACATATTCCAGATAAGAAATGCACAAAGTTGGATCCAAAAGTAGAGAAATATGTAATGTGGGGTACTCGCTGAGCAAAAGGGGTACACATGCAGAGGGGATGTGGCCGTTATATGAGGCTAACATGGCTTGTCCAGGGTATGCAGAACCCGTTACTCCTATCATTGGGAAGCTTAGGCTTCATTTGCAGGGTTATGTGGACAACGAAGAGTTTTTCATCATGCCTCTTGATGGCTGTGATGTTTTGTTAAGTATGCCATGGTGCCACAGAGTACATGCGGTGGTGGACACATACAATAGAAAAATCACTTTGACTCATAGAGGGAAAGAATATGTATTGGATGTGAAACTCAAAAGGAAATCTGTTCCTATTGTATCCGCTTCGGCAATTTCATCAGTAATGAAAAAGCATCTTTCTGCGTACTTGATTTATGTAAAGGATGCACAAGATGATGAGTCTAAGTCTAATTTGTCTATGTTAGATAAGGACAGGACTGATTTCTTATGTGGGTTCCAAGATTGTTTTTCCGAGTCATTGCCAGGGGAACTTCCCCCTGAGAGGCCAGAAGATCATGCCGTTGATCTAATTCCTGGTAGTACTCCACCAAATAGACCGCCGTACCGTGTTAGTGCAGCCCAACAGGAAGAAATTATGAGTCAGGTACAGGAGCTTTTTAATAAAGGGTTGGTATAGCCTAGCTCATCACCCTTTTGCTCACCTGTACTCTTAGTGCAAAAGAAGGATGGTTCTTAGTGCATGTGTATTGACTACAAGGCGCTGAACAAGAATACCATCAAGAATCGATTCTCCATTCCGAGGATCGATGACATTTTGGACCGCTTACAGGGATCCACAGTCTTTAGTTGCATTGACTTGAAAAGCGGGTATCATCAGATACGTATTAGACCCGAGGATGTGTATAAGACAGCATTCCGAACCACGTTTGGATTGTATGAGTTCTTGGTTATGTCCTTTGGTTTGACAAATACACCTGCCACATTTAACAGAATGATGGACAGGATTTTCAGGCCTCATAGAGCGTTTGTGGGCACATTCTTTGATGATATGATTGTGCATTCACAAACTGAGGAAGAGCATAGAAGGCATTTGGCCATTGTGTTTGCAGAACTCAGGAACCATAGGCTGGTTGTTAATGGCAAGAAGAGTGAGTTTTTCTTGCAAGAGATACATTTCTTGGGGCATATTGTGTCTAAGCATGGAGTCCGTATGGATCCAGCGAAGGTGGAAGCAATTCTTAATTGGCCAGATTTGAGGACCGTGCATGCTGTACGCAGCTTTCTAGGATTGTGTTCCTATTACAGGCGGTACATACGGTATTTTGCTGAAATTGCTTCGCCGCTTCATGCCTTGACAAAGAAGGCAACTCCGTTTAGATGGGCTGATCGGGAAATTACAGTATTCAAAAAGCTCAAAGAAAAGCTTACTTCGGATCCAGTATTGGTGTTACCGGACCTCCGAAAGGCTTTTGTTGTCCAGTGTGATGCATGCGGAAGTAGCATTGGGGCAGTTCTCATGCAGGAGAGACATGTGATAGCCTATGAGAGTAGAATATTACAAAATGCCGAGAAGCATTTACAGGTTTATGAGAAAGAGATGTTGGCTGTAATTCACGCTCTTTCTACATGGAAACATTACTTGCTTGGGGCTGATTTCACTGTGCAAACAGATCATCAGACCTTGCGTTATTTCGTCACGCAAACTAAGCTTTCAGAGAAGCATATGCGTTGGGCAAACTTTTTGTCTATGTTTCACTTCCAGATTGTGCACGTGGAAGGCAAAAAGAATGTAGTGGCAGATGCTTTGTCACGCAAGCCATAGGTCTGAGCAGTTTCACTTGCTTATCGTCATGAGCTTGATGAAATGAAAGAGCAATATGCCCATGATGAGGAGTTTGAAAGGTTGTATGATCAGATGTCTGAGGGTCAACGGCATGAGCATTATACTCTCAGGGATGGATTTTTATTGATGCATGGCAGACTGTGTGTTACCAGGCCATTGCGACTCAAGGTTATGATTGAAAGTCATGCTCCACCGTATGTAGGTCATAGAGGTATTGATGCCATGGTAAAAGCAGTGGAGACTTTCTTTTATTGGCCAACCTTGAGAAGAGATGTTGATGCCTTTGTCAGGCAATGTATCGTATGTTAGAAGGTAAAGTTTGACCGTCAAAAGACACTAGGGTTATTACAGCCTTTACCTATTCCAGATAGACCTTGGGAGAGGATTGCCATGGATTTTATATTTGATCTTTCACGGACGCAAACGGAAAATGATGGCATTTGGACTATCATATGCAGGTTTCAGTAAGCAGGCTCATTTCATTCCTGTGCGTAAGACGATCAAAGTGGATCATATGGTGAAGTTGTTCATGGTGGCGAACATCTTCAAGTATCATGGCTTGCCTACGTCTATCATTAGTGACCGTGATCCACGGATGACGAGTTTGTTCTGGAAAGGGTTGTTTGACAACATGGGTACAACTCTCAAGTTTTCATCGTCATTTCATCCATAGGTAGATGGTCAGTCAAAAGAGGCTAACTCTACAGTGTTGGATCTTCTTAAGTGTTGTGTCAGAGCACAAGCAACAATGGGAAAAGTATCTTCCTTTAGTGGAGTTTGCATATAACAACACTGTTCATACCTCGACAGGCAAGGCGCCTGTTGAGATTGTGGAAGGAGGGAAGAAGGTAGCACCCATTTTGCATACAAAGGATAAGATCTTTGAGGCTGATCAGTATGTGGATAGTATGGATGAAGCTTATCGGAGAGTTAAGTTGGCACTCCAGAAAACTCAACAGAAGCAAAAGAAAGCCGCAGACCGTCACAGACGTGCTTTAGAGTTTGCATTGGGTGATTGGGTTCTTTTGCGCTTTGAAAAGGCTAGACTCAAGAAGATGAAGGGTAAAGAGCGCTTATTCCCTAAGTTGAGCATTCGTTATTATGGGCCTTTTCAGGTATTGGAAAAGATTGGTGAGGTAGCCTATCGTTTGAAGCTACCAGATCACTGGAGGATTCACAATGCTTTTCATGTGAGTCTCCTTAGACCTTTCTGTGGGGATGTGCCTGAGGCAGAGTCACATGGGGACGGGGGACGGGGACGGGGACGGGGAAGTGCCGTCCCGGGGACGGGGTCGGGAACGGCAAAAAAAAACCTCTTTTTTAAAAGCAATTTAGGAGTTGTATGCATGACATACATATAGAGACACACTTTGAACAAAATTTTACACCGAATAGACAAAAAAACAAGAGTCATTTTGAGCAACAGTGATTATGTGATTGATAGTCTGATAGATACAAAGAGATAAGTACATGCCTCATGGGCAGTGAGGGTTACAAAAAAGAGTGGGTACAAAATAGAGATACTAGATAGATCATAGATGATAGATCACAATAGATCATGCAATTCCATGCCCTTGGACCACCGCCCACTCCACGACTAGTGTAGTGGACCTCATCCCACCATGACCATGTGTGCACCGCCGGCCTCCTTCGTGAAGAGCCCGCAACGGAAGATGTGGCGGCGGCGCCTTCACCTTGAGATGCCATGAATGATGATAGTGTGAGAGACAGGGAAGAAGGGTGCAATAGAGAGTTGCAAGTTGCCGCTTGACTCTTGAGGCTTGCAAATCTCAAAAGGGATGGATCATGGAACTTGGAGAGAGAGAGAGAGAGAGAGAGAGAGAGAGAGAGAGAGAGAGAGAGATGGCTTGGAAGTTGGCACAATGTAGATAGTATAGAGAGAGAGAGGGCTAACTTACCACTTGGGCCTTGAGGCTTGGACAATGGAACTTGAAACTTTGGAAGCTTGAGGCTTAAGCAATGAGGCTTGAAGCTTCAAACTTGAGTGTGGAGAAAAGTCCTAAAGTGTGCCTTCTTTTATAGCTGGAAATTTGCCCGTTTTTGGCCGTTTTCTGATCGTTTATGACCCCTGTCTGCGTCCCCTGCCCGTCCCGCGTTTCGGGAACGCGTCCCCGGGACGACTGTCTGCGTCCCCATTCTGCACGGCGTCCCCTGCGCGTCCCCCCCCCGTCCCCGGCCGTCCCCGTCCCCGCGTCCCGCGTCCCGCGTCCCTAAGGGCCGTCCCCGCGTCCCCGTGTGACTCTGGCCTGAGGATGTATCAGATGAGGCTCAGCCGGAAGTTGAGGAACTTGATGAGGTTCTTATTCCACAGCAGATACTGGCACATAAGGAAAGAAAGGTACGAGGTAAAGTTTCCCGTCGCTATCTTGTGAAGTTCAAGAACTATTCACCGATGGATACGAAGTGGATGGAGGAAGGTGACTTAACAGATTCACCTCAGGTTTTGCAGCTTTATCTCGATGCCTTTGAGTTAGAGCCGACTCTTGTTGTGGCTCATTCAGGTTCAGCAGAGCATGGGTCTGGAGCATTACCTAATGCTCAAGAGGGGGGTAGCACCTCCACTCCCTTGATACAGACAGGCTCAGATGACATCTAGAGGTCGCTTGGTGCAGTTTTTATCTCACTCGAAGGTACTGATGGCTGACAGTACATCTGTTTATGGGACTTCTATGATATATGTGTACTAGTCACATGGGATATTGTGGTTGTGTATGGTTCACAGTGGTATACAACTTGGACTACTACTACGCCATTGGTTTGCAGTGAATGTTGATACATGTGCATGGCTTAGAGAGATTGGGACGCTGATCTTGCCATATTGTATATCTCACTTTGGATATTTTGCTGTATCACCAGAATGCAATCGAGGACGCTTGCCATTTTTCAAAAGGGGGGTATGTCATGACCCTGTGAAAATGGAACAGCACAAGTGTGGGCATGGTGGTTGCTGAGCAAAAATATTAAAAGATTCACATTTGGGGTGCCCGGACAAATG
The DNA here is from genome assembly GCF_041138505.1 of Cibotium barometz. Classification (NCBI taxonomy): domain Eukaryota; kingdom Viridiplantae; phylum Streptophyta; class Polypodiopsida; order Cyatheales; family Cibotiaceae; genus Cibotium; species Cibotium barometz. The sequence goes on along the minus strand of NC_141046.1, from coordinate 57,756,501 downwards.
AGAATGAGGTGTGGACACTTCAGATGTGAAGGGGGAGGGGACAAAAACATTAATGTTTTTGATGTTTTATTGATGGTTGCCCCTAGGCGTTAGAGGCCCCTAGGGAACTTTAATGTTTATTAAAGTTGGGGCCCTAGGATAAGTTTGGAGAGGGGGCAACTCCACTTTTGGAGTTGCATGCCTCTCTCACCTCTCTCTCTCTCTCTCTCTAGCTTTTGGGAGTCGTGTAAGCTCTAGCGTGGAGAAGGAGAAAAGAAGCTGGTCGACTGGTTTTTGGCTGTGAAGAGAGCAGGCTGAACTGAATACAGGCCGTACAGTCAGGCGGCTGCAGTGCTATTAGGTACTGGATCCGGCGGCGCTTACAGGTACAGTCAACAGGCTAAAAATAGTACATATCGTACTGTACGGACAGAGAAGGTGGCTGCAGTTCCGTACAGCCAGTTCAGGTGGCGTTTACTGTACGACAGCTGGAACAGTCTGTTGGTCATCTTCTGAATCAGGCAACGCAGGCGACCAGAGACCAGTCTCAGCAGGCGGGCAGATTTTAGTGACTGTTGGTGCAGTCCGTACAGGTACAGTCAGGTATTCGTGGCCTGTATGGACAGGTACAGTGCTGATTTTCTCGTCTGTACAGACAAGTATAGCGTTTCCAGTTTGCAGGCAGAGATTTTTCGGCGCTTGGTTGGTGCGATAGTCAAGTGGTTGCAGGGGAAACAATACAGACAGTCGTTGTCAAGTGCAGATTGGTACGAACTGCTCCACGGGTGCAGAACCATGTGCTGACTTGGTAAGTTCTGAATTTGTTTATCTTTTTGTCTTTCCATTGGCTTATGTGTGCTGCAGAGTTGTGCTATCTGGCCCCTTGTGAGAGGGGGGTATGGAAGATTGAAAAGGGTGGAAACAGAGATGGGACAGTGAATGTATGTTTGTGCTGAGTTGTTGGATCATGTGCATGAGATATGCCAGATGTATGCTCAAGGCTGTCCTGCTAAATGGTCTTGGCTGATCAGAGGGGAGCACAAAGTGTTGCTTTGAGACACAGATCTGTGTGTGTGAATCCTCTGTGCTAAGAGGTATTGTGGGCTGCCAGATTGGACATACAGGTGTATTCTCTTGGCTGGTTTTGTTGTACTCAGGCTTATATATTTTTGAAATTGAATAAAGAAATACCGCAAGGGGCGCCAAGCTTTGGGGCCAACAGGTGTCGTTCTCTTTTCAGATTTGGGGCACTCTAGCTCCAATCAAATTTGTTTTCATATCTAGACTACAAGTGGAAGGGTGACTGCTAGGCTACCGCACTTTGGTTTCCACCAGAGGCCGGTTTCAAGGTTCCGTTGCCGGGACCAATCATCAACTTTCTTAAGGGGGTGAGCTCGTGGTTGACTCGAGGAAAGTCATCGCTAAAAAATTCAACAAATATGTCTGATACAGAAGACGAGTACTTTTATCACTCATGAAGAGGAAGGGCAAGAGACCTCTCCTGAGAGAAATGCATCTGAGGATATTTTTGCAACAGAACAGGTTGCAGATGATGAGCATTATGAGGATGTAACACAGCCAGAAGATGTGCATGGTAAAGAGGATGATGATGCTCGGTTTAAAGCTCGTTTGGCTAGTGTTATGGATGTGTTTATGCAGCTCACACAAAGTGAGAAGTTTGCTGAATTTATGAGATCCTGTACAGAGCCCGAAAAGAAGAAGAAGAAGGTGCGTTCTAAGAACCTTCCTCAACGTCATAGTGGTGCCATCCCACAGGATCCATCTTTTGGCGAACATGCAGCATGCTTATGGTGCTAACTCTGAGAGTTCCTTCTTTGGACAGCCATCTCTCTATTCCTCAGCAAACTATGCATCCAGGTTATTTTGGTGGTGGCTCTGTGTTTCAATCTATGGCTGAGGGTTATCCTCAGGGAGGCATGGGTATGCCAGGGCATTTTGGAGCTAATTTTCAGCCTGGTATGTAGGGGAATATGTATGGTGGTATGCAGTCCGGTATGCAAGGAAATATGTTTGGGGACATGCAACCTGGAATGCAAGCAAATATGTATGGTAGTATGCAGCCAGGTATGCATAATGGTATGTTTGGAAACATGGCTGGAATGTATGGCATGCCAGGTGTGGGAATGGGTAATGTTGACCCTATCATGGGTATGAATGTTGGGGGCAGCAATCTTGCGAAGCCACTTCCATATGATAATCTAACGCCTATGGGAAAGGCGAAAGATTATAAGGAAGGGGGAGCTGCTGTGAAATTTGATCCATTCAGTGGAGCCAAAGATAAATTAAAAGCACTTACCTTGTTACAGCAGTTTGATGCTGCTTTTTCTGGTGGGAATTACACAGAGTCCTCTAAAGTGAGGAAAGCTGCTACTTTTCTCAAAGGCAATGCTTTGCAGTGGTGGTCTACTCTTCTTCTGCAGGGCATAGCACCCACTACTTGGGTACAATGTAAAGAGGTTTTCTCTTCCGTATGGCTCACATCTACATTTGAGGTGGATGTTATGATTGCATGGCACAAGTTGGATGCTTCAAAGTGTGAGAATTTGGAAGACTATAACAAGAAGTTTTGGGAAGCTTTACTCCCAGTGACTTCTTACCGTGTAGTGCCTTTGTCTGAGCAGGTAGAGAAGTATTGTTGTGGGCTGCCCAAAGAGGTGCGAGATTATTGTATCAAGACTCGAGTAACGAACATGTCACAAATGATAGAGAATGCTATGACAGCTAATGCATTACTCACTGGAGGATCATCTGGGTTTAAAGGAAGTAAGAACTCGAGCAAGAAAGCTGAAAAATCTGGACATGCTTCGCGTGATGCTAAAGGGTCTTCAGAGACGCGGTATAAGAAGTTGCCAATGTCCAAGAGAACTTCTGAGGAAAGACAGGCTTTGAGAGATGCTCGGAAATGTTTTTACTGTACTGAAGAGGGGCATATGTCATTTAATTGTCCCAAAAAAAAGTCCCAAAAGGACTCTGACAATAAAGGAGAGCCCAAGTCAAAGAAACCAAAAATCTTCTGCAGGGTTAGTTCCTGATCTTGTGGGGGAACAGGCAAGTGGTGAAGAGACAGTTGTGTGCAGGGCATGAGGCAAAGTGAGAGATCAGAATGCCTTGATATTCTTTGACACAGGTGCTAGAGCCAACTTTATTTCACCAGATTTGGCTGGCTGATTGGGGATTCGTGCAGAGGAGATGGCGCCGTTATATGAGGCTAACATGGCTTGTCCAAGGTATGCAAAACCCGTTACTCCTATCATTGGGAAGCTTAGGCTTCATTTGCAGGGTTATGTGGACAGCGAAGAGTTTTTCATCATGCCTCTTGATGGCTATGATGTTTTGTTGGGTATGCCATGGTGCCACAGAGTACATGCGGTGGTGGACACATACGATAGGAAAATCACTTTGACTCATATTAGAGGGAAAGAACATGTATTGGATGTGAAACTCAAAGGGGAATCTGTTCCTATTGTATCCGCTTCGGCAATTTCATCAGTAATGAAAAAGCATCTTTCTGTGTACTTGATTTATGTAAAGGATGCACAAGATGATGAGTCTAAGTCTACTTTGTCTATGTTAGATAAGGACAGGACTGATTTCTTATGTGGGTTCCAAGATTGTTTTTCCGAGTCATTGCCAGGGGAACTTCCCCTGAGAGGCCAGAAGATCATGCCATTGATCTAATTCCTGCTAGTACTCCACCAAGTAGACCGCCATACCGTGTTAGTGCAGCCCAACAAGAAGAAATTATGAGTTAGGTACAGGAGCTTTTGTCGAGTGTGATGCATGCGGAAGTAGCATTGGGGCACATCTCATGTAGAAGGACCTGTGATAGCCTATGAGAGTAGAATATTGCAAAATGCCGAGAAGCATTTACAGGTTTATGAGAAAGAGATGTTGGCTGTAATTCACGCTCTTTCTACATGGAAACATTACTTGCTTGGGGCTGATTTCACTATGCAGACAGATCATCAGACCTTGCGTTATTTCCTCACGCAAACTAAGCTTTCAGAGAAGTATATGCGTTGGGCAAACTTTTTGTCTATGTTGCACTTCTAGATTGTGCATGTGGAAGGCAAAGATAATGTAGTGGCAGATGCTTTGTCACGCAAGCCACATGTCTCAGCAGTTTCACTTGCTTATCATCATGAGCTTGATGAAATGAAAGAGCAGTATGCCCATGATGAGGATTCTAAAAGGTTGTATGATCAGATGTCTGAGGGTTAGCGGCATGAGCATTATACTCTCATGGATGGATTTGTATTGATGCATGGCAGACTGTGTATTACCAGGCCATTGCGACTCAAGGTTATGATTGAAAGTAATGCTTCACCGTATGCAGGTCACAGAGGTATTGACGCCACGGTAAAAGCAGTGGAGACTTTCTTTTATTGGCCAACCTTGAGAAGAGATGTTGATGCCTTTGTCAGGCAATGCATCGTATGTCAGAAGGTAAAGTTTGACCGTCAAAAGACACCAGGGTTATTACAGCCTTTACCTATTCCAGATAGACCTTGGGAGAGCATTGCCATGGATTTTATATTTGATCTTCCACGAACGCAAACAGGAAATGATGGCATTTGGACTATCATATACAGGTTCAGTAAGCAGGCTCATTTCATTCCTGTGCGTAAGATGATCAAAGTGGATCATATGGTGAAGTTGTTCATGGCGGTGAACATCTTCAAGTATCATGGCGAACATCTTCAAGTATCATGGCTTGCCTACGTCTATCATTAGTGATCGTGATCCATGGATGATGAGTTTGTTCTGGGAAGGGTTGTTTGACAACATGGGTACAACTCTCAAGTTTTCATCGTCATTTCATCCACAAATAGATGGTCAGTCAGAAGAGGCTAACTCTACAGTGTTGGATATTCTTAGGTGTTGTGTCAGAGCACAAGCAACAATGGGAAAAGTATCTTCCTTTAGTGGAGTTTGCATATAACAACATTGTTCATACCTCGACAGGCAAGGCGCCTTTTGAGATTGTGGAAGGAGGAAAGAAGGTACCACCCATTTTGCATACAAAGGATAAGATCTTTGAGCCTGATCAGTATGTGGGGAGTATGGATGAAGCTTATCGGAGAGTTAAGTTGGCACTCCAGAAAACTCAACAGAAGCAAAAGAAAGCCGCAGACCGTCACAGACGTGCTTTAGAGTTTGCATTGGGTGATTGGGTTCTTTTGCGCTTTGAAAAGGCTAGACTCAAGAAGATGAAGGGTAAAGAGCGCTTATTTCCTAAGTTGAGCATGCGTTATTATGGGCCTTTTCAGGTATTGGAAAAGATTGGTGAGGTAGCCTATCGTTTGAAGCTACCAGATCACTGGAGGATTCACAATGCTTTTCACGTGAGTCTCCTTAGACCTTTCCGTGGGGATGTGCCTGAGGATGTATCAGATGAGGCTCAGCCGGAAGTTGAGGAACTTGATGAGGTTCTTATTCCAGAGCAGATACTGGCACATAAGGAAAGAAAGGTACGAGGTAAAGTTTCCCGTCGCTATCTTGTGAAGTTCAAGAACTATTCACCGATGGATACGAAGTGGATGGAGGAAGGTGACTTAACAGATTCACCTCAGGTTTTGCAGCTTTATCTCGATGCCTTTGAGTCAGAGTCGACTCTTGTTGTGGCTCATTCAGGTTCAGCAGAGCAGGAGCATTACCTGATGCTCAAGAGGGAGGTAGCACCTCCACTCCCTTGATACAGACAGGCTCAGAGGACATCTAGAGGTCGCTTGGTGCAGTTTTTATCTCACTCGAAGGTATTGAGAGAGACATGAGATAGAGAGAGAGTGTGTGTGTGTATGAGAGAGAGAGAGAGAACAAAAGGGGTACAGATGCTATAACCCTGCTACACCTTAGTTGAGTTTAAGTAGGGATGTTGTGTTTTATGAGATGAGTAGCTGATACATGGATGTAAAAGATGTTACCGAGGTTGATGTAAAAGAGAATGTGGTTGCAAAAAATGCAGGCCAGTAATAACAAGCTTTGAGTGGACCACCAAAGTCCCCTAGCAAGTCTAATGAAAAACCTTGGAGTGGAAGATTGCGGGAGAATGTAATGCAAGCTCTTCTAATGTATCACAGAAGGGCAAGGAAAAAGTTGATGAGTCCACCTATATACCTCATTTGTTAGCTGGACAACATGGTTATATTGATGGAGACTAGTAGCTCAGAGCAGAGCCTAGATGAGGAGCTTGGCATTCCTAGTGTCAAGAAATCACAAGTTGTAGGTAAAGCTCTAGGGAGCAATCCAAGTCCACACAAGTTTGGACGTACTAGAAATCCAGTGCAGAGGCTTACTTATGATGTTATGTAGCTCACGATTATGGCTATGGCTAGTGTTGTGCAAGATGTTGAGCCAACATATTATGAGGAGGCAATTGGTAATGCACTGGCAAAATGCCATGGACGAGGAAATGGCTGCATTAGATGTAAACCAAACTTGGGATTTGGTTCCATTGCCAGAGGGCAAGTAGGCCATTGGCTATAAGTGGGTGTTTAAGATAAAGCACAACTCAGATGGAACCATTAGCAGGTATAAGGCAAGGCTAGTTGCCAAAGGTTATGCACATACTCATGGTATAGATTATGAGGAAACATTCAGTCCTGTCACCAAAATAGCAACCGTGTGAGTTGTCATTGTTGTGGCTACATCAAAAGGTTGGGTGTCACATGTAAAGAATGCCTTCTTCACAATATCTTGTCACAATTGGTTTTTGTATGGTTGATGCTAATCACTTCTTGTGCGCATGAGTGATAAGGGGAATTGTTGTCATTACCGTGTATGTGGATGACTTGATTATGGCGAGTGATAGAGAAGAAGAGGTTCAGAATGTAAAGGGTCTCCTCAAGATGAAATTTGACATGAAGGATTTGGGAGAGCTGCGTTACTTCTTGGCAATTGAGGTGATCAAAATGCCTGAGAGCATATGGTTATCGCAACGACAATATGCTTTGGATATGCTGTCAAAGTATGGTATGGCTGATTGTAAGCCGATTTCTATGCCATTAGATGTGAATGGCAAAATGAGTGTGAATGCAAGCTATGTGTTGGAGAATCCCACTATGTATAGGAGCTTGATCTACATGACAATCACTAGGCTAGATTTGAACAATTTGAACTACACAGTTGGGCTTGAGAGCCAATTTATGTAGGTACGGTCGGAAACCTCATTGGGATGGTGTACATCGCACATTGTGCTATGTGAGGGCCATTGCTGATTATGGCCTATTTTATGAGGCTAGTGTACCATTGGAGCTATATGGTTATACGGATGTTGATTGGGCATAGGATCTCAGACAGGAGATCTAGTAGTGGATTTGTATTCTCATTTGGGAGTGCTGCTGTGACATGGAGCACCAAGAAGGAGCCCATAGTTGCATTATCGAGTACTGAGGGAGAGTACATGGGTGGTGCAGGAGCAACATGTGAGGTAGCTTGACTGCGCAAGCTACTTGTTGATTTGGGGTTGCTTATAGCTAGGAAGCTAGGAAGGTTGTCATATACTGCTACAACCTTTGCATCATACAGTTGGCGGAGGAGCCCAGTGTTCCATGTGAGGACCAAACTTATCCAGATCCACTATCAGTTCATCAAGGAGAAGGTCTTGGTGAGCGAAATCGACTTGGTCTACATTAGCAGAGAGGAGCAGACAGCTGGCATTTCACCAAGGCCTTGAGAGCTAAGAAGCTCTGTAGATTTCGGACTATGCTTGGAGTTCGTCAAATGGAGTTGAGCTTGTGGGGGGATTACCTGTGATTTTGCTTTTGCTAATTTGAAGAGAAGTTTTGACGCAGGCAACCTTTTTAAGTTGGTGTGATTATAGCATTTTTATTATTTGGAAATCATTTATGACGTGGAAAAACCTAGTGCAAGATGACGGGCCAGGCCTCGCTAGAAGAAGGTAATCCCCCAAATGAGAGAGAGAGAGAGAGAATCTTACCTTTGCTACCTGAAAGATGGCTTTTGTGAGAAGAGATCACTTGGAGATGACTTTTGCGCTAATTTGAAGAGAAATCTTTACGCAGGATTATAGCTTTTTTATTATTTGGATATCATTTATGACGTGGCTGCCTGTGTAAATATATATTTGAATCTAGAAGACAGTAGGGCATAACTTTTTTCCCCAAGCTCTGCTAGCTCTGGAACGCGCTCTGCTTGCTCTGTGTGTGTGTACGAAAGGCTGCTATTGTTTTCCTGTTGCATTGATGTGAAGAAGTATTCAAACAGTGTGCTGCTGGGAAGCAGGTTGCTATTGTCGATTTGAAGAAGCAGCAGCAGGAGGAGGACCAGCTGTGTCAAGAATTCAAAGGAGAGTACCAAGATCAATGCTTGGTATGCCCCCCCTGCACGGCCATTTTGCAGTCGAGTGGTTGGGGGAAATCGAGAGCTATCTGAGAGAACTAAGTGATGGTCTTCTATTTCAGCTTGATGAACCCTAAACACACCGGGTACCCCGGGTCCATCAAGCTAAAATAGAAGACCATCACTTGGTCTTCTCCGGCACTTTAGGAACATCACAAAGGCTGAGCATGCATATGCACTTCTCCGTGCACGTTTTGATTGGTTGTCTGAGCAGGGCACTTTCCCGAGCAAGGAGGATCTGTTCAGAGATCATCAGATGAAGCGTTATCATCGTATACTTCCAAAGATTCGGACTCAACCAGAATGTAGCAAGAAATGTATGATAGACGCATGCGATGAAGCAATGGCTGGACACGCCACATCTCTCAGAAGCTCGAACCCTCCCCTGAAGCTGCCACGAGAGGGGAGTTCCAAGGAGAACTTCCGTTTGTCCTTTTCAGGAGAGCATCCGCAGATTTGCCCACACAGGATCCCAGTCTCAGAGTTCTTTCAGGTTGTGTGTAACGTACCTATACCAAGAATTTTCCGTATTTGATCGTCCAGGTATGATCCCAGTCTCAAAGTTGTTCGAGGTCTGAGGAATCTCTTTGCACCTTTTTCAAGACTTCCAACATTTGATCTCATCTCTGCATCCACGTCCTCCACGAGCTTAGACACCATTGCTTCCGCACAAATTTGGTTCAGACAGGCAGGCCACCTTGGGCTGCCATAAAGTTTTCCAAACAAGAGTGGGTGAGTGAGATTTTGCAGTTAGCACAGAGCAGGCTTCTTGGGGGTGTTCTGATAAATTCAGAAGAAGGTCATAACCTATTACGGTCCCCGCACATGTCATTGGTGCTTTTGGGCCATCGCATAGGAGTGGACGTCTGTCCTCAATCTTCAGCCTGCGCAGGAGCATGTGGCTTCACACATGACTGCATGCTTGCAGGTTTCCGCATCCTGGGAATATTTGCTCTGCACTTCTCTGCCTGAGCCTGCCTTAAATGAAGCAGCTGCAATTGCTTTGAGGAGAAACATAGAGTTGATGTAGCAGCAAGTACGTCAATTGAATTCGTTGTTGCTCAATGGCATTGCATCTGCTGGGGAAAGGGGAGAGCTGGTTGCAAGGTTTTTGCTAATCCATGCCATGGATAGTCTGCAGCAAGAAGATTCTCCTACCAAACCTGTGTTCTTGGAAATTTTTTTGAAGGCTTTTGTACCTAATATTAAGGAATTCCCACCTGAATTAGAGCATTTGAACAAAGCAAAAGTCTTCTTCAATGCATTCCATCGCTACTTTGGGAAGTCTTCAATCCAAGATGCAAGAAGATTTTTAAAGAAAGGCACTGCAATGATTTGTGCCCTGATGCAAGATGTCATGACCCTGTGAAAATGGAACAGCACAAGTGTGGGCATGGTGGTTGCTGAGCAAAAATATTAAAAGATTCACATTTGGGGTGCCCGAACAAATGAGAATGAGGTGTGGACACTTCAGATGTGAAGGGGTACAAAAACATTAATGTTTTTGATGTTTTATTGATGGGTTCCCCTAGGCCTTAGAGGCCCCTAGGGAACTTTAATGTTTATTAAAGTTGGGGCCCTAGGATAAGTTTGGAGAGGGGGCAACTCCACTTTTGGAGTTGCATGCCTCTCTCACCTCTCTCTCTCTCTAGCTTTTGGGAGTCGTGTAAGCTCTAGCGTGGAGAAGGAGAAAAGAAGCTGGTCGACTGGTTTTTGGCTGTGAAGAGAGCAGGTTGAACTGAATACATGCCGCACAGATCACGTGGTTGCAGGTTGTACAGTTAGGCGGCTGCAGTGCTATTGGGTACTGGCTCAGGCGGCGCTTACAGGTACAGTCAACAGGCTGAAAACAGTACAGACCGTACTGTACGGATAGAGCAGGTGGCTGCAGTTCCGTATAGCCAGTTCAGGTGGCGTTTACTGTACGACAGTTGGAACAGTCTGTTGGTCATCTTCTGAATCAGGCAGCGCAGGCGATCAGAGACCAGTCTCAGCAGGCAGGCTTTTATTGACTCTTGTTGCAGTCCGTACAGTCCAGTACGGACAGGTACAGTCAAGTACTGTTGGCTTATACAGACAGGTACAGTGCTGATTTTCTGGTTTGTACAGACAAGTACAGCATTTCCAGTTGCAGGTAGAGCTTTTCCAGAGCTTGGTTGGTGCGATAGTCAAGTGGTTGCAGGGGAAACAGTACAGATAGTCTTTGTCAACTGCAGACTGGTACGAATTGTTCCACGGGTGTAGAACCACATGCTGACTTGGTAAGCTCTGAATTTGTTCATCTATCTTTCTTTCCATTGGCTTATGTCTGCAGAGTTGTGCTATCTGGCCCCTTGTGAGAGGGGGGGTATTGTCATGGCCCTGTGAAAATGGAACAGCACAAGTGTGGGCATGGTGGTTGCTGAGTCAGAATATTGAATGATTCACATGGGGGGTGCCCCGACAGAGTTAATGATGTGTGGACATCCCTAGGTGTGAAGGGGGGAACTAGAACATTATTATTTTAATGTTTTATTAAAGTTGCCCCTAGGCCTTAGTGGTCCCTAGGGACTTTAATAACTTTTAAAGTGGGGGGCCCTAGGATTATTATGGAGAGGGGGCAACTCCACTTTTGGAGGTATGACTCTCTATTCTCTCTCTCTTGCTTTTTGGAAGGAGGCGTGTATTCTCAAGCGTGGAAGAGAAAGGAGAGAAACTGGTCGACTGCTGAAGGGTGGTTTTGTTGCTGTTTTTCTCCGTACAAACCAGCCGTACAGTTCTGTACGGACAGGTTGCAGCAGGTACAGGCTGCGCTGAGTGATCTCTGCACCAGGAGAGTGGGCGGCGATTGTAACAGACTGCTGCAGTTGTTGGTACAGGCTGTGCAGACAAGTACAGCTGCAGGTACAGCACTGTACGACTGTCGTTCAGTGTACGGACAGTTCAGGTACAGCAGTACTGCTGTTGGCGGCGCTGGACAGGCTCTGGACAGATCTGGCTGCGCAGGTACAGGCGTGTACAAGTGCTGGCTGCAGGCGGTGTATGCAAGGACAGCTCGTGGCACGTATCCCGAGGTAGTATAGACGGGTACAGGGCTGTTTTTCAGGATTGTACAATCAAGTACAGCATAGAATTGGATGCAAGGAGGAGGGTACAGACAAGTACATACACACGTGTGAAGCAGGGTTGTGGAAACAAGTGCGTGCAAGTACAGATTGGTACCGTTGCTTCCTCCAGTGCAAATACACGGGCTGATTTTGGTAAGCTCCGCATCTGTTCATCTATCTCTCTTTCTACTGCTTGATGTCTGTTGAGCTATCTGGCCTCTTGTGAGAGGAGGGGTATGGCAGATTGACAAGGGTTGAGACAGAGGTTGAACAGTACATGAATGTATGAGCTGAGATGTTGAATCATGTGCTTGAGTTATGCCAGATGTATGCTCATGGCTGCCCTGCTTAGTGGTCTTGGCTGATCAGAGGGAGGCACAGTGTGTTTTTGTGAGACACAGATCTGTGTGCGTGAATCCTCTGTGCTAAGAGGTATTGTGGGCCGTCAGATTGGTCATATAGGTGTAATCTCTTGGCTGATTTTTGTTGTACTCAGCCTTTCATACTTTTGGAATTGAATAAAGAAATACCGCAAGGGGCGCCAAGTTTTGGGACCAACTGGTGTCGCTTTGTTTTCAGATTTGGGCACTCTAGTCCCAATCTTTTCTGTTTTCATATCTAGACTACAAGTGGACGGGTGACTGCTAGTCTACCGCACTCTGGTTTCTATCAGAGGCCGGTTTCAAGGTTCTGTTGCCGGGACCAATCATCAACTTTTTGAAGGGGGTGAGCTCGAGGTTGCCTTGAAGAAAGCCATCGCTGAAAATTCAGCAAACATGTCTCATACAGAGGATGAATACTTCTATCATGAAGAGGAAGAGCAAGAGACTTCTCTTGAGAGAGATGTATCTGAGGATATTCATGCAGGAGAACAGGCTGCAGATGCTGAGCCTTATGAGGATGTAACACAGCCAGAGGATGTACATGGTAAAGAGGATGATGATGCTCGGTTCGAAGATCGTTTGGCTAGTGTTATGGATGTATTTATGCAGCTCACACAGAGTGAGAGATTTGCTGAATTTATGATATCCCGCACAGAGTCCGAGAAAAAGAAGAAGAAGGTTTGTTCTAAGAATCTTCCACAGGGTCATAGTGGTGCCATCCCACAGGAACCATCTTTTGGCCAGTTTTCGAACATGCAGCATGCTTATGGTGCAAACTCTCAGAGTTCCTTCTATGGACAGCCACCTATTCCTCAGCAGAATATGCATCCAGGTTATTTTGGTGGTGGCTCGGTGTTCCAATCTATGACTGGGGGTTACCCTCAGGGAGGCATGGGTATGCAGCACGGGCCTTTTGGAGCTAATTTTCAGCCTGGTATGCAGGGGAATTTGTATGGTGGTATGCAGTCCGGTATGCAAGGAAATATGTTTGGGGGCATGCAACCTGGAATGCAAGGCAATATGTTTGGTGGTATGCAGCCAGGTATGCATAACGGAATGTTTGGAAACATGGCTGGAATGTATGGTATGCCTGGTATGGGAATGGGAATTGTTGACCCAATGATGGGCATGAATGTTGGGGACAGCAATCTTGCGAAGCCACTTCCATAAGATAATCTAACGCCTATGGGAAAGGCGAAGGATTACAAGGAAGGGGGAGCTGCAGTGAAGTTTGATACATTCAGTGGGGCCAAGGATAAACTTAAAGCACTTACCTTTTTACAGCAGTTTGATGCTGCTTTTTGTGGTGGGAATTACACAGAGTGCTCTAAGGTGAGGAAAGCTGCCACTTTTCTCAAGGGCAATGCTTTGCAGTGGTGGTCTAGTCTTCTTTTGCAGGGCATAGCACCCACTACTTGGGTCCAATTTAAACAGGTTTTCTCTTCCATAGGGTGGATGTTATGACCGCATGGCACAAATTGGATGCTTCAAACTGTGATAATTTGGAGGATTATAACAAGAAGTTTTGGGAAGCTTTACTCCCAGTGACTTCTTACCGTGTAGTGCCATTGTCTGAGCAGGTAGAGAAGTATTGTTGTGGGCCACCCAAAGAGGTGCGAGATTATTGTATCAAGACAAGACTAACGAACATGTCACAGATGATTGAAAATGCTATGACAGCTAATGCGTTACTCATCACTGGAGGTTCATCTGGGTTTAAAGACACTAAGAACATGAGCAAGAAAGCTGAAAAATCTGGGCATGCTTCTTGTGATGCTAAAGGGTCTTCAGAGACGAAGTATAAGAAGTTGCCAATGCCCAAGAGGACTTCTGAGGAAAGACAGGCTTTGAGAGATGCTCGTAAGTGTTTTTACTATACTGAAGAGGGGCATATGTCATTCAATTGTCCCAAGAGAAAGTCCCAAAAGGACTTTGACAATAAAGGAGAGCCCAAGTCAAAGAAACCAAAACCTTCTGCAGGCTTAGTTCCTGATCTTGTGGGGGAACAGCGAGGTGGTGAAGCTACAGAGTTGTGCAGGGCATGGGGCAAAGTGAGAGATCAGAATGCCTTGATCTTCTTTGACACAGGTGCTAGAGCCAACTTCATTTCACCAGATTTGGCTGGCCGATTGGGGATTCGCGCAGAGGAGATGGGGCCGTTACATGAGGCTAATATGGCTTGTCCAGGGTATGTAGAACCCGTTACTCCTATCATTGGGAAGCTTCGGCTTCATTTGCAGGGTTATGTGGACAGCAAAGAGTTCTTTATCATGCCACTTGATGGCTGTGATGTTTTGTTGGGGATGCCATGGTGCCACAGGGTACATGCGGTGGTGGATACTTACAATAGGAAAATCACTCTGACTCATAGAGGGAAAGAACATGTATTGGATGTAAAACTCAAAGGGGAATCTGTTCCTATTGTATCCGCTTCGGCGATTTCATCAGTAATGAAGAACATCTTTCCGCGTACTTGATTTATGTAAAGGATGCACAGGATGATGAGTCTAAGTCTAATTTGTCTATGTTAGATAAGGACAGGACTGATTTCTTATGTGGGTTTCAAGACTGTTTTTCCGAGTCATTCCCAGGAGAACTTCCTCTTGAGAGGCCAGAAGATCATGCCATTGATCTGATTCCTGGTAGTACTCCACCGAATAGACCGTCGTATCGTGTTAGTGCAGCCCAACAGGAAGAGATTATGAGTTCGGTGCAGGAGCTTTTGAATAAAGGGTTGATACAGCCTAGCTCACCACCCTTTTGCTCACCTGTGCTCTTAGTGCAGAAAAAGGATGGTTCTTGGCGCATGTGTATTGATTACAGGGCGTTGAACAAGAATACCATCAAGAATTGATTCCCCATACCGAGGATCGATGACATCTTGGACCGCTTACAGGGCTCCACAGTTTTTAGTCGTATTGACTTGAAAAGCGGGTATCATCAGATACGCATTAGACCCGAGGATGCGCATAAGACAGCATTCCGAACCACGTTTGGGTTGTATGAGTTCTTGGTTATGCCCTTTGGTTTGACAAATGCGCCTGCCACATTTAACAGAATGATGGACAGGATTTTCAGGCCTAATAGAGAGTTTGTGGGCACATTCTTTGATGATATGATTGTGCATTCACGAACTGAGGAAGAGCATAGAAGGCATTTGGCCATTGTGTTTGCAGAACTCAGGAACCATAGGCTGGTTGTTAATGGCAAGAAGAGTGAGTTTTTCTTGCAAGAGATACATTTCTTGGGATATATTGTGTCTAAGCATGGAGTCCGTATGGATCCCGCGAAGGTGGAAGCAATACTTAATTGGCGAGCTTTGAGGACCGTGCATGATGTAGGCAGCTTTCTAGGATTGTGTTCCTATTACAGGCGATACATACGGTACTTTGCTGAAATTGCTTCGCCTCTTCATGCTTTGACGAAGAAGGCAACTCCGTTTAGATAGGCTGATCGGGAAATTACAGCATTCAAAAAGCTCAAAGAAAAGCTTACTTCGGACCTAGTATTGGTGTTACCGGACCTCCGAAAGGCTTTTGTTGTCCAGTGTGATGCATGTGGAAGTAGCATTGGTGCAGTTCTCATGCAAGAGGGACATGTGATAGCCTATGAGAGTAGAATATTGCAAGATGCCGAGAAGCATTTACAGGTTTATGAGAAAGAGATGTTGGCTGTAATTCACGCTCTTTCTACATGGAAACACTACTTGCTTGGGGCTGTTTTTACTGTACAGACAGATCATCAAACCTTGCGTTATTTCCTCACGCAAACTAAGCTTTCAGAGAAGCATATGCGTTGGGCAAACTTTTTGTCAATGTTTCACTTCCAGATTGTGCATGTGGAAGGCAAAAAGAATGTAGTGGTAGATGCTTTGTCACGCAAGCCACAGGTCTCTGCAGTTTCACTTGCTTATCATCATGAGCTTGATGAAATGAAAGAGCAGTATGCCCATGATGAGGACTTTGAAAAGGTGTATGATCAGATCTGTGAGGGTCAGCGGCATGAGCACTATACTCTCAGAGATGGGTTTTTATTGATGCATGGCAGACTGTGTGTTACCAGGCCATTGCGACTCAAGGTTATGATTGAAAGTCATGCTCCACCGTATGTAGGTCATAGAGGAATTGATGCCACAGTCAAAGCAGTGGAGACTTTCTTTTATTGGCCAACCTTGAGAAGAGATGTTGATGCCTTTGTGAGGGAATGCATCGTATGTCAGAAGGTAAGGTTTGACCGTCAGAAGACACCAGGGTTATTACAGCCTTTACCTATTCCAGATAGACCTTGGGAGAGCATTGCCATGGATTTTATATTTGATCTTCCACGGACACAAACGAGAAATGATGGCATCTAGACTATCATATGCAGGTTTAGTAAGCAGGCTCATTTCATTCCCGTGCGTAAGACGATCAAAGTGGATCATATGGTGAAGTTGTTCATGGCGAACATCTTCAAGTATCATAGCTTGCCTACGTCTATCATTAGTGACCGTGATCCACGGATGACGAGTTTGTTCTGGAGAGGGTTGTTTGACAACATGGGTACAACTCTCAAGTTTTCATCGTCATTTCATCCACAGACAGATGGTCAGTCAGAAGAGGCTAACTCTACAGTGTTGGATCTTCTCAAGTGTTATGTGTCAGAGCACAAGCAACAATGGGAAAAGTATCTTCCTTTGGTGGAGTTTGCATATAACAACACTGTACATACCTCGATAGGCAAGGCGCCTTTTGAGATTGTGGAAGGAGGGAAGAAGGTACCACCCATTTTGCATACAAAGGATAAGATCTTTGAGGCTGATCAGTATGTGGAAAGTTTAGATGAAGCTTATCGGAGAGTAAAGTCAGCACTCCAGAAAACTCAGCAGAAGCAAAAGAAAGCCGCTGACCGTGTCACAGACGTGATTTACAGTTTACATTGGGTGATTGGGTTCTTTTGCGCTTTGAAAAGGCTAGACTTCAGAAGATGAAGGGTAAAGAGCGCTTATTCCTTAAGTTGAGCATGCGATATTATGGGCCTTTTCAGGTTTTGGAAAAGATTGGTGAGGTAACCTATCGTTTGAAGTTACCAGATCACTGGAGGATTCACAATGCTTTTCACGTGAGTCTTCTTAGACCTTTCCGTGGGTATGTGCCTGAGGATGTATCAGATGAGGCTTAGCCGGAAGTTGAGGAACTTGATGAGGTTCTTATTCCAGAGCAGATACTGGCACATAAAGAAAGAAAGGTACGAGGTAAAGTTTCCCGTCGCTATCTTGTGAAGTTCAAGAACTATTCACCGATGGATGCGAAGTGGATGGAGGAAGGTGACTTCACAGATTCACCTCAGGTCTTGCAGCTTTATCTCGATGCCTTTGAGTCAGAGCCGACTCTTGTTGTGGCTCATTCAGGTTCAGCAGAGCATGGGTCTGGAGCATTACCTGATGCTCAAGAGGGGGGTAGCACCTCCACTCCCTTGATACAGATAGGCTCAGATGACATCTAGAGGTCGCTTGGTGTAGTTTTTATCTCACCCGAAGGTACTGAGGCTGACAGTACATCTGTTTATGGGACTTCTATGATATATGTGTACTAGTCACATGAGATGTTGTGGATATGTATGGTTCACAGTGGTATACAACTTGGACTATTACTATGCCATTGGTTTGCAGTGACTGTTGATACATGAGCATGGCTTAGAGAGATTGGGATGCTGATCTTGCCATATTGTATATTTCACTTTGGATATTTTGCTGCATCACCAGAATGCAATCGAGGACGCTTGCCATTTTTCAAGAGGGGGGTATGTCATGGCCCTGTGAAAATGGAACAGCACAAGTATGGGCATGGTGGTTGCTGAGTCAAAATATTGAATGATTCACATGGGTGGTGCCCGGACAGAGTTAATGATGTGTGGACATCCCTAGGTGTGAAGGGGGGAACTAGAACATTATTATTTTAATGTTTTATTAAAGTTGCCCCTAGGCCTTAGTGGCCCCTAGGGACTTCAATAACTTTTAAAGTGGGGGGCCCTAGGATTATTATGGAGAGGGGGCAACTCCACTTTTGGAGGTATGACTCTCTCTATTCTCTCTCTCTTGCTTTTTGGAAGGAGGCGTGTATTCTCAAGCGTGGAAGAGAAAGGAGAGAAACTGGTCTACTGCTGAAGGGTGGTTTTGCTACTGTTTTTCTCTGTACAAACCAGCCGTACAGTTCTGTACGGACAGGTTGCAGCAGGTACAGGCTGCGTTGAGTGATCTCTGCACCAGGAGAGTGGGCGGCGGCTGTAACAGACTGTTGCAGTTGCTGGTACAGGTTGTGCAGACAAGTACAGCTACTACAGGTACAGCACTATACGACTGCCGTACAGTGTAGGGACAGTTCAGGTACAGCAGTACTGTTGTTGGCGGCGCTGGACAGGCTCTGGACAGATCTGGCTGCGCAGGTAGAGGCGTGTACAAGTGCTGGCTGCAGGCAGTGTATGTAAGGACAGCTCCTGGCACGTATCCCGAGGTAGTACAGACGGGTAGAGGGCTGTTTTTCAGGACTGTACAATCAAGTACAGCATAGAGTTGGATGCAAGGAGAAGGGTACAGACAAGTACATACACATGTGTGAAGCAGGGTTGTGGACACAAGTGCCTGCAAGTACAGATTGGTACCGTTGCTTCCTCCAGTGCAAATACACGGGCTGATTTTGGTAAGCTCCGCATCTGTTCATCTATCTCTCTTTCTACTGCTTGATGTCTGTTGCAGATTTGAGCTATCTAGCCTCTTGTGAGAGGAGGGGTATGGCAGATTGACAAGGGTTGAGACAGAGGTTGAACAGTACATGTATGTATGAGCTGAGATGTTGAGTCATGTGCTTGAGTTATGCTAGATGTATGCTCATGGCTGCCCTGCTTAGTGGTCTTGGCTAATCAGAGGGAGGCACAGTGTGTTTTTGTGAGACACAGATCTGTGTGCGTGAATCCTCTGTGCTAAGAGGTATTGTGGGCCGTCAGATTGGTCATACAGGTGTAATCTCTTGGTTGATTTTTGTTGTACTCAGCCTTTCATACTTTTGGAATTGAATAAAGAAATACCGCAAGGGGCGCCAAGTTTTAAGGCCAACAGGTGTCGCTTTGTTTTCAGATTTGGGCACTCTAGCCCCAATCTTTTCTGTTTTCATATCTAGACTACAAGTAGACGGGTGACTGCTAGTCTACCGCACTTTGGTTTCTATCAGAGGTCGGTTTCAGGTATGGCAGATTGAAAAGCGTGGAAACAGAGATGGGACAGTGAATGTATGTTTGTGTTGAGTTGTTGGATCATGTGCATGAGATATGCCAGATGTATGCTCAAGGCAGTCCTGCTAAATGGTCTCGGCTGATCAGAGGGGAGCACAGAGTGTTGCTTTGAGACACAGATCTGTGTGTGTGAATCCTCTGTGCTAAGAGGTATTGTGGGTTGCCAGATTGGACATACAGATGTATTCTCTTGGCTGGTTTTGTCGTACTCAGCCTTACATATTTTTGAAATTTGAACAACTTCACCATATGATCCACTTTGATCGTCTTACGCACAGGAATGAAATGAGCCTGCTTACTGAACCTGCATATGATAGTCCAAATGCCATCATTTCCCGTTTGTGTCCGTGGAAGATCAAATATAAAATCCATGGCAATGCTCTCCCAAGGTCTATCTGGAATAGGTACAGGCTGTAATAACCCTGGTGTCTTTTGACGGTCAAACTTTACCTTCTGACATACGATGCATTGCCTGACAAAGGCATCAACATCTCTTCTCAAGGTTGGCCAATAAAAGAAAGTCTCCACTGCTTTTAATGTGGCGTGAATACCTCTATGACCTGCATACGGGGGAGCATGACTTTCAATCATAACCTTGAGGCGCAATGGCCTGGTAATACACAGTCTGCCATGCATCAATAAAAATCCATCCCTGAGAGTATAATACTCATGCCGCTGACAGTCACACATCTGATCATACAACCTTTCAAAGTCCTCATCATGGGCATACTGCTCTTTCATTTCATCAAGCTCATGATGATAAGCAAGTGAAAGTGCTGAGACCTGTGGCTTGCGTGACAAAGCATCTGCCACTACATTCTTTTTGCCTTCCACATGCACAATCTGGAAGTGAAACATAGACAAAAAGTTTGCCCGACGCATATGCTTCTCTGAAAGCTTAGTTTGCGTGAGGAAATAACGCAAGGTCTGATGATCTGTCTGCACAGTGAAATCAGCCCCAAGCAAGTAATGTTTCCATGTAGAAAGAGCGTGAATTACAGCCAACACCTCTTTCTCATAAAACTGTAAATGCTTCTCGGCATCTTGAAATATTCTACTCTCATAGGCTATCACATGTCCCTCCTGCATGAGAACTGCCCCAATGCTACTTCCGCATGCATCACACTGGACAACAAAAGCCTTTCGGAGGTCCGGTAACACCAATACTGGATCCGAAGTAAGCTTTTCTTTGAGCTTTTTGAATGCTGTAATTTTCCCATCAGCCCATCTAAACGGAGTTGCCTTCTTTGTGAACGCATGAAGAGGCGAAGCAATTTCAGCAAAATACCGTATGTACCGCCTGTAATAGGAACACAATCCTAGAAAGCTGCGTACATCATGCACGGTCCTCAAATCTGGCCAATTAAGAATTGCTTCCACCTTCGCGGGATCCATACGGACTCCATGCTTAGACACAATATATCCCAAGAAATGTATCTCTTGCAAGAAAAACTCACTCTTCTTGCCATTAACAACCAGCCTATGGTTCCTGAGTTCTGCAAACACAATGGCCAAATGCCTTCTATGCTCTTCCTCAGTTTGTGAATGCACAATCATATCATCAAAGAATGTGCCCACAAACGCTCTATGAGGCCTGAAAATCCTCTCCATCATTCTGTTAAATGTGGCAGGTGCATTTGTCAAACCAAAGGGCATAACCAAGAACTCATACAATCCAAACGTGGTTCGGAATGCTGTCTTATGCACATCCTCGGGTCTAATATGTATCTGATGATACCCGCTTTTCAAGTCAATGCGACTAAAGACTGTGGAGCCCTGTAATAAGCGGTCCAAAATGTCATCGATCCTCGGTATGGGGAATCGATTCTTGATGGTATTCTTGTTCAGCGCCCTGTAGTCGATACACATGCGCCAAGAACCATCCTTTTTTTGCACTAAGAGTACATGTGAGCAAAAGGGTGATGAGCTAGGCTGTATCAACCCTTTATTCAAAAGCTCTTGTACCTGACTCATTATTTCTTCCTGTTGGGCTGCACTAGCACGGTACGGCGGTCTATTTGGTGGAGTACTACCAGGAATTAGATCAATGGCATGATCTTGTGGCGTCTCAGGGGAAAGTTTCCCTGGCAATGACTCGGAAAAACAATCTTGGAACCCACATAAGAAATCAGTCCTGTCCTTATCTAACATAGACAAAGTAGACTTAGACTCATCATCTTGTGCATCCTTTACATAAATCAAGTACGCAGAAAGATGCTTTTTCATTACTGATGAAATTGCCGAAGCGGATACAATAGGAACAGATTCCCCTTTGAGTTTCACATCCAATACAGGTTCTTTCCCTCTATGAGTCAAAGTGATTTTCCTATTGTATGTGTCCACCACCGCATGTACTCTGTGGCACCATGGCATACCCAACAAAACATCACAGCCATCAAGAGGCATGATGAAAAACTCTTCGCTGTCCACATAACCCTGCAAATGAAGCGTAAGCTTCCCAATGATAGGAGTAACGGGTTCTGCATACCCTGGACAAGCCATGTTAGCCTCATATAACGGCCCCATCTCCTCTGCATGAAAAAGTCTTCGCTGTCCACATAACCCTGTAAATGAAGCCTAAGCTTCCCAATGATAGGAGTAACGGGTTCTGCATACCCTGGACAAGCCATGTTAGCCTCATATAACGGCCCCATCTCCTCTGCACGAATCCCCAATCGGCCAGCCAAATCTGGTGAAATAAAGTTGGCTCTAGCATCTGTGTCAAAGAATATCAAGGCCTTCTGACCTATCACTTTGCCCCATGCCCTGCACAACTCTGTCTCTTCACACCACCTGGCTGTTCCCACACAAGATCAGGAACTAACCCTGCAGAAGGTTTTGGTTTCTTTGACTTGGGCTCTCCTTTATTGTCAGAGTCCTTTAGGGACTTTCTTTTGGGACAATTAAATGACATATGTCCCTCTTCAGTACAGTAAAAACATTTCCGAGCATCTCTCAAAGCCTCTCTTTCCTCAGAAGTTCTCTTGGGCATTGGAAACTTCTTATACCGTGTCTGTGAAGACCCTTTAGCATCACGCGAAGCGTGCCCAGATTTTTCAGCTTTCTTGCTCGAGTTCTTACTTCCTTTAAACCCAGATGATCTTCCAGTGAGTAATGCATTAGCTGTCATAGCATTCTCTATCATTTGTGACATGTTCGTTACTCGAGTCTTTATACAATAATCTCGCACCTCTTTGGGCAGCCCACAACAATACTTCTCTACCTGCTCAGACAAAGGCACTGCACGGTAAGAAGTCATTGGGAGTAAAGCTTCCCAAAACTTCTTGTTATAGTCTTCCAAATTCACACACTTCGAAGCATCCAACTTGTGGCATGCAGTCATAACATCCACCTCAAATGTAGATGTGAGCCATACAGAAGAGAACACCTGTTTAAATTGTACCCAAGTAGTGGGCGCTATGCCCTGCAGAAGAAGAGTAGACCACCACTGCAAAGCATTGCCTTTGAGAAAAGTGGCAGCTTTCCTCACTTTAGAGGACTTTGTGTAATTCCCACCAGAAAAAGCAGCATCAAACTGCTGGAAAAAGGTAAGTGCTTTTAATTTATCTTTGGCTCCACTGAATGTATCAAATTTCATAGCAGCTCCCCCTTCCTTATAATCTTTCGCCTTTCCCATAGGCGTTAGATTATCATATGGAAGTGGCTTCGCAAGATTGCTACCCCCAACATTCATGCCCATCATAGGGTCAACATTACCCATTCCCACACCTAGCATGCCATACATTCCAGCCATGTTTCCTAACATATTATTATGCATACCTGACTGCATACTACCATACATATTTGCTTGCATTCCAGGTTGCATGCCCCCAAACATATTTCCTTGCATACCGGACTGCATACCACCATACATATTCCCCTGCAGACCAGGCTGAAAATTAGCTCCAAAAGGCCCTGGCATACCCATGCCTCCCTGAGGATAACCCCCAATCATAGATTGAAACACAGAGCCACCACCAAAATAACCTGGATGCAGTCTGCTGATTAATAGATGGCTGTCCAAAGAAGGAACTCTGAGAGTTAGTACCATAAGCATGCTGCATGTTCGGAAACTGTCCAAAAGATGGATTCTGTGGGATGGCACCACTATGACCTTGAGGAAGGTTCTTAGAACGCACCTTCTTCTTCTTCTTTTCGGGCTCTGTACGGGATCTCATAAATTCAGCAAACTTCTGACTTTGTGTGAGCTGCATAAACACATACATAACACTAGCCAAACGATCTTTAAACCGAGCATCATCATCCTCTTTACCAGGCACATCTTCTGGCTGTGTTACATCCTCATAATGCTCATCATCTGCAACCTGTTCTCTTGCAAAAATATCCTCAGATGCATTTCTCTTAGGAGAGGTCTCTTGCTCTTCCTCTTCATGATAAAAGTACTCGTCTTCTGTATCGGACATATTTGCTGAATTTTTTCAGCGATGACTTTCCTCGAGTCAACCACGAGCTCACCCCCTTAAGAAAGTTGATGATTGGTCCCGGCAACGGAACCTTGAAACCGGCCTCTGGTGGAAACCAAAGTGCCGTAGACTAGCAGTCACCCTTCCACTTGTAGTCTAGATATGAAAACAAATTTGATTGGAGCTAGACAAAGGATAAGATCTTTGAGGCTGATCAGTATGTGGAGAGTATGGATGAAGCTTATCGGAGAGTTAAGTTGGCACTCCAGAAAACTTAGCAGAAGCAAAAGAAAGCCGCAGACCGTCACAGACGTGCTTTAGAGTTTGCATTGGGTGATTGTGTTCTTTTGTGCTTTGAAAAGGCTAGACTCAAGAAGATGAAGGGTAAAGAGCGCTTATTCCCTAAGTTGAGCATTCGTTATTATGGGCCTTTTCAGGTATTGGAAAAGATTGGTGAGGTAGCCTATCGTTTGAAGCTACCAGATCACTGGAGGATTCACAATGCTTTTCACGTGAGTCTCCTTAGACCTTTCCGTGGGGATGTGCCTGAGGATGTATCAGATGAGGCTCAGCCGGAAGTTGAGGAACTTGATGAGGTTCTTATTCCAGAGCAGATATTGGCACATAAGGAAAGAAAGGTACGAGGTAAAGTTTCCCGTCGCTATCTTGTGAAGTTCAAGAACTATTCACCGATGGATACGAAGTGGATGGAGGAAGGTGACTTAACAGATTCACCTCAGGTTTTGCAGCTTTATCTCGATGCCTTTGAGTTAGAGCCGACTCTTGTTGTGGCTCATTCAGGTTCAGCAGAGCATGGGTCTGGAGCATTACCTGATGCTCAAGAGGGGGGTAGCACCTCCACTCCCTTGATACAGACATGCTCAGATGACATCTAGAGGTCGCTTGGTGCAGTTTTTATCTCACCCGAAGGTACTGTTGGTTGACGGTACATCTGTTTATGGGACTTCTATGATATATGTGTACTAGTCACATGAGATATTGTGGTTGTGTATGGTTCACAGTGGTATACAACTTGGACTACTACTATGCCATTGGTTTGCAGTGAATGTTGATACATGTGCATGGCTTAGAGAGATTGGGACGCTGATCTTGCCATATTGTATATCTCACTTTGGATATTTTGTTGTATCACCAGAATGCAATCGAGTACGCTTGCCATTTTTCAAGAGGGGGGTATGTTATGACCCTGTGAAAATGGAATAGCACAAGTGTGGCCGTTATATGAGGCTAACATGGCTTGTCCAGGGTATGCGGAACCCGTTACTCCTATCATTGGGAAGCTTAGGCTTCATTTGCAGGGTTATGTGGACAACGAAGAGTTTTTTATCATGCCTCTTGATGGCTGTGATGTTTTGTTGGGTATGCCATGGTGCCACAGAGTACATGCGGTGGTGGACACATACAATAGGAAAATCACTTTGACTCATAGAGAAAAAGAACATGTATTGGATGTGAAACTCAAAGGGGAATCTGTTCCTATTGTACCCGCTTCGACAATTTCATTAGTAATGAAAAAGCATCTTTTTGCGTACTTGATTTATGTAAAGGATGCACAAGATGATGAGTCTAAGTCTACTTCCAAGATTGTTTTTCCGAGTCATTGCCAGGGGAACTTCCCCCTGAGAGGCTAGAAGATCATGCCATTGATCTAATTCCTGGTAGTACTCCACTAGATAGACCACCGTACCGTGTTAGTGCAGCCCAACAGGAAGCAATTATGAGTCAGGTACAGGAGCTTTTGAATAAAGGATTGATACAGCCTAGCTCATCACCCTTTTGCTCACCCGTACTCTTAGTGCAAAAGAAGGATGGTTCTTGGCGCATGTGTATTGACTACAGGGCGCTGAACAAGAATACCATCAAGAATCGATTCCCCATACCGAGGATGGATGACATTTTGGACCGCTTACAGGGCTCCACAGTCTTTAGTCGCATTGACTTGAAAAGCCGGTATCATCAGATACGTATTAGACCCGAGGATGTACATAAGACAGCATTCCGAACCACATTTGGATTGTATGAGTTCTTGGTTATGCCCTTTGGTTTGACAAATGCACCTGCCACATTTAACAGAATGATGGAGAGGATTTTCAGGCCTCATAGAGCGTTTGTGGGCACATTCTTTGATGATATGATTGTGCATTCACAAATTGAGGAAGAGCATAGAAGGCATTTGGCCATTGTGTTTGCAGAACTCAGGAACCATAGGCTGGTTGTTAATGGCAAGAAGAGAGAGTTCTTGTTGCAAGAGATACATTTCTTCGGGCATATTGTGTCTGCGCATGGAGTCGGTATGGATCCAGCAAAGGTGGAAGCAATACTCAATTGGCCAGCTTTGAGGACCGTGCATGATGTACGCAGCTTTCTAGGATTGTGTTCCTATTACAGGCGATACATACGGTATTTTGCTGAAATTGCTTCGCCTCTTCATGCCTTGACAAAGAAGGCAACTCCGTTTAGATGGGCTGATCGGGAAATTACAGCATTCAAAAAGCTCAAAGAAAAGCTTACTTCGGATCTAGTATTGGTGTTACCGGACCTCCGAAAGGCTTTTGTTGTCCAGTGTGATGCATGCGGAAGTAGCATTGGGACAGTTCTCATGCAGGAGGGACATGTGATAGCCTATGAGAGTAGAATATTGCAAGATGCCGAGAAGCATTTATAGGTTTATGAGAAAGAGATGTTGGCTGTAATTCACGCTCTTTCTACATGGAAACATTACTTGCTTGGGGCTGAAAGGTTGTATGATCAGATGTTTGAGGGTCAACGGCATGAGCATTATACTCTCAGGGATGGATTTTTATTGATGCATGGCAGACTGTGTGTTACCAGGCCATTGCTACTCAAGGTTATGATTGAAAGTCATGCTCCACCGTATGCAGGTCATAAAGGCATAAACGACACGATAAAAGCAGTGGAGACTTTCTTTTATTGGCCAACCTTGAGAAGAGATGTTGATGCCTTTGTCAGGCAATGCATCGTATGTCAGAAGGTAAAGTTTGACCGTCAAAAGACACCAGGGTTATTACAGCCTTTACCTATTCCAGATAGACCTTGGGAGAGCATTGCCATGGATTTTATATTTGATCTTCCACGGACGCAAACGGGAAATGATGGCATTTGGCTATCATATGCAGGTTCAGTAAGCAGGCTCATTTCGTTCCCGTGCGTAAGACGATCAAAGTGGATCATATGGTGAAGTTGTTCATGGTGAACATCTTCAAGGATCATGGCTTGCCTACGTCTATCATTAGTGACCGTGATCCACGAATGACGAGTTTGTTCTGGAAAGGGTTGTCTGACAACATGGGTACAACTCTCAAGTTTTCATCGTCATTTCATCCACAAAGAGATGGTCAATCAGAAGAGGCTAACTCTACAGTGTTGGATCTTCTTAAGTGTTATGTGTCAGAGCACAAGCAACAATGGGAAAAGTATCATCCTTTAGTGGAGTTTGCATATAACAACACTGTTCATACCTCGACAAGCAAGGCACCTTTTGAGATTGTGGAAGGAGGGAAGAAGGTACCACCCATTTTGTATACAAAGGATAAGATCTTTGAGGCTGATCAGTATGTGGAGAGTATGGATGAAGCTTATCGGAGAGTTAAGTTGGCACTCTAGAAAACTCAGCAGAAGCAAAAGAAAGCCACAGACCGTCACAGACGTGCTTTAGAGTTTGCATTGGGTGATTGGGTTCTTTTGCGCTTTGAAAAGGCTAGACTCAAGAAGATGAAGGGTAAAGAGCGCTTATTCCCTAAGTTGAGCATGCGTTATTATGGGCCTTTTCAGGTATTGAAAAAGATTGGTGAGGTAGCCTATCGTTTGAAGCTACCAGATCACTGGAGGATTCACAATGCTTTTCACATGAGTCTCCTTAGACCTTTCCGTGGGGATGTGCCTAAGGATGTATCAGATGAGGCTCAGCCGGAAGTTGAAGAACTTGATGAGGTTTTTATTCCAGAGCAGATACTGGCACATAAGGAAAGAAAGGTACGAGGTAAAGTTTCCCGTCGGTATCTTGTGAAATTCAAGAACTATTCACCGATGGATACGAAGTGGATGGAGGAAGGTGACTTAACAGATTCACCTCAGGTTTTGCAGCTTTATCTCGATGCCTTTGAGTCAGAGCCGACTCTTGTTGTGGCTCATTCAGGTTCAGCAGAGCATGGGTCTGGAGCATTACCTGATGCTTAAGAGGGGGGTAGCACCTCCACTTCCTTGATACAGACAGGCTCAGATGACATCTAGAGGTCGCTTGGTGCAGTTTTTATCTCACCCGAAGGTACTGATGGTTGACAGTACATCTGTTTATGGGACTTCTATGATGTATTTGTACTAGTCACATGGGATATTGTGGTTGTGTATGGTTCACAGTGGTATATAACTTGGACTACTACTACGCCATTGGTTTGCAGTGAATGTTGATACATGTGCATGGCTTAGAGAGATTGGGACGCTGATCTTGCCATATTGTATATCTCACTTTGGATATTTTATTGTATCACGAGAATGCAATCGAGGACGCTTGCCATTTTTCAAGAGGGGGGTATGTCATGACCCTGTGAAAATGGAACAACACAAGTGTGGGCATGGTGGTTGCTGAGCAAAAATATTAAAAGATTCACATTTGGGGTGCCCGAACAAATGAGAATGAGGTGTGGACACCTCAGATGTGAAGGGGGACAAAAGCATTAATGTTTCTGATGTTTTATTGATGGTTGCCCCTAGGCCTTAGAGGCCCCTAGGGAACTTTAATGTTTATTAAAGTTGGGGCCCTAGGATAAGTTTGGAGAGGGGGCAACTCCACTTTTGGAGTTGCATGCCTCTCTCACCTCTCTCTCTCTCTAGCTTTTTGGAGTCGTGTAAGCTCTAGCGTGGAGAAGGAGAAAAGAAGCCGGTCGACTCGTTTTTGGCTGTGAAGAGAGTAGGCTGAACTGAATACAGGCCGTACAGACCACGTGGCTATAGGCCGTACAGTCAGGCGGCTGTAGTGCTATTGGGTACTGGCTCAGGCAGCGCGTACAGGTACAGTCAACAGGCTGAAAACAATACAGACCGTACTGTACGGATAGAGCAGGTGGCTGCAGTTCTCTACAGCCAGTTCAGGTGGCGTTTACTGTACGACAGCTGAAACAGTCTGTTGTTCATCTTCTGAATCAGGCAGCGCAGGCGACCAGAGACAAGTCTCAGCAAGCGGGCAGATTTTAGTGATTGTTGGTGCAGTCAAGTGATTTTCTGCTCTGTACAGACAAGTACAGCATTTCGAGTTACAGGCAGAGCTTTTCCAGAGCTTGGTTGGTGCGATAGTCAAGTGGTCGCAGGGGAAACAGTACAGACAGTCGTTGTCAAGTGCAGACTGGTACGAACTGCTCCACGGGTGCAAAACCACGTGCTGACTTGGTAAGCTCTGAATTTGTTCATCTATATTTCTTTCCAATGGCTTATGTCTGCTGCAGAGTTGTGCTATCTGGCCCCTTGTGAGAGGAGGGGTATGGCAGATTGAAAAGGGTGGAAACAAAGATGGGATAGTGAATGTATGTTTGTGCTGAGTTGTTGGATCATGTGCATGAGATATGCTTGATGTATGCTCAAGACTGTCCTGCTAAATGGTCTTGGCTGATCAGAGGGGAGCATAGAGTGTTGCTTTGAGACACAGATCTGTGTGTGTGAATCCTCTGTGCTAAGAGGTATTGTGGGCTGCCAGATTGGACATACAGGTGTATTCTCTTGGCTGGTTTTTTGAAACCGGCCTCTGGTGGAAACCAAAGTGCGGCAGACTAGCAATCACCCTTCCACTTGTAGTCTAGATATGAAAACAAATTTGATTGGAGCTAGAGTGTCCCAAATCTGAAAAGAGAACGACACCCGTTGGCCCCAAAGCTTGGCGCCCCTTGTGGTATTTCTTGATTCAATTTCAAAAATATGTAAGGCTGAGTACAACAAAACCAGCCAAGAGAATACACCTGTATGTCCAATCTGGCAGCCCACAATACCTCTTAGCACAGAGGATTCACACACACAGATCTGTGTCTCAAAGCAACACTCTGTGCTCCCCTCTGATCAGCCTGGCATGTTAGGTAGGAACATGTGTGAGACATAAATGACTGCGTGTCCAGGTGGTCATAGTGTGTGGACACTGTCTGTATTGTTTGCCCTGCAACCACTTGACTATCGCACCAACCAAGCTCTAGAAAAGCTCTGCCTGCAAACTGGAAATGCTGTACCTGTCTGTACAGACCAGAAAATATAAAGGCCAGCAGTACTTGACTGTACCTGTCCGTACTGGACTATACGGACCGCACCAACAGTCACTAAAATCTGCCCGCCTGCTGAGACTGGTCTCTGTTCGCCTCCACTGCCTGATTCAAAAGATGACCAACAGACTGTTCCAGCTGTCGTACAGTAAACGCCACCTGAACTGGCTGTACGGAACTGCAGCCACCTGCTTTGTTTGTACAGTACGGTCTGTACTGTTTTCAGCCTGTTGACTGTACCTGAAAGTGCCGCTTGAGCCAGTACCCAATAGCATTGCAGCCGCCTGACTGTACGGCCTGCAGCCACGTGGTCTGTACGGCCTGTATTTAGTTCAGCCTGCTCTCTTCACAGCCAAAAACCAGTCGACCAGCTTCTTTTCTCCTTCTCCACGCTAGAGCTTACACGACTCCCAAAAGCTAGAGAGAGAGAGAGGTGAGAGAGGCATGCAACTCCAAAAGTGGAGTTGCCCCCTCTCCAAACTTATCCTAGGGCCCCAACTTTAATAAACATTAAAGTTCCCTAGGGGCCTCTAAGGCCTAGGGGCAACCATCAATAAGACATCAAAAACATTAATGTTTTTGTCCCCCTTCACATCTGAAGTATCCACACCTCATTCTCATTTGTCCGGGCACCTTAAATGTGAATCTTTGAATACTTTTTGCTCAGCAACCACCATGCCCACACTTGTGCTGTTCCATTTTCACAGGGTCATGACATACCCCCCTCTTGAAAAATGGCAAGCGTCCTCGATTGCATCAAGCTCATGATGATAAGCAAGTGAAAGTGCTGAGACCTGTGGCTTGCGTGACAAAGCATCTGCCACTACATTCTTTTTGCCTTCCACATGCACAATCTGGAAGTGAAACATAGACAAAAAGTTTGCCCAACGCATATGCTTCTCTGAAAGCTTAGTTTGCGTGAGGAAATAACGCAAGGTCTGATGATCTGTCTGCACAGTGAAATCAGCCCCAAGCAAGTAATGTTTCCATGTAGAAAGAGCGTGAATTACAGCCAACATCTCTTTCTCATAAACCTGTAAATGCTTCTCGGCATCTTGAAATATTCTACTCTCATAGGCTATCACATGTCCCTCCTGCATGAGAACTGCCCCAATGCTACTTCCGCATGCATCACACTGGACAACAAAAGCCTTTCGGAGGTCCGGTAACACCAAAACTGGATCCGAAGTAAGCTTTTCTTTGAGCTTTTTGAATGCTGTAATTTTCCGATCAGCCCATCTAAACGGAGTTGCCTTCTTTGTCAACGCATGAAGAGGCGAAGCAATTTCAGCAAAATACCGTATGTACCGCCTCTAATAGAAACACAATCCTAGAAAGCTGCGTACATCATGCACGGTCCTCAAATCTGGCCAATTAAGAATTGCTTCCACCTTCGCGGGATCCATACGGACTCCATGCTTAGACACAATATGCCCCAAGAAATGTATCTCTTGCAAGAAAAACTCACTCTTCTTGCCATTAACAACCAGCCTATGGTTCCTGAGTTCTGCAAACACAATGGCCAAATGCCTTCTATGCTCTTCCTCAGTTTGTGAATGCACAATCATATCATCAAAGAATGTGCCCACAAACGCTCTATGAGGCCTGAATGTGGCAGGGGAATTTGTCAAACAAAAGGGCATAACCAAGAATTCATACAATCCAAACGTGGTTCGGAATGCTGTCTTATGTACATCCTCTGGTCTAATACGTATCTGATGATACCCGCTTTTCAAGTCAATGCGACTAAAGACTGTGGAGCCCTGTAAGCGGTCCAAAATGTCATCGATACTTGGTAAGGGGAATCGATTCTTGATGGTATTCTTGTTCAGCGCCCTGTAGTCAATACACATGCGCCAAGAACCATCCTTCTTTTGCACTAAGAGTACAGGTGAGCAAAAGGGTGATGAGCTAGGCTGTATCAATCCTTTATTCAAAAGCTCCTGTACCTGACTCATAATTTCTTCCTGTTGGGCTGCACTAACACAGTACGGCGGTTTATCTGGTGGAGTACTACCAGGAATTAGATCAATGGCATGATCTTCTGGCCTCTCAGGGGGAAGTTTCCCTGGCAATGACTCGGAAAAACAATCTTGGAACCCACATAAGAAATCAGTCCTGTCCTTATCTAACATAGACAAATTAGACTTAGACTCATCATCTTGTGCATCCTTTACATAAATCAAGTACGCAAAAAGATGCTTTTACATTACTGATGAAATTGCCGAAGCGGATACAATAGGAATAGATTCCCCTTTGAGTTTCACATCCAATACACGTTCTTTCTCTCTATGAGTCAAAGTGATTTTCCTATTGTATGTGTCCACCACCGCTGCATGTACTTTGTGGCACCATGGCATACCCAACAAAACATCACCGCCATCAAGAGGCATGATAAAAAACTCTTCGCTGACCACATAACCCTACAAATGAAGCCTAAGCTTCCCAATGATAGGAGTAATGGGTTCTGCATACCCTGGACAAGCCATATTAGCCTCATATAACGGCCCCATCTCCTCTGCACGAATCCCCAATCGGCCAGCCAAATCTGGTGAAATAAAGTTGTCTCTAGCACCTGTGTCAAAGAATATCAAGGCATTTTGATCTCTCACTTTGCCCCATGCCCTGCACAACTCTGTCTCTTCACCACGTGGCTGTTCCCGCACAAGATCAGGAACTAACCCTGCAGAAGGTTTTGGTTTCTTTGACCTGGGCTCTCCTTTATTGTCAGAGTCCTTTTGGGACAATTAAATGACATATGTCCCTCTTCAGTACAATAAAAACATTTCCGAGCATCTCTCAAAGCCTGTCTTTCTTGAGAGGTTCTCTTGGGCATTGGCAACTTCTTATACCGCGTCTCTGAAGACCCTTTAGCATCACGCGAAGCATGCCCAGATTTTTCAGCTTTCTTGCTCGAGTTCTTACTTCCTTTAAACCCAGATGATCCTCCAGTGAGTAATGCATTAGCTGTCATAGCATTCTCTATCATCTGTGACATGTTCGTTACTCGAGTCTTGATACAGTAATCTCGCACCTCTTTGGGCAGCCCACAACAATACTTCTCTACCTGCTCAGACAAAGGCACTGCACGGTAAGAAGTCACTGGGAGTAAAGCTTCCCAAAACTTCTTGTTATAGTCTTCCAAATTCTCACAATTTGAAGCATCCAACTTGTGGCATGCAGTCATAACATCCACCTCAAATGTAGATGTGAGCCATACGGAAGAGAAAACCTATTTGAATTGTACCCAAGTAGTGGGTGCTATGCCCTGCAGAAGAAGAGTAGACCTCCACTGCAAAGCATTGCCTTTGAGAAAAGTGGCAGCTTTCCTCACTTTAGAGGACTCTGTGTAATTCCCACCAGAAAAAGCAGCATCAAACTGCTGTAACGAGGTAAGTGCTTTTAACTTATCTTTGACTCCATTGAATGTATCAAATTTCACAGCAGATCCCCCTTCCTTATAATCTTTCGCCTTTCCCATAGGCGTTAGATTATCATATGGAAGTGGCTTCGCAAGATTGCTGCCCCCAACATTCATGCCCGTCATAGGGTCAACATTACCCATTCCCACACCTGGCATGCCATACATTCCAGCCATGTTTCCAAACATACCATTATGCATACCTGGCTGCATACTACCATACATATTTGCTTGCATTCCAGGTTGCATGCCCCCAAACATATTTCCTTGCATACCGGACTGCATACCACCATACATATTCCCCTGCATACTAGGCTGAAAATTAGCTCCAAAAGGCCCTGGCATACCCATGCCTCCCTGAGGATAACCCCCTGTCATAGATTGAAACATAGAGCCACCACCAAAATAACCTGGATGCATAGTCTGCTGAGGAATAGATGGCTGTCCAAAGAAGGAACTCTGAGAGTTAGCACCATAAGCATGCTGCATGTTCGGAAACTGTCCAAAAGATGGATCCTGTGGGATGGCACCACTATGACCTTGAGGAAGGTGTCAGAATATGCAGCGGAAATGATAACCAAACTTGGGTAGACAAGAGCAAGTAGACTGCAGAAAATAAACAGGACAAGAAACACAGAGAGATAGGTGTGTAAACTCTTATACACAAGATCCCGAAAAAACTGAATGAGAAAGTGGTGGTGGCCATGAGGGGCTATATATACATCTCCTAGAGGGCAGTCGGCCAGCAGCAGAGAGTGCCTACGACGACTGGAGAAAAATCCCACGACTGAATAAAATGCAGTCGGCCAGCATTCTGATGCCCACGATTGATCAAAACAAGTCGGCCAGCAGCCCTGAAGCCCACGACTGATGTAGATCCAGTCGGCTAGCAATGGGGTGCTCCTGGCATCATCTGGCAGCCGTCCCACCACTAGGAAAAATGGGAAAAAATAGGAAAAAAATATGGGGAGTGTGGAAAAATGATATACGGGCAGGCACACCCACAATAGAGGCCTTGGTGTATACAAATAGATAGGAGATGACTTCTAACACCCCCTCTCAGCTCCTGGCTGTGAAACCAACCCAAGGGAGCTGGAGTGCTGTCTGAGCGTAGCCTGAGGTAGAGACTTCGTGAAGAGGTCCGCAGCATTGTCCTCCGTCGAACAATAAAGTAGCAAGATGTCACCCGCCAAGATCTTCTCACGTACAAAGTGATACTGTATCTCTATATGCTTGGTCCGGGCATGGAAAACCGGGTTCCGAGCAATAGCTATACAACTCCGGTTATCACACTGGATGACTGTGGGCTCCCTCTGTGGAAACCCAATCTCGCCTAGCAGCCTCCGCAGCCATACAACCTCACAAGCAGCACCACAAGCAGCCCGATACTCTGCCTCTGTCGAAGAAAGGGCAATAGTTGGCTGCCTCTTGCTGCTCCAAGAAACTGCTCCTGATCCGAGGGTAAAAGTGTATCCTGAAGTAGATCTCCTCGTGTCTGGATCTCCTCCCCAATCTGAGTCACTCCAACCTTGGAGCTTGACTCCATTCCCTCCTGTGTAAAAGAGTCCCAGATCCTTCGTACTCTGCAGATACCGCAAGATCCGCAATCCTGCGTCCCAATGAGTCTTCAATGGCGTCTGCATAAAAGAGCTCAACAGCCCCATGGAGAAGCTCAAGTCCAATCTGGTTTTCAGCAACCAGATCAATGAACCAACCAACTTCCGGTACTGCGAGGCATCAACTGGCTCACAAGGATCTGTAACAGTTAACTTTGTGTTCGGGTCCATCGGCGAAGTAATAGGCTTGCAGTTCTCCATCCCAAAGGCCTCAAGCAACTCATGAACATACCGCTGCTGAGAGACGAAAAACCCCCTCTGGGTCTGCCAGATCTCCAATCCCAAGAAGAAGTGGAGTAAGCCTAAGTCGGTCATCTCAAACTCCTTTGACAAGGTAGCCTTCGTCACTCCAATGTGCTCCACATGACCGCCGGTGAGAATGAGATCATCCGCATAAAGGATGATGAGTGTGACCATGCCGCATTCCCGAAAGAGATACAGGTTCGGAACTGCAACCGATCTCTGAAATCCAGTCCGAATAAAGAAGGAATCAATCTTCTGATTCCAAGCCCTGGGAGCCTGCTTAAGACCATACAAGGCCTTACGTAACCTGTAAACCATCCCCTCCGATCCTGGAACAATAAAGCCTGGAGGCTGCTCAACGTACACCTCCTCCTGCAGGTCACCATTAAGGAACGCAGATTTTACATCCATCTGGGACACGGGCCACCTCTGAAAAGAAGCAAGGACAAGAACGGTCCGAATCGTGGTCATCCGCGCTGTTGGTGCAAAGGTATCCTCGTAGTCGATGCCTGGCCGCTGAGCATAACCTTTACCCATAAGCCTGGCTTTGTGTTTGTCCACCGACCCATCAGACGCGTACTTGGTCTTAAAGACCCATTTGACACCAATGACTGACCGCTTCGACGGCCTCGGTACCAACTCCCAAGTGTTGTTCTTCTCGATGGCATCAAGTTCCACCTGCATGGCTTTCCTCCAAGTATCCTGTGAAAGGGCTTCCTTTACGGAAGTGGGCTCTTTATCCTTCATGATACGAGACATCAGAGCATAGTTCACCTGAAGAAGCTCCGCCGTGTTGCTTTTATCTCGGACTCGATGTGATCTTCGAGGGCCGTCCTCTGTGGTCCACTCGGAGGGTAGCTCCGTGACACCTGACTCCCGAAGGGTGTCTAACAATCACCTAGGTACTCGAACAGATCGTGGAGCCTCCTGTGATCGCGGGGGCTCAACTCCAGCTGCGGGCTCAACCTCCTGTGATGACTGAGGTGGATCAACTGGAGTAGTAGACTGGGAATCATCATCAGACTCCTGTGGATCTCCAAGAAGTGGCGGCTCCTCGACAGTGGATGCTGGAACATGCTCGTCAAAGACCACATCCCGGCTGACAACAATCTCGTTCCTCTCTGGATCATACAACCTGTATCCCTTGGAAAGAGAGTTATACCCCACAAATACCAGCTTGCGGGACTTGGAGTCAAGCTTCCCCCTCTGCTTCTTCGGAATATGTACATACGCGTCACTCCGAAAGACACGGAAGTGCGAGACATCGGGTTTCCTGCCAAAATATGCCTCAAATGGAGTCATATGGGATACAGAAGTCGTCGGAGAGCGGTTAATGGTATGGACAGCCGTTGCCACAGCCTCACCCCAAAGTGGACGAGGAAGATCACGATGCTCCAGCATTGTCCTCGCTATCTCTACCACAGTCCTGTTCTTACGTTCAACAACTCCATTCTCCGAAGGCGATCCGGTATTGGCCAATTCCCTCTTGATGCCATGATCTCCACAAAACCGGAAAAATACAGTCGAGGAGAATTCACCTCCTTTGTCAGCCCTGAGAGTCTTGACCTGAAATCCAGACTCTTTCTCCACCATCACGTGCCAATCCTTGAACCGAGCAAAAGCCTGGTCCTTCTGGGAAAGAAAGTAGACCCACGTGAATCTGGTACAATCATCAACAAGCAGCATGAAGTAGAGAGATCCTCCCAAGGATGGTATCTGCTGTGGTCCACACAAGTCAACTCCAATGGTTTCGAAGCCCGCCTGGAAGCCTGCTTCGGAAAGGATTCCCTGTGCTGCTTACCACGTATGCAAGAACTGTAGCGTCCTTGCCTATTACCAACATCTGGCAAGCCAACCACCATCTGGTCCCGAAAGGCGCGCCGCAAAGCATCCACATTTAAGTGGCCAAAACGAAAGTGCCACAAATCTCCGACCTGAGAGCCTGTCAATGAGGAGAGTGCAGAGAGCTTGTAGATGCCATTCTCCACACCGCCTTCCCAAACAACTTTGCCTGTCTCACGGTCCCTTAGAGCAACTGAATGCTCCTCAAATTCCACCCGAAAGCCAGTCTTGCATACCTCATGCAGCACTGACAAAAGATGAAAGCCCAGAGCAGGGACATAAAGAACACGGGAAGCATGCTTGCCCCCCTTGCCGTCGGGAATAATCTCCATCCGGCCCTCACTATGTATCGGAATAGTGGAGGTATCGCCAATAAAGATACGACCTGACTGCCGTTTCAGATCCAGAAAGAAGTCACGGGATGGAGTCATGTGCCTGGAAGCACCACTGTCGAGAATCCATTCCCAGGTATCCTTCGCGGTGAAGCCAACTGCCTCCTCGCTCGAAGATGATGAAGCATCGGAGTCCACCATCTCTAAGTGCACAAATGCCGGAGTCTTCGCAGCTGAGGCTGAGGAATCAGCACTCTTCCCTGTCCGCTTAGGACACTTCCTCCAGTAGTGGCCTTTCTCGCCACAATCATTACAAGATCTTTCGGCCTTCAGCTTCTCTCGTTTTGGATCAGGCTTCTTCTTAGAAGACTTCTCCGGTGAAGCCTTCCCTTTGCCCTTGTTGGTATTACGGCCTTTCGACCGTTGGCCAGTTAAGGCCTCCGAATCTCCGCCGTGAGGAGGGTTCGTGAAATGTTCCTCCTGGTCCAAGACCATTGGCACAAGCTCCTCCTAAGTAATGGTGCTGAGCCTGCCACTCGTGATCAACGAGGAATAGAAAGCAAAATACTGACCAGGCAAGTGGGAAAGTAACGTGATGGCCATATCTTCGGATGATATCTCTTTCCCAGCTTGAAGGACTTCCTGCTGAAGGGCCTGCAGCTTGTTAATGTGTTCCCGCATCGTCGAAGACTTTGCAGGGTTCATAACCCGCATCTGCACTTCCAAGGATATCCATTTCATGGGTGACACCCTGTTGTACAAAGAAGCCAAGTGCTCCCATATGCCTCTCGCCAGCGTCATGTGTTTCACATGGTTGATCACCTGTGGTGTGCAATTGAGGAAAATAAATGACTGGACCCTGGCGTTGACATGATCCCACATGTGTGCCTGTGCCTCTCGGTCCTTCCTCGTCGATAATAACTCCCCTTCCTCAGCTTCCGGCCGTGGCACCCCTATGATAATAAAATCAGCAAGGTCATATGACTCCAGAACTGACTCCATCATGACCTTCCAGATGCCGTAATTGGGCCCGTCCAACTGACGATCCACTGGGAACGTGGGGAGAGTCGGAATCTTCACGTGCTTCTCAGCCATCTCTAGTAAATCTGCCATCGCGAAGAGTAACCTGAAAGGGTGGGTGGGTGGGGAAAAAAAATCTGAAAATCTGCAAGTGGCTGTCCAGCACCTTTGCCCGCCTTCCTCTTGCACCTTCTCTTCCCGTTCAGCCCGAAACAGTCCACCAATCAGCAACCTGTTGCTCCCCCTCTTGCTCAGAAAAATGCCCAAGATCTCCTAGAGCCTAGGGCTCTGATACCATGTCAGAATATGCAGCGGAAATGATAACCAAACTTGGGTAGACAAGAGCAAGTAGACTGCAGAAAATAAACAGCACAAGAAACACAGAGAGATAGGTGTGTAAACTCTTCTCTATACACAAGATCCCGGAAAAACTGAATGAGAAAGTGGTGGGGGCTGAGGGGCTATATATACATCTCCTAGAGGGCAGTCGGCCAGTAGAGCAGAGAGTGCCCACGACTGGAGAAAAATCCCACGACTGAATAAAATGCAGTCGGCCAGCATTCTGATGCCCACGACTGATCAAAACAAGTCGGCCAGCAGCCCTGAAGCCCACGACTGATGTAGATCCAGTCGGCCAGCAATGGGGTGCTCCTGGCATCATCTGAAAGCCCTCCCACCACTAGGAAAAATGGGAAAAAATAGGGAAAAAATACGGGGAGTGTGGAAAAATGATATACGGGCGGGCACACCCACAACAGAGGCCCTGGTGTATACAAATAGACAGGAGATGACTTCTAACAGAAGGTTCTTAGAACGCACCTTCTTCTTCTTCTTTTCGGGCTCTGTACGGGATCTCATAAATTCAGCAAACTTCTCACTTTGTGTGAGCTGCATAAACACATCCATAACACTAGCCAAACGATCTTTAAACCGAGCATCATCATCCTCTTTACCAGGCACATCTTCTGGCTGTGTTACATCCTCATAATGCTCATCATCTGCAGCCTGTTCTCCTGCAAAAATATCCTCAGATGCATTTCTCTCAGGAGAGGTCTCTTGCTCTTCCTCTTCATGATAAAAGTAGTCGTCTTGTGTATGAGACATATTTGCTGAATTTTTCAGCGATGACTTTCCTGGAGTCAACCAGGAGCTCACCCCCTTAAGAAAGTTGATGATTGGTCCCGACAACGGAACCTTGAAACCGGCCTCTGGTGGAAACCAAAGTGCGGTAGACTAGCAGTCAACCTTCCACTTGTAGTCTAGATATGAAAACAAATTTGATTGGAGCTAGAGTGCCCCAAATCTGAAAAGAGAACGACACGTGTTGGCCCCAAAGCTTGGCGCCCCTTGCGGTATTTCTTTATTCAATTTCAAAAATATGTAAGGCTGAGTACAACAAAACCAGCCAAGAGAATACACCTGTATGTCCAATCTGGTAGCCCACAATACCTCTTAGCACAGAGGATTCACACACACAGATCTGTGTCTCAAAGCAACACTCTGTGCTCCCCTCTGATCAGCCAAGACCATTTAGCAGGACAGCCTTGAGCATACATTTGGCATATCTTATGCACATGATCCAAAAACTCAGCACAAACATACATTCACTATCCCATCTCTGTTTCCACCCTTTTAAATCTGCCATACCCCCCCTCTCACAAGGGGCCAGATAGCACAACTCTGCAGCAGACATAAGCCAATGGAAAGAAAGATAGATGAATAAATTCAGAGCTTACCAAGTCAGCACGTGGTTTTGCACCCGTGGAGCAGTTCGTACCAGTCTGCACTTGACAACGACCGTCTGTACTGTTTCCCCTGCATTCACTTGACTATCCCACCAACCAAGCTTTGGAAAATCTCTGCTTGCAACTGGAAATGCTGTACCTGTCTGTACAGCCCAGAAAATCAGCAGTGTACCTGTCTGTACAGGCCAGCAGTACTTGACTGTACCTGTCCGTACTGGACTGTACGGACTGCACCAACAGTCACTAAAATCTGCCCGCCTGTTGAGACTGGTCTCTGGTCGCCTGCGCTGCCTGATTCAGAAGATGACCAACAAACTGTTCCAGCTGTTGTCCAGTAAACGCCACCCGAACTGGCTGTACGGAACTGCAGCCACCTGCTCTGTCCGTACAGTACGTTCTGTACTATTTTCAGCCTATTGACTGTACCTGTAAGCGCCGCCTGAGCCAGTACCCAGTAGCACTGCAGCCGCCTGACTGTACGGCCTGTAGCCACGTGGTCTGTACGGCCTATATTCAGTTCAGCCTGCTCTCTTCACAGCCAAAAACCAGTCGACTAGCTTCTTTTCTCCTTCTCCACGCTAGGGCTTACACGACTCCCAAAAGCTAGAGAGAGAGAGAGGTGAGAGCGGCATGCAACTCCAAAAGGGGAGTTGCCCCCTCTCCAAAATTATCCTAGGGCCCCAACTTTAATAAACATTAAAGTTCCCTAGGGGCCTCTAAGGCTTAGGGGAAACCATCAATAAAACATCAAAAACATTAATGTTTTTGTCCCCCTTCACATCTGAAGTGTCCACACCTCATTCCCATTTGTCCGGGCACCCCAAATGTGAATCTTTTAATACTTTTTGCTCAGCAACCACCATGCCCACACTTGTGCTGTTCCATTTTCACAGGGTCATGACATACCCCGCTCTTGAAAAATGGCAAGCGTCCTCGATTGCATTCTGGTGATACAGCAAAATATCCAAAGTGAAATATACAATATGGCAAGATCAGCGTCCCAATCTCTCTCAGCCATGCACATGTATCAACATTCACTGCAAACCAATGGCGTAGTAGTAGTCCAAGTTGTATACTACTGTGAACCATACACAACCACAATATCCCATGTGACTAGTACACATATATCATAGAAGTCCCATAAACAGATGTACTGTCAGCCATCAGTACCTTCGGGTGAGATAAAAACTGCACCAAGCAACCTCTAGATGTCATCTGAGCCTGTCTGTATTAAGGGAGTGGAGGTGCTATCCCCGTCTTGAGCATCAGGTAATGCTCCAGACCCATGCTCTGCTAAACGTGAATGAGCCACAACAAGAGTCGGCTCTAACTCAAAGGCATCGAGATAAAGCTGCAAAACCTGAGGTGAATCTGTTAAGTCACCTTCCTCCATCCACTTCGTATCCATCGGTGAATAGTTCTTGAACTTCACAAGATAGCGACGGGAAACTTTACCTCATACCTTTCTTTCCTTATGTGCCAGTATCTGCTCTGGAATAAGAACCTCATCAAATTCCTCAACTTCCCGCTGAGCCTCATCTGATACATCCTTAGGCACATCCCCATGGAAAGGTCTAAGGAGACGTGAAAAGCATTGTGAATCCTCCAGTGATCTGGTAGCTTCAAACGATAGGCTACCTCACCAATCTTTTCCAATACTTGAAAAGGTTCATAATAACGCATGCTCAACTTAGGGAATAAGCGCTCTTTACCCTTCATCTTCTTGAGTCTAGCCTTTTCAAAGCGCAAAAGAACCCAATCACCAAATGCAAACTCTGCCGCTTTCTTTTGCTTCTGCTGAGTTTTCTGGAGTGCCAACTTAACTCTCCGATAAGCTTAATCCATACTCTCCACATACTGATTGTTGGGTTTTATGCTGTGTATGACCCAGAGGAGTGCTAGTGATCATCAGTAGGTTACTGGGGCACTTTTTACTTCAGTTAGTGGAGGTTTTTTCCCCCAGTTTAGTTCATTTTCACTTATATGCAGTTTATAAGTGTTTTGGTCCACCCGGCACATTTATGGCCGGTCATGTGAACACTTATCCTTTAGGGGTCACTATCATGTGGCTTGTACTTCACTTTTTCATTTATTGAAGCATACTGAAGTCGTGTTCACTCTTCACCTTGGTTTCCACTCCTGTTTTCTTTCTGTAAACCCTAACCCTAACCCTGTTAAGTCTTCAATTGGTATCAGAGCTGTTGAAGCTCTGCTTAGCACTGCCCGTACACTGCGCCGTACAAGTACTGTTGCTGCCCGTACATCTGTGCGCCGTACAGCAGCTTCAGTACCTTCTGCCCGTATTTCTGAGCGCCGTACAGCTGTGCGCCTGCTGCCCGTACACCCATAGTGCGCCGCCTTCAGCTTCAGCTGTGCGCCTTATGCCCGTACACCCAGTCGCACGTCGCCTTCAATCAGGTACTACAACAGGCGTCGCCTGCAGTTACGTACGTGTACCAGTCCCGTACTGTTTGCGTACGTGTACCAGCCTCGAACAGTAAGCGCCGCCAGCAAAACGCCGCCTGCTGGTATTCGCCTGCAAGTCGACACCTGCTTCGAAGACTGCGCCTCTGTACAAACCTGCGCAGGACAGTACCTG
Organism: Cibotium barometz; assembly: GCF_041138505.1. Lineage (NCBI taxonomy): Eukaryota > Viridiplantae > Streptophyta > Polypodiopsida > Cyatheales > Cibotiaceae > Cibotium > Cibotium barometz. The sequence continues at coordinate 57,713,885 of NC_141046.1, read as the reverse complement.
CTCCGTACCTGCACAGTACAGTCGAACAGAACCTGCAACGTCAACATTAAACTGCAGTTTTAGTCTTCTGCTTTCGTACATGCTTCCGTACAGCACCTCGACTGATTTGCTGAGTACCTGCACAATACAGAAGTGGTAAGCATTACATATTTTGAATACTGGGCATTCTTATTTTTCTCTGTGAAAAATACACAGGCACAACAAGCAGTTTTTCTATCAAGGAAAATATACAGGAAAACAGGCAGATTTTCTAGCAAGAAAATATACAGATTTTTGCACAGTTTGGGTGCAGCCAATTTGGACATTTTTGGGGCATTTTGGCATTGTGTACGCCATTTGCTGCTCTACTCAGTCATTGGTGCATTAAGCTGCACATTCAGAGGATTGAGAGTGCAGGCAGATTTGGGTGAACTGTATTCAGTGGAGTACAGTTGTTATCAGGGTTTTTGCTATTGGGTTTTTTGGTAAACAGGTACAACATTGTGCGTAAAGCATAATGGCAAATCAACAGCAAAGTGATGTATTCACATATTTGTCTAAGGAAGACAAATTGGATGGCACGAACTACTCCTTGTGGAGTTTTATGCTGAAAAATGTGCTTGTGGCAAAAGGTCTTTGGGATTTTGTTAGTGGTGATGAACCACGTCCAGGTCCATTGGCTCCAGAGACTCCTCCCCAAGGGGGTGCTCGTGGACGAGGACAACAGGTACAGGCTCCAGGACAGCCATTGCCTGTTCAGAGAACAAATGCTCAAAAGACATGGGATGCCAGGGATGCACAAGCATTGTCACTCATTGCATTGTCAGTTCAGAGGTCCATTATACCTCATATTCGTTCAGCTGGCACTTCACAGAATGCATGGGTGACTTTGGAGCAGATGTATGCTGCTCGTAATGAGGCTAGGATCTCATTTTTGAAAAGAGAGCTGGAAAATCAGAAAATGAATGAAGGAGACGATATGTCTAGCCACTTAAACAAGCTGCAGGATTTGAGAGAGCAACTCATCAATGTGGATGAGATTATTCCTGAGACACAGCTTGTGTCCACCATCTTGCACTCTTTGCCAAGATCTTACTTGGCTTTCCATACCTCTTTGAACCTCAGCATGAGGAATGCTGTTGAACCCCTCAAGTATCAGGAACTTGTTGCTCTCTTACTACAAGAGGAGCAAATGAGGAAGAATATGAATATGAACACAAATGCTGAACAAGCATTTACTACAGGTCAAAAGGGGAAAGGGAAATCTCAGCCAAAGAGTGCAAATCAAAATTCAGGTGATGGTGGTTCTTCACAGGATACCAAGAAAGGTGATGGACAACCCAAGAAGAAGGGAAAATGTCATTACTGTAAGAAGCCAGGTCACTACATCACGGAATGTAGGAAGAGGATTGCCAAAGAGAAGGCAAAGGAAGCTGGGATGTCTGTTAATGATGCTCCTAAAGCTCCTCCAGAGACTGCTTCTTTTGTTGAGGACAGGGATTACTGTTTTTTTACATGCAGCTATGATGCCTCTTGGTCTTCACAGGCACTCAGTTTGATAGAGCATGCATGTACTTGGTATTTTGATAGTGGTGCCTCAAAGCATATCACATCTCGCAGGGATTTGTTTAGTCATGTTGGCCCTGCCCCTGTTGGCAAAACTGTTCAGTGTGCCAACAATGCTTCATATCCAGTGTGTGGCATTGGGGAGATTCAGCTTACAGCCATTGATGGCTCCATTCTCCGCCTTACAGATGCCTTATATGTACCAGGGATAAAGAAGAATTTGTTGTCCATTTCTTCTTTAGCACATTGTGGAATGCAAGTCCACTTTGATGATGATAAATGCATGGTCAGAGACAAAGCAAATGCCTTGACCTTGATGCTTACTGGTACATTATGTCATGGACTTTATGAGTTGGATGCATTTCAGCCAGTGGATCAGTCTGCTTATCATGCATTCACTCTTACTCCAGCTATGGTTGATGCGGAGTTATGGCATGCTCGCATGGGGCATGTAAATTTTGGTAGTCTTATGCTTATGCAGCGACATAATATGTTTACAGATCTACCTCTCATGGAGAAGCCTCCAGATCACATTTGTGAAGGATGTATTTTGGGAAAAATGCACAGGTTTTCCTTCCCACGTGATCAGGCTCTAAGAGCAACTGCAAAGTTGCAACTTATACACAGTGATCTTTGTGGTCCCATGCAGACGAAGTCATTAGGTGGTTGCTTTTATTTTGCAACATTTATTGATGACTTCTCACGTATTTGCTGGGTCTATCCTTTGACACAGAAATCACAGGTATATGATGCATTTTTGGCCTTTGTAGCACTTGCTGAGACAGAGTCAGGATGCAAAGTGAAGACTCTCCGTTCTGACCGAGGGGGGGAATATATGTCACATGTGCTGAATTCCTTTCTTGGGAGTAGAGGTATAAAACATCAGTATACTACTCCTTACACTCCACAGCAGAATGGGGTTGCAGAAAGGAAAAATCGGTCACTCATGGAGATGGCCAGATGTATGCTAAAGGCAAAAAGACTACCATATATCTTTTGGGTGGAAGCAGTAATGTGTGCTTGTCATATTTTGAATCGATGTCCCACAAAGGCATTGGTTTCTATTACTCCTTTTGAGGCTTGGCATGGCCGCAAGCCTTCTGTATTGCATTTTCGTATCTTTGGGTGTCTTGCATATGCACACATACCCAAAGAGTTGAGGAGGAAGCTTGATGATAAAGCCACAAAATGCATTTTTGTTGGGTATAGCCGTGAGAGCAAGGGCTACAGGTTATATGAACCACTATCCAGGAAGATATTCATCAGTCGGGATGTGATTTTTGATGAAAAATCAGAATTATCCATGGCTGGTTATGAGGCAAATCAGGCTGAAAATGATGTGTTTGAAGGTCTACTACCCATGGAGTTTCATTCCACAGTTGGTGATCCAACTTATGAGGGTACTGGACAGCCAGCAAATGATGTAGGTGGTGCAGAAATTCAGCAGCCAAATCAGCCAGAAGCTGAACCAAATATGGGACAGCAGGCACCACAGGTTAGACATATACCTAGATGGTATTTGAGGACATTACAGGACAGCCATTTAGAAGGTCCTCTTGCTGGTCGTACTCGTAGGGAGACAAGGACCAATGAGCATGCACACATCATGGATTTGAATCTGGTTATGGCAGCCAGTTTACAGGATGATGATGAGCCTGATTCATTCGTGGATGCACGAGATAATGTGCATTGGAACAAAGCCATGCAGGATGAGATTGATTCTATTAAAAAGAATCAAACATGGGATTTGGTTGATCTGCCCAAAGGCAAGAAAGCCATTGGTACTAAATGGGTCTACAAGTTGAAAAGACATGCAGATGGATCCATTGACAGGTACAAAGCCCGTCTAGTTGCAAAGGGCTATGCACAGAAGAAGGGCATTGATTATGAGGAGACATTTGCTCCTACATCCCGTATGTCGACACTTAGGTGTGTCATTGCATTGGCTGCACATCGTGGTTGGGTTGTTCATCAGTTGGACATAAAGACTGCATTCCTACATGGGGACCTCGAGGAGGAAGTTTATGTATTTCAGCCCATGGGATTTGCAGAACATGGTCATGAGGGGAAAGTATGCAGGCTGAAAAAGGCCTTGTATGGTTTGAAACAAGCTCCACGAGCTTGGTATGCAAAAATAGATGCTTTTCTACTCACTCAGGGATTTGTGAACAGTCCATCAGAGACCACTTTGTATGTGAAGAAAGAAGAGACAGATCTGCTGGTCATCAGTCTTTATGTGGATGATCTCTTGCTCATGGGATCAAATGATGACAAAATTGCAGCATTTAAAGAGATACTGCAACAGACATTTGACATGTCTGACTTGGGCCTTGTACATTACTATTTGGGCATATAGTTTGTGCAGGATAACAGAGGCATTGGGTTGTTGCAACCACGTTATGTTGCTAAACTTCTGGAGAAGTTTAAATTTCAGGATTGCAAGCCTATTAGTACTCCTATGGAGCCTGGGATGAAACTGTCACTACAAGATGAGACAGTGTTTCCTTTGATGCCACTACATATGCTCAGGCTGTTGGGTGCCTCATTTACTTGTGTAATACAAGGCCAGATATTCAGTATGCAGTCTCTCAGTTGAGCAGATTCATGCACAGCCCACGGTTGTCACATTGGCAAGCTGTGAAGCGTGTATTCCGTTATTTGCAGGGTACCTTGTCTCTTGGGTTGCTTTATCCTGAGGGGGGTGACATGCAGTTACATGCTTACAGTGATTCAGATTGGGCTGGTGATTTTGATACCAGACATTCCACTAGTGGGAATTGTTTCTTCCTTGGCGCCTCATGCATTTCTTGGCTAAGCAAGAAACAGACCACAGTGGCCACTTCATCTTGTGAGGCAGAGTACAGAGCAGCCTACACTACTACTCTTGAGTGTGTTTGGCTGCGTCGTCTTATGATTGATATGGATATTTCAGTGGAGGAGCCTACACCTATCTATACTGATAGTCAGAGTGCCATTGCTGTGGCCAGGAATCCTGTGTTTCATGCTCGCACGAAACACATTGAGATTCACTATCATTTTGTTCGGGAGAGACTCCAGGCAGGAGATATCAGTCTGATCTACTGTCCTACAGATCAGAATGTGGCAGACATCTTCACCAAGGCATTACCACGTCCGAAATTTGAAGCATTCCGCAATGCTTTGAATTTGTTTCCTTTTGGTGGATGATGTACAGTGATCACATATCACTCCAGGGGGGTTTGTTGGGTTTTATGCTGTGTATGCACCCAGAGGAGTGCTAGTGATCATCAGTAGGTTACTGGGGCACTTTTTACTTCAGTTAGTGGAGGTTTTTTTCCCCAGTTTAGTTCATTTTCACTTATATGCAGTTTATAAGTGTTTTGGTCCACCCGGCACATTTATGGCCGGTCATGTGAACACTTATCCTTTAGGGGTCACTATCATGTGGCTTGTACTTCACTTTTTCATTTATTGAAGCATACTGAAGTCGTGTTCACTCTTCACCTTGGTTTCCACGCCTGTTTTCTTTCTGTAAACCCTAACCCTAACCCTGTTAAGTCTTCACTGATTAGCCTCAAAGATCTTATCCTTTGTATGCAAAATGGGTGGTACCTTCTTCCCTCCTTCCACAATCTCAAAAGGCGCCTTGCCTGTCGAGGTATGAAAAATGTTGTTATATGCAAACTCCACTAAAGGAAGATACTTTTCCCATTGTTGCTTGTGCTCTGACACATAACACTTAAGAAGATCCAACACTGTAGAGTTAGCCTCTTCTGACTGACCATCTGTTTGTGGATGAAATGACGATAAGAACTTGAGAGTTGTACCCATGTTGTCAAACAACCCTTTTAGCCTCATATAACGGCCCCATCTCCTCTGCACGAATCCCCAATCGGCCAGCCCCCAAAGAATATCAAGGCATTCTGATCTCTCACTTTGTCCCATGCCCTGCACAACTCTGTGTCTTCACCACCTGGCTGTTCCCCCACAAGATCAGGAACTAACCCTGCATAAGGTTTTGGTTTCTTTGACCTGGGCTCTCCTTTATTGTCCGAGTCCTTTTGGGACTTTCTTTTGGGACAATTAAATGACATATGTCCCTCTTCAGTACAGTAAAAACATTTTCGAGCATCTCTCAAAGCCTGTCTTTCCTCAGAAGTTCTCTTTGGCACTGGCACATTCTTGTACCGCGTCTCTGAAGACCCTTTAGCATCACGCGAAGCATGGCCAGATTTTTCAGCTTTTTTGCTCGAGTTCTTACTTCCTTTAAACCCAGATGATCCTCTAGTGTCATTAGCTGTCATATTCTCTATCATCTGTGACATGTTCGTTACTCGAGTCTTGATACAATAATCTCGCACCTCTCTGGGCAGCCCACAACAATACTTCTCTACCTGCTCAAACAAAGGCACTGCACGGTAAGAAGTCACTAGGAGTAAAGCTTCCCAAAACTTCTTGTTATAGTCTTCCAAATTCTCACACTTTGAAGCTTCCAACTTGTGGCATGCAGTTATAGGTTTGGGGGCATGCAACCTGGAATGCAAGCAAATATGTATAGTAGTATGCAGCCAGGTATGCATAATGGTATGTTTGGAAACATGGCTGGAATGTATGGCATGCCAGGTGTGGGAATGGGTAATGTTGACCCTATGATGGGCATGAATGTTGGCGGCAGCAATCTGGCGAAGCCACTTCCATATGATAATCTAACGCCTATGGGAAAGGCGAAAGATTATAAGGAAGGGGGAGCTGCTGCGAAATTTGATACATTCAGTTGAGCCAAAGATAAATTAAAAGCACTTACCTTTTTACAGCAGTTTGATGCTGCTTTTTCTGGTGGGAATTACATAGACTCCTCTAAAGTGAGGAAAGCTGCCACTTTTCTCAAAGGCAATGCTTTGCAGTGGTGGTCTACTCTTCTTTTGCAGGGCATAGCACCCACTACTTGGGCACAATTTAAACAGGTTTTCTCTTCCGTATGGCTCACATCTACATTTGAGGTGGATGTTATGACTGCATGGCACAAGTTGGATGCTTCAAAGTGTGAGAATTTGGAAGACTATAACAAGAAGTTTTGGGAAGCTTTACTCCCAGTGACTTCTTACCGTGCAGTGCCTTTGTCTGAGCAGGTAGAGAAGTATTGTTGTGGGCTGCCCAAAGAGGTGCGAGATTATTGTATCAAGACTCGAGTAACGAACATGTCACAGATGATAGAGAATGCTATGACACCTAATGCATTACTCAGTGGAGGATCATCTGGGTTTAAAGGAAGTAAGAACTCGAGCAAGAAAGCTGAAAAATTTGGGCATGCTTCGCGTGATGCTAAAGGGTCTTCAGAGACGCGGTATAAGAAGTTGCCAATGCCCAAGAGAACTTGTGAGGAAAGACAGGCTTTGAGAGATGCTCGGAAATGTTTTTATTGTACTGAAGAGGGACATATGTCATTTAATTGTCTCAAAAGAAAGTCCCAAAAGGACTCTGACAATAAAGGAGAGCCCAGGTCAAAGAAACCAAAACCTTCTGCAGGGTTAGTTCCTGATCTTGTGGGGGAACAGCCAGGTGGTGAAGAGATAGAGTTGTGCAGGGCATGGGGCAAAGTGAGAGATCAGAATGCCTTGATATTCTTTGACACAGGTGCTAGAGCCAACTTTATTTCACCAGATTTGGCTGGCCGATTGGGGATTCGTGCAGAGGAGATGGGGTTGTTATATGAGGCTAACATGGCTACATTAGTATGCCCATGATGAGGACTTTGAAAGGTTGTATGATCAGATGTCTGAGGGTCAGCAGCATGAGCATTATACTCTCAGGGATGGATTTTTATTGATGCATGGCAGACTGTGTATTACCAGGCCATTGCGACTCAAGGTTATGATTGAAAGTCATGCTCCATCGTATGCAGGTCATAGAGGTATTGACGCCACGGTAAAAGCAGTGGAGACTTTCTTTTATTGGCCAACCTTGAGAAGAGATGTTGATGCCTTTGTCAGGCAATGCATCATATGTCAGAAGGTAAAGTTTGACCGTCAAAAGACACCAGGGTTAACTCAGCCTTTACCTATTCCAGATAGACCTTGGGAGAGCATTGCCATGGATTTTATATTTGATCTTCCACGGACACAAACGGGAAATGATGGCATTTGGACTATCAGCTCAGTAAGCAGGCTCATTTCATTTCCGTGCGTAAGACGATCAAAGTGGATCAAATGGTGAAGTTGTTCATGGCGAACATCTTCAAGTATCATGGCTTGCCTACGTCTATCATTAGTGACCGTGATCCACGGATGACGAGTTTGTTCTGGAAAGGGTTGTTTGACAACATGGGTACAACTCTCAGGTTTTCATCGTAAGAGGCTAACTCTACAGTGTTGGATCTTCTTAAGTGTTATGTGTCAGAGCACAAGCAATGGGAAAAGTATCTTCCTTTAGTGGAGTTTGCATATAACAACACTATTCATACCTCGACAGGCAAGGCGCCTTTTGAGATTGTGGAAGGAGGGAAGAAGGTAGCACCCATTTTGCATACAAAGGATAAGATCTTTGAGGCTGATCAATATGTGGAGAGTATGGATTAAGCTTATCGGAGAGTTAAGTTGGCACTCCAGAAAACTCAGCAGAAGCAAAAGAAAGCCGCAGACCGTTACAGACGTGCTTTAGAGTTTGCATTTGGTGATTGGGTTCTTTTGCGCTTTGAAAAGGCTAGACTCAAGAAGATGAAGGGTAAAGAGCGCTTATTCCCTAAGTTGAGCATGCGATATTATGGGTCTTTTCAGGTATTGGAAAAGATTGGTGAGGTAGCTTATCATTTGAAGCTACCAGATCACTGGAGGATTCACAATGCTTTTCACGTCTCCTTAGACCTTTCCGTGGGGATGTGCCTGAGGATGTATCAGATGAGGCTCAGCGGGAAGTTGAGGAATTTGATGAGGTTCTTATTCCAGAGCAGATACTGGCACATAAGGAAAGAAAGGTACGAGGTAAAGTTTCCCGTCGCTATCTTGTGAAGTTCAAGAACTATTCACCGATGGATACGAAGTGGATGGAGGAAGGTGACTTAATAGATTCACCTCAGGTTTTGCAACTTTATCTCGATGCCTTTGAGTTAGAGCCGACTCTTGTTGTGGCTCATTCAAGTTCAGCAGAGCATGGGTCTGGAGCATTACCTGATGCTCAAGAGGGGGGTAGCACCTCCACTCCCTTGATACAGACAGGCTCAGATGACATCTAGAGGTCGCTTGGTGCAGTTTTTATCTCACCCGAAGGTACTGATGGTTGACAGTACATCTGATTATGGGACTTCTATGATATATGTGTACTAGTCACATGGGATATTGTGGTTGTGTATGGTTCACAGTGGTATACAACTTGGACTACTACTACGCCATTGGTTTGCAGTGAATGTTGATACATGTGCATGGCTTAGAGAGATTGGGACGCTGATCTTGCCATATTGTATATTTCACTTTGGATATTTTGCTGTATCACCAGAATGCAATCAAGGACGCTTGCCATTTTTCAAGAGGGGGGTATGTCATGACCCTGTGAAAATGGAACAGCACAAGTGTGGGCATGGTGGTTGTTGAGCAAAAAGTATTAAAAGATATACATTTGGGGTGCTCGGACAAATGAGAATGAGGTGTGGACACTTCAGATGTGAAGGGGGACAAAAACATTAATGTTTTTGATGTTTTATTGATGGTTTCCCCTAAGCCTTAGAGGCCCCTAGGGAACTTTAATGTTTATTAAAGTTGGGGCCCTAGGATAAGTTTGGAGAGGGGGCAACTCCACTTTTGGAGTTGCATGCCTCTCTCACCTCTCTCTCTCTCTCTCTAGCTTTTGGGAGTCGTGTAAGCTCTAGCGTGGAGAAGGAGAAAAGAAGCTAGTCGACTGGTTTTTGGCTGTGAAGAGAGCACCCTGAACTGAATATAGGCGATACAGACCACGTGGCTGCAGGCCGTACAATCATGCGGCTGCAGTGCTATTGGGTACTGGCTCAGGCGGCGCTTACAGGTACAGTCAACAGGCTGAAAACAGTACAGACCGTTGTCAGGAAGTGTGCGGTACAGCCAGGAAAGCACGAAACTTCTAGCTGTGAGAGTGAATGTCAAATCCAACAAGGAAACTCACGCACAAAATTTCCCAAAGAGTATTGAACATCACTATTTCCAATGACAATTACATGTGTCAACTTGCCTCAATACATCCTTGAATTCATCCTGATGATTGCACAAAATTGCATACCAAGTGTTTATTCCTTTGCTCATTGACTTCTTTCTCGTAATCCTTTGAACCATTCACATGTAGGCATAACAAGGCCTTCAAATTTTCCCAATATACATGTGACCAGTTACATCCTTTACATCCAGTGCCATCAAAACCATTATATCATGATGCTCTTTTTCACCTGAAAACCTGCCTTAATATTCTAACATTTCACAAGCAAAAGATAGAATACGGCATAGCTATTTCATGTACATAATTTCCAAAACTCAATCAAGCAGAAACAAGGCCATCTTCCCGTGATTTTACAAAACTCCAAGTTCCCCAAAATTTTATCTTGTTCACAAGCTTTCCATATATTCCAAATCTTTTAAGGACTTATATGTCATGCCCTTTTTCTAAAGTAAACAAAGTGGTTTTAAAATTAAGCTTATCTGAATGATGCCACGAGTTAACACTTCGATTTTTTTATTTTTGTTAATCCATAAAGGTCGCTTCAGCGCTGATAACGCGATGAAGAAAGGCGTGATGCAACAGTCGCCTCTGCGCTGACTGTGAGCTTTGATTTTCCAAAAAGCATATCATCATGTAGCACTCAATTTTCCCTTCATTTCTAGCACCTAAAAGCTATGCACAGAAGATATGGCCTTCAAATGAAATCGCCTGGTCGTCAACGCCTCTGTTCCCTGGTTTTTTATTTCTGCAGCCCACAAACTGGTTATATCTCCCATTCCCGCAAGAGATGCGGCGATGCTCACCTTTTGCAACTATCCATGCGGAAAATTCCCAATTAAAAGCTGCGCTCGAATCTTCTCTCCCATTATCTAGTAAATTCTAATAAAAGGAAAAACATTTCCACGTATGCTGCCACCCACACTCCAATGCTTCCCATTGTTTTCCTTTTTAATGCCACACAATGTGCCCCTTAGCGTAATACTCCTAACCTTAGCATTAAGGTAAGGTGCTCAATGCAAGGTAGTTCATCTATTTTTTTTATTCCCCCGCATTCAATAAGTTCCTCGACACTGCAATGTCCATTGAGTCTCCATTACTTTTGATGCCTCCATAGTGTATAAATCATCATATTGGCCATGTGATTTATAGACTCCCCAATTATTCATTCAAGTATTTTCCCATATCTTCATAAATACATTCCTTTGTGCATTGGCATACCCTCATGTTTGCATTCCATAAGATTCACTGATTTGACCCAATCGATACCATTTAGCAGAACCATCACCCTCCACACTCATATACAAAAACTCCTAGATCTGACTCAGCCTCAGCTTGTCTTATTGAACCTTATATACAATATGAACATATGTACATGGCATCATATAATGACTCGTCATGGCACATAACCTCATGCATCTGGATGTGTATTTGACGGCCTCACATGCACGGTTTCACATCATAGACGTGCCATGGCACGACATCCACCCCCTCTAAACCTGCACATCCTCTGGTATGTGGCAAATCATCATCAAGGTCCACATATAACTGGATGTCGTCTTCATCTTCTGCAGTTCCAGGAAGATCATCCTCTTCCTCTTCAACCATATCCATACTTCCACTGTCAAGCTTCTCATCCTGAATCTCTTGTGAATCAAAAGGATCACCATCATGCCTTCTTTTAAATATCTTGATTCTTTTGCCAGCCACAAGATTCTTTACATCTGTTCCATCAAGCTCACACAGAGTATACGTGGCATTTCCATGCACATGCTTGACAATGTAAGGGCCAAACCATCTTTTTGCAAATTTTCTTTGAACAGTGAATTGGTTGTCAAGACTACTATCATACATTAGAACCCAATCACCTTCTTCAATAGGTTTTGGCCGGAGTCTGTGTCTACTATCAAATCTTTCTTTATTTTTCAGCCTTGCATCTTTCAAGCGAGCTTTAGCAAGCTCTACATCTTCAGGCCTCCTCTCCAACTGTCTTATTCGCAATGCAAGGAGGTCATCTCTGCTCAATCCTTCCACCTAGGGCAATACATTCCAAGTTAGAATTACTTCTTCAACTGGCATCACTGGCTTCTGACCATACATCAATTCTGCAGGCATGTATCCTGTCACTGAGCTATGAGTTGTACGGTCAGCCCACAAGGCATATGGTAGCAGCTTTGGCCACTCTCTCATCCTTTCTCTGCATGCCTTAGCCAAAGCTTTAATGATTGGAGGATGTCCTCGCTCACTTTTCCCATTGCCCTCAGGATTGTAAGCACATGTTAGGGACAGTTTGATACCAATTCTAGAGAAGAATTCCCTTGCTTCTTCAACATCTAGCTCACCCCTATCAGCTGTTATTTTCCCAACACAACCATATCGGCAGATCACATCTTCCAAGAGAAATTTGCATACTGTTTCCGTACTCTTTGTTCTAAGAGCACGCCCTTCTACCTGATTTGTCAAATCTTCTCTTGCAAGTACAATGTACCGCATCTGCCAAATTCCCAAAGGCATTGTAACTAGATCCACTACCCATTTGTAGTGCATGGCAGGTGGGTAGGTTGGTTGCAAGCCATCACGATGCCGCACATTTGAGTACATTTGACATACCATGCATGTTTCCACATATTGGGAAATATCCTTGTACATTCCTTTCCACCAATATTTTTCCTTTATTTTGGTAAAGGTGGCCCACACACTTCTATGTCCAGCCCAGAGACTCTCATGGAATTCTTTCACAAGCTTTCCTTGAGTCTCTTTATCACATATGACTCTCTGTGGCATAGCATTCCTCTGTTTAGGATGCTTCCAGAGATACCCATCCTTTAGGAAATAACCATATGCTTTTCTGCGGATCCTCTTAAATTCTGAGTCAGACCAATTTTCTTGCCTTGTCAGAGTTCTCAAATATTGACCAATAAGCAACCAATCTCCTTCATATATTTCCTCAATAAAAGACTCAAGTGCATTTGATAGGCAAATATGATCCCCTTTTGCATATGCTGTAGTATAGAACTTTGTACCCACATCATCAATGTCACTAATCATCTCTTTCTCATCTTCATACCTGGCCCTTGATAGCATATCTGCAACTGGATTATCTTTTCCCGCAATATGCTCAAACTCAAGATTTAGTGACTTGATATAAGCAATCCACCTAAGCATAGCAATATCTGGAGTGGTACAACTTGCTATCATCCCAAGAAGTGGCAAGCAATCAGTTTCCACTAGTACAGATGTCCCAATAAGATATTCTTTTTCACATTTTAGAGCAGTGACTATCCCCCATAATTCTCTCTTGATCTGTGGATACTTTCGTTGCCGAAAGCTTAATACTTTTGCTCCAAATCTAAGTACATACCTATGATCATCCTCATCATCTTGCCCTACTGCCCATCCTATCCCAGTAGGACTAGTATCAACTGTAACAATCACAGGCCTGCCACACTCATAATGTGCCTTTCTCAAAATGGGTGATGATTGGAGCAAATATTTCAGCTTCCGCATAGCTTTAATATGTACTGCACTCCACAAAAATTTTTGATTTTTCCTCAAAAGTTGATAAAGAGGATCTGCTACATGTGCATAATGTGGGATCCAAATAACATAAAAGACACATGCTCCAAGAAATCTCCTCAGCTCTGTAACATTAATGCATGTCTCTTTCATTCTTTGTATTGCATCTATTTTGGCTGGACAAGGTCGGCGTCCACTAGTACTACAAAGATGTCCCACTATTAGTACTTCTCCAACTCCAAACACTGATTTCAGCCCAGATAAAGTAAGATTCACTTCTTCAAGCCTGGATAGAATCATGTCACAATCCTTTATATGATTTGCCACAAACTTGCGGCACCCTTTTGAATCCAAATCCCCATCTTTGTCTTTCTCATCACAGCCCTTTATTGGCACGCCATCCAGAAATGGCATAGTTTTTTGTGGTATGAAGTCTCGTAAGACTTTATTCATTCCATTCATCATATGTGCCACTGAGTTAGTGGCTCCCTGTGGTAAGGTACACATCCTTACTAATCCCAAAGGAGTTCTCATTGTGGTCAAGTCCCTACTTTGTATATCCAGCTGGAACTGATCATATCCCGAATACAGATCACCCATAGAGTATATAGCTTTCCCTGCAAATGCTTCTGCAAACTCATCCACAATTGGACCTGCTCCCACATTCTTGATTGTGACTTTGTTTACAGGTTGCATGTCTTGAATAAAGCGCAATGTCCCATTTTTCTTTGGTACAGTAAACCATCTGTTGGAATATGGGGCACATGAAGGCTCCAAGATTCCCATCCTGATCTTTTCCTTTAGTAATTCCATCAACTTTGGCAAGAGAGCCTTTGGTACTGGAATTGGCCGTAGGTTCCAGGGCACATGTGGAACAGTAAAGATCACCATTGGTGCTGTTACACTTGGATCAACACAGCCTATCTCATGCGGCTGAAAGGCAAAAGCTTTCCCATGTTTTACAAGCATCTTCTCAAAGCATTCCCTTTCAACCGGCAACAGAAAATCCTTCTCACCAATCTTCAGCTCTTTTAGAGTTTCTTGAGTAAATTTATGCCCAATTTTCTTCGGATCTCTAAGATTTGGCTGCATAGAAGCTTCATCTATCTTCTCCTTGCTTCCCGGTGGCAAGGGCAAGGCAACTGGTTTCACCTTCTTTGCAACCGTTTTGTACTTTGTATCAACATGAGCATCCATCTTACAATTCATGTTTTTACATTCCACCCCCTCAAATTCCTGGATTATGTCATACATCTCCACAGATGACACCTTTATCATTTCATTTCCACCCTGTAAGCATGCTCTTCCCATATCAAAAAGCACATCCATAGTATCTATAAATGACACCTCATCAAGCACCCCTGAAATAAACTCATTCTTCCCCAAAAGACCACACTGCTCAAAACTTTTTTGTTCATTTTGTATATGTTTTCGCATGCCGTGCTTCAAATCCTTGCTTTTTACAAAAACCAGTGACCCATAGCTGGAGAATCCCTGAAAATTTGCTGAAAAGCTGAGTCCTGCGAGAACTCATTTCCCCTTGTACCATTGGAATCCCGCTTTACAATGGCACCTGGCCAAAATCCCTCATCTCCCTGTAATTCATGAACTCTCTGTTTATCTTTGGGAGTGACTGTGCCCGAAGAGATTCACGATTCCTTTCATGATTAATGCAAACTGTCAAAAACTGAACAGCTTTTTTGCCATCTTTACTCCTTATTCTTGTATAAGCTGAACCATCATCCAAAACCTTTGTTTCCATCCTTACAGCTGTAATGTAGGGTTGCCCAAGAATGAGGGGATACGATGACATCTCCTGAACAAAGAAATTCTGATCATCCTTCACATCCCCTATAGTTACCCTTACATTTGGACATGCTGCATAAAGCTCTCCAGATGAATTATTAGCTGCTTTAATCATCCACCCATGATCCACATCCATTGGCCACTTACATTTGTTGTAGAGATTTTTAGCCATAAGATTTATTTCAGACCCATGATCAATTAGAGCGACATATGGCTCTTCCAAATCACTTATCTTGACAAGGGTTTCAGTGGTTGCTCTTGCCCAATGGCTCCTGGAGTAATGACTCTTTGTAAGAACTTCTTTTTCATCATCCTCTTCCACAAAGCGCACTTGTCGTGCCCCTTCAGCAGAGTGATTACATTCCACCACATTTTCTCTCTCTTCCTTTTTCTGTACCTGTACTCCATGAGTCTTGGAAGTGCTTGCCTCCCCTTGTGATGGAATAGATTCAATTATGGACTGCCTTTTTCTTCGTATAATATCAATTATCTCATCATGAAATTCTTTCTTTGCAATCCCCAAGACTTCCCCTAGTGTGAATTCCACCCTACTGTTTAGAATCCTTTCTTCAAGTACCCTTTTGAGATCTGTTGCAACTTCAATATCAGATTGAAGCTTATAGAGTGGACTTTTCCCTTTACCCTTCTCCTTCATTTTTGCTGGCACTTCTTCCATTGAAACATCCTGTGGAGATCTGCTATGCTGTGGAGGCATATGTGATGGCCCAGGATCCTTCTTTTCACTTCCACGTGTAACTCTTTTTGATGGCCCTCCTTCCTCATTTTCCCTTTTACGCTTCTCCTCTACCTGTGCCTCATTATTTTGGCATTTGGCAATATAGGCATGAATGGATAAAGAATCCACAGGCTCCTCCCAGCCAGTCTCAAGACGTATACAATCACCTGCCTCATGCAAAGCTTGCTTTGACACTTTCTTTGACGCAATTAATTCCATTGTTGATGGCCAGAAATCCTCATTCTCATAATCCTCATCATTCTCAAATCCCTGCTTTAATTGACCAACCTTTAATCCATAGGTTGCTGCTTCAACCATAGAAATGGCATGACTAGCAGCCATATCCTCTACCAACTTTTTCATCCCTCCTTTCCCAAAGTTTGTACTCAATGGAAGACCAATCTCTGTAAGATGGATTTTCCCATCTTTGAAAAACACAAGTTGATTTTTAAGAGCTTCTTTATAGCTAGCACAATCCTTCTTTGCATGCTCTGGGTCATCACACCATATGCATCTATATGTAAACCCTTCTTTGCTTTGAGGCCTTTGCATAGAAGCCTGCCCCAATGGTAGACCTTTTTCTTCAATCCTGGACATCTTCAATTTTAAGTCACGCATACCCTTGATAAGCTCATCCATCGGCCCATCTATCTTTGGAATTGTAGCAGCTGGTTTGGATAGATTCTCAGGGGTGACAGCAGTTATGGGGGTTGCAGAGCCCATCACCATTTTATCCCTCCTTCGCTGCCGCTTTGCTAACATAGTGACTGCATCCTCAACATCATTCCAATCACTCTTTAATCCCTGCTCTGTATTCTTATCCTCAAGGAGGATTTCCAATTTCTCCTGGAGATCTTTCCCAGCTGCTTGCAAGAAGAGCTCTGTTTTTTCTCTATTCAAAGTTGCACGCTCTATCCTTGACAACTGGGCATAACGCTTCTCAAACTCTCTTAGCAATTCTGTGGCAGAAATTCCCATTTTAGATTTTGTGGCCCATTCCAAGAAAGTTCGTTTGGTCACTCACTCAGAATCCTCCATGAAATATTCATCCTTTAAAGCAAGCTTGAACTCTTCCCAATTTCTGCCACCCTGTGCTGTCTGCAATCCTTTTATGCGCTCTCTTATTTCAGGAACGCATACCAGCTCGAAACTTCGAACCATATCCTCCTCAGTCACCCTGTTTAGCTCCATCTCCTTTATATAATTGCGCAGGTACTTTGTAATGTCCTTCCCATCAAATTGATCCACCTTTTTCACAATTGATTGTAATGCCTTGGTCGTGGAAATTTGTCCCCTCTCAGCAGCTTGTTGCTGTTGCATGTACATGGTAAACATTTGAAACATCTGCATAACTCCGAGGTCAAAATGAACCCCCTGACCCTCAGAATTCTCAGCCATAGCTTCCCTGTATATTTCATCACACTCTCACCCCAGCAGTTTCACGTCGGGTTCACCAAAAGATGTCAGGAAGTGTGCGGTACAGCCAGGAAAGCACGAAACTTCTAGCTGTGAGAGTGAATGTCAAATCCAACAAGGAAACTCACGCACAAAATTTCCCAAAGAGTATTGAACATCACTATTTCCAATGACAATTACATGTGTCAACTTGCCTCAATACATCCTTGAATTCATCCTGATGATTGCACAAAATTGCATACCAAGTGTTTATTCCTTTGCTCATTGACTTCTTTCTCGTAATCCTTTGAACCATTCACATGTAGGCATAACAAGGCCTTCAAATTTTCCCAATATACATGTGACCAGTTACATCCTTTACATCCAGTGCCATCAAAACCATTATATCATGATGCTCTTTTTCACCTGAAAACCTGCCTTAATATTCTAACATTTCACAAGCAAAAGATAGAATACGGCATAGCTATTTCATGTACATAATTTCCAAAACTCAATCAAGCAGAAACAAGGCCATCTTCCCGTGATTTTACAAAACTCCAAGTTCCCCAAAATTTTATCTTGTTCACAAGCTTTCCATATATTCCAAATCTTTTAAGGACTTATATGTCATGCCCTTTTTCTAAAGTAAACAAAGTGGTTTTAAAATTAAGCTTATCTGAATGATGCCACGAGTTAACACTTCGATTTTTTTATTTTTGTTAATCCATAAAGGTCGCTTCAGCGCTGATAACGCGATGGAGAAAGGCGTGATGCAACAGTCGCCTCTGCGCTGACTGTGAGCTTTGATTTTCCAAAAAGCATATCATCATGTAGCACTCAATTTTCCCTTCATTTCTAGCACCTAAAAGCTATGCACAGAAGATATGGCCTTCAAATGAAATCGCCTGGTCGTCAACGCCTCTGTTCCCTGGTTTTTTATTTCTGCAGCCCACAAACTGGTTATATCTCCCATTCCCGCAAGAGATGCGGCGATGCTCACCTTTTGCAGCTATCCATGCGGAAAATTCCCAATTAAAAGCTGCGCTCGAATCTTCTCTCCCATTATCTAGTAAATTCTAATAAAAGGAAAAACATTTCCACGTATGCTGCCACCCACACTCCAATGCTTCCCATTGTTTTCCTTTTTAATGCCACACAATGTGCCCCTTAGCGTAATACTCCTAACCTTAGCATTAAGGTAAGGTGCTCAATGCAAGGTAGTTCATCTATTTTTTTTATTCCCCCGCATTCAATAAGTTCCTCGACACTGCAATGTCCATTGAGTCTCCATTACTTTTGATGCCTCCATAGTGTATAAATCATCATATTGGCCATGTGATTTATAGACTCCCCAATTATTCATTCAAGTATTTTCCCATATCTTCATAAATACATTCCTTTGTGCATTGGCATACCCTCATGTTTGCATTCCATAAGATTCACTGATTTGACCCAATCGATACCATTTAGCAGAACCATCACCCTCCACACTCATATACAAAAACTCCTAGATCTGACTCAGCCTCAGCTTGTCTTATTGAACCTTATATACAATATGAACATATGTACATGGCATCATATAATGACTCGTCATGGCACATAACCTCATGCATCTGGATGTGTATTTGACGGCCTCACATGCACGGTTTCACATCATAGACGTGCCATGGTTGCAGGGGAAACAGTACAGATAGTCGTTGTCAAGTGCAGACTGGTACGAACTGCTCCACGGGTGTAGAACCACGTGCTGACTTGGTAAGCTCTGAATTTGTTCATCTATCTTTCTTTCCATTGGTCTATGTCTGCTGCAGAGTTGTGCTATCTGGCCCCTTGTGAGAGGGGGGGTATGGCAGATTGAAAAGGGTGGAAACAGAGATGGGACAGTGAATGTATATTTGTGCTGAGTTGTTGGATCATGTGCATGAGATATGCGAGATGTATGCTCAAGGCTGTCCTGCTAAATGGTCTTGGCTGATCAGAGGGGAGTACAGAGTGTTGCTTTGAGACACAGATCTGTGTGTGTGAATCCTCTGTGCTAAGAGGTATTGTGGGCTGCCAGATTGGACATACAGGTGTATTCTCTTGACTGGTTTTGTTGTACTCACCCTTACATATTTTTGAAATTGAATAAAGAAATACCGCAAGGGGCACCAAGCTTTGGGGCCAACACGTGTCGTTCTCTTTTCAGATTTGGGGCACTCTAGCTCCAATCAAATTTGTTTTCATATCTAGACTACAAGTGGAAGGGTGACTGCTAGTCTACCGCACTTTGGTTTCCACCAGTAGAGGCCGGTTTCAAGGTTCCGTTGTGCTGGGACCAATCATCAACTTTCTTAAGGGGGTGAGCTCGTCGTTGACTCGAGGAAAGTCATCGCTGAAAAATTCAGCAAATATGTCTGATACAAAAGACGAGTACTTTTATCATGAAGAGGAAGAGCAAGAGACCTCTCCTGAGAGAAATGCATGTGAGGATATTTTTGCAGGAGAACAGGCTGCAGATGATGAGCATTATGAGGATGTAACACAGCCAGAAGATGTGCCTGGGAAAGAGGATATTGATGCTTGGTTGAAAGAGGATGATGATGATGTGCCTGGGAAAGAGGATGATGATGCTTGGTTGAAAGATCATTTGGCTAGTGTTATGGATGTGTTTATGCAGCTCACACAAAGTGAGAAGTTTGCTGAATTTGTGAGATCCCGTACAGAGCCCGAAAAGAAGAAGAAGAAGGTGCGTTCTAAGAACCTTCCTCAAGGTCATAGTGGTGCCATCCCACAGGATCCATCTTTTGGACAGTTTTCGAACATGCAGCATGCTTATGGTGCTAACTCTCAGAGTTCCTTCTTTGGACAGCCATCTATTCCTCAGCAGACTATGCATCCAGGTTATTTTGGTGGTGGCTCTGCGTTTCAATCTATGACTGGGGATTATCCTCAGGGAGGCATGGGTATGCCAGGGCCTTTTGGAGCTAATTTTCAGCCTGGTATGCAGGGGAATATGTATGGTGGTATGCAGTCCGGTATGCAAGGAAATATGTTTGAGGGCATGCAACCTGGAATGCAAGCAAATATGTATGGTAGTATGCAGCCAGGTATGCATAATGGTATGTTTGGAAACATGGCTAGAATGTATGGCATGCCAGGTGTGGGAATGGGTAATGTTGACCCTATGATGGGCATGAATGTTGGGGTAGCAATCTTGCGAAGCCACTTCCATATGATAATCTAACGCCTATGGGAAAGGCGAAACATTATAAGGAAGGGGGAGCTGCTGTGAAATTTGATACATTCAATGGAGCCAAAGATAAATTAAAAGCACTTACCTTTTTATAGCAGTTTGATGCTGCTTTTTCTGGTGGGAATTACACAGTCCTCTAAAGTGAGGAAAGCTGCCACTTTTCTCAAAGGCAATGCTTTGCAGTGGTGGTCTACTGTTCTTCTGCAGGGCATAGCACCCACTACTTGGGTAAAATTTAAACAGGTTTTCTCTTTTGTATGGCTCACATCTACATTTGAGGTGGATGTTTTTTTTTTTTCCGAGAAAAGATCCTTTCATTAGTTATGTAAAAAACGCCCGTAGGGCTACAAAAGAGATCTCTCCTGCTCCTAACAGAGAGAAGAGCAGTGAATACATCATGGCAGCCCGGGAGACTCTCCCTAGGTGCTGCAAAATACAAGCATCAGTCTAAAGAACTAAGCGGCTAAATCATACAATAGGGGGGGGGGGAAGAGCCAAACAGGTGGCCTGTAGTGCCAACGCGGGGATCCCGTGTGTAGGGTGTAGAACGGGCCGCAGCGCCAAGTGGTGTGAAAGGCCTGGCGCCGTAAGATCGCCTCATCTGAGTCTCCCCGGATACGGTCGTACTGTCCTCGCAGGGTGTGGATCAACTCCTGCCAAATCCCCCGAACAGTCTCTGCTGGTGGCTCTAATCTCCCCTCAAAGGCCGTAAAGCACCGGGCCCTCCAGGTGAACCAGATGGTGAGGCTGCTGAGGAGCTCCCATCGTAAATCCCTCTCCTGTGTCCAGCTGGCGGACGAGAAATCCGGTGCCGGAACCAGGCGAGGCTGGCCCCTAATAAATCTGATGGCCTGACTGCCCTGCTCCATCTCATAGCCCATAGCAGGCCCTGACGAAGTCGACCAAGCAACGGCACCCCACGTAAACATACCCTTTGGAGAGAGGGGGGCCAGAATACGCAGCATCCGCAGCCAAATCTGCTGTGCCTGAGGGCAGTCCCAAAGGCAATGTCTCTGTGTCTCCATAGGGTGGCCGCATCGGACGCAGGCCGCCGGAAGACCGCTGTAAACAAGCCAAGTGCCAACTGCTGAGCCC
The DNA here is from genome assembly GCF_041138505.1 of Cibotium barometz. Classification (NCBI taxonomy): domain Eukaryota; kingdom Viridiplantae; phylum Streptophyta; class Polypodiopsida; order Cyatheales; family Cibotiaceae; genus Cibotium; species Cibotium barometz. The sequence continues at coordinate 57,692,406 of NC_141046.1, read as the reverse complement.
CTGTGGGCGACCAGCCACTGAAAAGCCGAGATCCTGCGGGCCTGTCGACTAGCCCAGAGCCGAGCCCAGAAATCCTCCAGGAACTCCTGTGATAGTCCCTGCAATCGCCAATGCCCCGCTGCCGCTGGAGAAACCGTCCTCCTCGCCGTCAAAATATGTCGTCCCAGCCGAACAGTATACTGGAAAAAGGTGATCTCTGTGGCCTCAAGGGATGCATAAGGATCATGCCACTCGTACTCCCCGGGGTCCCACTGTAGCCGGGCCAAGGGGCGCGCTGCATATGCCCATATGCGCCAATCCGGGAGCACGTCAGCAGGGTCGGGGTCAATATGCCACTTCCGAGAAGCGGCAGCCACTACCCGAATCCTCTGAAAGGTGCACTCTGCAACCAAAGGCGACTCCACCTCCACTCTCTGGAGTCTGCCCTCATCCTGAATCTCATAATAGAGGCATCTGCCATCCTCAGTGCTAGCTCTGACAGCAATCAGGATCTCCAACTGTGTAAAGGCTCCCATCCACCGTGGGGCCACTGGCTCGAGAGGTGTGAACCACTCCTCTGTAAGTGCCTCCTGAATATCATCCCTCATAATCAACCCCCCTCTGAAGTGACTCAGCCTCTCCACCTGGGTCTCCTCTGGTAGACTGCAGAAAGCCTGCCAGTCTCCAAAACTACGAGCTGGGCCTCCCGCTAAAGGTCCCCAGGCTAGACGAGGCCGAGAACCCAGCATATGACCCTGCTCTGTACGAACCGCTGGGCTCCAGATGAGCGGCTGCCTGGCCCGCTCCTCAACACAAGAAGGAGGCCGCTGAGAGAGCCCCGGTCTCAGCAGCTCCCAAGCTCTCAGGATACTCAAAGCAAATCTGTCCTCCCATCCTCTACTGAGGCCTGTCCTCCTCATCTCTATGAAGATCCAGCGAATCTTTGGTGCCCAAGTACCCCCTGCAGGAGGCGCCCGGGCCTGCAGTCGCTGCAAGAGGAGCTCTTTCCAAGGCTCAGCGCGCCTGGAAGCAACCCCCGAACAATAAGCTTCCCCAATAGGGCTCTACTCTGATCGACTGGATCTATAATGCCCAAACCGCCCTGAGCCAGCGGAAGTGTAATAACTGCCCATGCAACCTTTGCCCGAGCTGGCTGACCGTCCCGCCCAGACCACAGAAAGTTCCTGATCAGCCTCTGTACCTGGCTGATGCAAGAGCTCGAGAAAATCCAGCAAGACGTAATGTACCACATAGTCGCTAACAGCACCTGATTTGCCACCACCACCCTCCCAGCCAAGGATAGTCGAGCTGTACTCCAATACAATAGCTTCTTCCGAATGCTCAGAAGAAGCGGGGCAATCTGCTGCTCAGGTGACAAATCGAGGCCAATCTGGCATCCCAAATACCGCACTGCTGTGCCCGGAGGAATCCATCTAAAACCGGGGTCCGGGCTCCATGCCGGAGTGGGAGCACTACTGATCCAAAAGGCCACTGTCTTGCGCCAATTGATCAATGCTCCCGAAGCTGCACTAAAAACCTGGAGCGACTGCTCTGCCCGAATAAGATTGGCCTCTTGGCCATGCAAAAATAAGCCCGTGTCGTCTGCAAACTCAGCATCAAGCAAATCCTCCCCCCGGACTGGGAGCTGGAGTCCTCTCAAACCAACCTCCTCTGCCGTCAAATACATACTCATAGCCTCCGCAAAGACGAGAAAAAGGAAAGGGGCGAGAGGACACCCCTGACGGACTGATCTGGTCAGCTCAAAACTCGGCCCCCGACCTCCTGCAATCAGCACCTGGCTGCGAGATGTGGAATACAAAGCTGCCACCCCTCTGATCCATCCTGGCTCAAAGCCCAGGCGTAGCATAGTGCCCTCTAAGAATCCCCAATCAACTCTATCGTATGCCTTCTCAAAATCGAGAAGCATCACGACCAAGTCCTCGCCAAGAAACCTAGCTCGGGCCGTCGCCTCCCAGAAAGTAAAGATGTTGTCAAGGATACTGCGCTCCTTGACAAATCCTGTTTGAGTAGCATGAATCAACTCCCCCAGGAAGGGCTGGATCCTCAAACTCAAGGCCTTTGCTAAGACCTTGTAGACAGTATTGAGGATCGTAATAGGCCTCCAATGCCGAATGTCATCCGATACTCCCTCCCCCTTGGGGATAAGATAGATCAAGCCCTCTGAAAAGCTCTGCGGCATCACCCCAGTGTCCAAAACATGCTGAAAGCCCCTGCGGAGGCCTGGCCCCAAAAGGTCCCAATAGTGCATAAAAAAGGCCGGCGTCAGTCCGTCCTCCCCTGGGCAACTATGTCGCCGGCAGGACCCTCAAGGCCTCGGCAAGCTCAATCTCTGACAGAGGCGCACCTAGAACTGTGCGCATATGGTCTGTGACCCTCCTCTGCACATGGGCCCACACAGTCTGTCTGCACACATCTCGATCCTCAGTGGCAGGCTCCGCTGAAAGCAGGTCACTATAAAAAGCAGTGGCAATGGCTCTGATCTCCCCGAGCTCAGTAGCTATCGATCCATCCGGTCTACCAAGCTGGCGAACTCCTGCTCGCGCATGACGGGGTCCAGTGATCTCAAAAAACTCCCCAGTCACTCTATCACCAAGCTGCGTCCACTGAGAGGCCTGACGACGATAGTAAAACTCATGTCTCTGCTCCTCTACCTCTCTAACCTCCTGGCGTGCCTGGCTCAGCTGGGACGCCACCCACTCACATGTAGGCTGCTGCTCCTGAAGGCGCTGTAGCGAAGCAAGGCTGCGTCTCAGCCGTTGCTCCCGCTCGCGAATCTCTCCCAGTCGTGTCTCTCAATGTCCTCAGCGAGACTGGGATCTGCAAGTACCCTCTCTGGGATCCTCAACTGCAAGCTGGGCTCCCGTGTCCCCTCCTCCAATGTCAATATAACTGGCGCATGATCTGAAAATGAGGTGCCAGCAAGAATGCCGACGGAGCCCCCTCGCTCCCCTAACCAATCGCCCACATAAAAGCGATCAATCCGAGATAGATTAGTCCCTCCCTGCCGGCGATCCGACTGAGAGAAACTAAGACTGTCCTGAGACCGGGAGAAAGCCCCATGCTGCCATGCATCAGTGATCCTCAGTGACATGCAAAACCGGTCCCAAGCTGCAAGCTCCGTGCCATGCACTGTAACATGACTGCCTCCCACCCTATCTGCCGGGTCCTCGAGCATGTTGAAGTCTCCCCCAACACACCAATGTGCGTCCTCTGGCAATGCATCTGTAACCTGAGTCCAAAACTCTGCTCTGGCACTAGCATGATTGGGCGCATAGATGTTGAGCACACCCAATAGCTCATCATGCATCCTCAGAATGACATACTGTGCTCTACCAGGCACAATGATCCCTCGATCCACAATGGCCTGCCGCCATACATCTGCAATAACCATGCATACTCCTCCCTGTCCACCCAAAGGACCAAACCCTGCAGACCAAAAAGTGTCCCATCTACCAGGCATCACCGAACCATATCTCCGGATCCTGCTCTCACCCAAGTGGTGCTCCTGCATCATCAAAATGTCAATGCTGCCACCAACCAGGCATCTCTGAAGCTCCTGCCTCAAGCAACCTCGATAGCGTATAAAGTGTGCTCCGCCAAGGCCCTGTACATTCCATGAGATGATCCTCATGGATGCCCTGCTGAGGTGGATGCTGTCTCAGCCGTACGGCGGGCCTTCGCAAGCGGCTTGGATGGAGAGTAGTCCCCATCCAAACGGCTGCGAATCTGCCCACCCGGTGTACTGCAAGAATCCCGGATCAGGCGCCAGTGGCTGTGGCCCATGGCGACTGCCTCCTGCTCTGACAGAGAAACCTCGTGTATACTCACATATCCAGGGTCGCGCGCCAAGTCTGCCACTATGCGCACGACCAAATGCCGAATCCCTGAGGTATCCACACTCCCGGGATCCAAGAAAAAATGAGCCAACTCCCAAAGTCGGCCTATCACATCAGTCACCTCCAAATCGCTCATGTGGTGAGAAAACTCAACTGCTTGAGTCTTCAAAGTGCTGAGAGCGAGCTCTAGAGTCCACTCCTGATCACAAGGTCCACATAGAGGGAACGAGAAGGCCACCGCTGAGTCTAGTGCCTCCTCCCCGCGGGCCGGAGGTATCACTACATGAACTCGAATGGGTGCTGGCTCATGGGGGCCCTCTGCTCCAAAAAGCCGTGTAAAGGTATAATCAAAGGCCTCCGAGCGCTGTCTAATGCCAAGGCGACTCAGCCGACTGCGGATAGATGAAATCCGTGAGGCCCTAATCGGCATAGGTCTCCTCTGTGATGCTCGAGCGAGGTCAGTGCTCAGCGCTCTCCGGACTGCAGGTGAGCGCCAGGGAACTGCCAGGGTCTCCCGGGAAGGTGAGGCGGGCGGAGGGGGAGGAGGGGGAGGCGAGGGAGGTGGAGAGGGAGCCGCTGCCGAAACCGGAGCGGAGGCGGGAGGAGGCGAAGGTGGAGACGAGGCGGTGGGAGGGGACGGGGGTGGGGGGGGTGAAGAAGGGGGAGCTGGCATCTCCTGGTCCTCAGTCGCTGCAGGCGTCTCCTCCTGAAGGGGAGTAAAGCTGTTCCTCACGGGAACCCAGTGAGGCTGAGACTGTGGCTGCTGCTGCAGCGGTCTCTGGGCGTGCTGCTGTGGCTGTCTCCCTCGGCGGCGCCCCTGTCCAGGCTGCCACTCCGAGGTCTCTGTGGCCTGAGCAGGTGTCCCGGAGGCAGCCTGCCGAGCCGAATCTGTGGGCGGGCCATCAGTAGCCTGCTGCTGTGGTGGTGAGGGTCGGGGTCTCCTGCGAGGGCAGGCCTTGGCCAGATGACCGACCTGCCTGCAAATGAAGCACTGGTTCGGGAGCCCCGAGAACTCCACTCTCTGATCTATCCACCCCCCCCTATCCTAGGTAGCTGAATGACCTTAGGAAGGGAGGAGATATCAGATACCAACACTCTGACCGAAGGTAGCCCAGCTGCTCTAGCCACCACTGAAGCTGCTGAGGGGCCCGTCTCAAGAACCGAGCCCACCAATGCTCCGAGCCTGGAGAGGAGCGGAAGATACTCCCGGCGGAGACCAGGGAAACAAACTGTAATATGGAAGAGGCGCTCTCCCTGCTCCGCCCCGCAGCTGGGTCAAATCCATGCTGCCAAGGCCTGAAGAAAGCCCGAGCACCCCTGATGTCCAGAGGACTCATGGCAAGGACCTTGGCAAAACGCTCTGGGCGGCCTCGAACTCGATCTGATAATGTCCCCGGCCCAAGAGCTGTACATCCAGGATCTTGCCCACATCTGCTAGAAGGCGGGGCCTGAAGAAGATCCCTGATCTCCCCTCTGCTGGGGCGAGTGCCGACTATACGGCAGATGGTGGAATGAGCCTGGAGGCGTTCCACCTCTGCGGTGAGGCTCGCTTCCTCTTCCGGCGAAAGAGAAAGCCTGATGGGGATGACCTCGGCGGGGGCGGGCGAGGGGGCTGCGGATGAGTCCCTCTGAGGCGAGGCGGGAGGAGTCTCCATCAGAGTCTGAAGCTCAGGCGAAGGCGAGGCGAAAACGGGAAACCTGCAAGAAACGGGCTGCACACGAAGAGGCGGATGCTTCAAAGTGTGAGAATTTGGAAGACTATAATAAGAAGTTTTGGGAAGCTTTACTCCCCCAGTGACTTCTTACCGTGCAGTGCCTTTGTCTGAGCAGGTAGAGAAGTATTGTTGTGGGCTGCCCAAAGAGGTGCGAGATTATTGTATCAAGACTCGAGTAACGAACATGTCACAGATGATAGAGAATGCTATGACAGCTAATGCATTACAGGATCATCCGAGTTTAAAGGAAGTAAGAACTCGAGCAAGAAAGCTGAAAAATCTGGGCATGCTTCGCGTGATGCTAAAGGGTCTTCAGAGACGCGGTATAAGAAGTTGCCAATGCCCAAGAGAACTTCTGAGGAAAGACAGCAGAGATGCTCGGAAATGTTTTTATTGTACTGAAGAGGGACATATGTCATTTAATTGTCCCAAAAGAAAGTCCCAAAAGGACTCTGACAATAAAGGAGAGCCCAAGTCAAAGAAACCAAAACCTTCTGCAGGGTTAGTTCCTGATCTTGTGGGGGAACAGCCAGGTGGTGAAGAGACAGAGTTGTGCAGGGCATGGGGCAAAGTGAGAGATCAGGATGCCTTGATATTCTTTGACACAGGTGCTAGAGCCAACTTTATTTCACCAGATTTGGCTGGCCGATTGGGGATTCGTGCAAGAGGAGATGGGGCCGTTATATGAGGCTAACATGGCTTGTCCAGGGTATGCAGAACCCGTTACTCCTATCATTGGGAAGCTTAGGCTTCATTTGCAGGGTTATGTGGACAACGAGAGTTTTTCATCATGCCTCTTGATGGCTGTAATGTTTTGTTGGGTATGCCATGGTGCCACAGAGTACATGCGGTGGCAATTTCACTCACTTTGACTCATAGAGGGAAAGAACATGTATTGGATGTGAAACTCAAAGGGGAATTTGTTCCTATTGTATCCGCTTCGGCAATTTCATCAGTAATGAAAAAGCATCTTTCTGCGTACTTGGTTTATGTAAAGGATGCACAAGATGATGAGTCTAAGTCTAATTTGTCTATGTTAGATAAGGACAGGACTGATTTCTTATGTGGGTTCCAAGATTGTTTTTCCGAGTCATTACCAGGGGAACTTCCCCCTGAGAGGCCAGAAGATCATGCCATTGATCTAATTCCGGGTAGTACTCCACCAAATAGACCGCCTTACCGTGTTAGTGCAGCCCAACATAAAGAAATTATGAGTCAGGTACAGGAACTTTTAAATAAAGGGTTGATACAGCCTAGCTCGTCACCCTTTTGCTCACCTGTACTCTTAGTGCAAAAGAAGGATGGTTCTTGGCGCATGTGTATTGACTACAGGGCGCTGAACAAGAATACCATCAAGAATCGATTCCCCATACCGAGGATCGATGACATTTTGGACCGCTTACAGGGCTCCACAGTCTTTAGTCGCATTGACTTGAAAAGCGGGTATCATCAGATACGTATTAGACCCGAGGATGTGCATAAGACAGCATTCCGAACCACGTTTGGATTGTATGAGTTCTTGGTTATGTCCTTTGGTTTGACAAATGCACCTGCCACATTTAACAGAATGATGGACAGGATTTTCAAGCCTCATAGAGCGTTTGTGGGCACATTCTTTGATGATATGATTGTGCATTCACAAACTGAGGAAGAGCATAGAAGGCATTTGGCCATTGTGTTTGCAGAACTCAGGAACCATAGGCTGGTTGTTAATGGCAAGAAGAGTGAGTTTTTCTTGCAAGAGATGCATTTCTTGTGGCATATTGTGTCTAAGCATGGAGTCCGTATGGATCCCGCGAAGGTGCAAGCAATTCTTAATTGGCCAGATTTGAGGACCGTGAATGATGTACGCAGCTTTCTAGGATTGTGTTCTTATTACAGGCGGTACATACGGTATTTTGCTGAAATTGCTTCGCCTCTTCATGCCTTGACAAAGAATGCAACTCCGTTTAGATGGGCTGATCAGGAAATTACAGCATTCAAAAAGCTCAAAGAAAAGCTTACTTCGGATCCAGTATTGGTGTTACCGGACCTTCGAAAGGCTTTTGTTGGCCAGTGTGATGCATGCGGAAGTAGCAATGGGGCAGTTCTCATGCAGGAGGGACATGTGATAGCCTATGAGAGTAGAATGTAGATGCCGAGAAGCATTTACAGGTTTATGAGAAAGAGATGTTGGCTGTAATTCACGCTCTTTCTACATGGAAACATTACTTGCTTGGGGCTGATTTCACTGTGCAGACAGATCATCAAACCTTGCGTTATTTCCTCACGCAAACTAAGCTTTCAGAGAAGCATATGCATTGGGCAAACTTTTTGTCTATGTTTCACTTCCAGATTGTGCATGTGGAAGGCAAAAAGAATGTAGTGGCAGATGCTTTGTAACGCAAGCCACGGGTCTCAGCACTTTCACTTGCTTATCATCATGAGCTTGATGAAATGAAAGAGCAGTATGCCCATGATGAGGACTTTGAAAGGTTGTATGATCAGATGTCTGAGGGTCAGCGGCATGAGCATTATACTCTCAGGGATTTATTTTTATTGATGCATGGCAGACTATGTATTACCTGGCCATTGCGACTCAAGGTTATGATTGAAAGTCATGCTCCATCGTATGCAGGTCATAGAGGTATTGATGCCATGGTAAAAGCAGTGGAGACTTTCTTTTATTGGCCAACCTTGAGAAGAGATGTTGATGCCTTTGTCAGGCAATGCATCGTATGTCAGAAGGTAAAGTTTGACCGTCAAAAGACACCAGGGTTATTACAGCCTTTACCTATTCCAGATAGACCTTGGGAGAGCATTGCCATGGATTTTATATTTGATCTTCCACGAACACAAACGGGAAATGATGGCATTTGGACTATCATATGCAGGTTCAGTAAGCAGGCTCATTTCATTCCCGTGCGTAAGACGATCAAAGTGGATCATATGGTGAAGTTGTTCATGGCGAACATCTTCAAGTATCATGGCTTGTCTACGTCTATCATTAGTGACCATGATCCACGGATGACGAGTTTGTTCTGGAAAGGGTTGTTTGACAACATGGGTACAACTCTCAAGTTTTCATCATCATTTCATCCACAAACAGATGGTCAGTCAGAAGAGGCTAACTCTACAGTGTTGGATCTTCTTAAGTGTTATGTGTCAAAGCACAAGCAACAATGGGAAAAGTATCTTCCTTTAGTGGAGTTTGCATATAACAACACTGTTCATACCTCGACAGGCAAGGCGCCTTTTGAGATTGTGGAAGGAGGGAAGAAGGTAGCACCCATTTTGCATACAAAGGATAAGATCTTTGAGGCTGATCAGTATGTGGAGAGTATGGATGAAGCTTATCGGAGAGTTAAGTTGGCACTCCAGAAAACTCACCAGAAGCAAAAGAAAGCCGCAGACCGTCACAGACGTGCTTTAGAGTTTGCATTTGGTGATTGGGTTCTTTTGTGCTTTGAAAAGGCTAGACTCAAGAAGATGAAGGGTAAAGAGCGCTTATTCCCTAAGTTGAGTATGCGTTATTATGGACCTTTTCAAGTATTGGAAAAGATTGGTGAGGTAGCCTATCGTTTGAAGCTACCACATCACTGGAGGATTCACAATGCTTTTCACGTGAGTCTCCTTAGACCTTTCCGTGGGGATGTGCCTGAGGATGTATCAGATGAGGCTCAGCGGGAAGTTGAGGAACTTGATGAGGCTCTTATTCCAGAGCAGCTACTGGCACATAAGGAAAGAAAGGCACGAGGTAAAGTTTCCCGTCGCTATCTTGTGAAGTTCAAGAACTATTCACCGATGGATACGAAGTGGATGGAGGAAGGTGACTTAACAGATTCACCTCAAGTTTTGCAGCTTTATCTCGATGCCTTTGAGTTAGAGCCGACTCTTGTTGTGGCTCATTCAGGTTCAGCAGAGCATGGGTCTGGAGCATTACCTGATGCTCGAGAGGGGGGTAGCACCTCCACTCCCTTGATACAGACAGGCTCAGATGACATCTAGAGGTCGTTTGGTGTAGTTTTTATCTCACCCAAAGGTACTGATGGCTGACACTACATCTGTTTATGGCACTTCTATGATGTATGTGTACTAGTCACATGGGATATTGTGGTTGTGTATGGTTCAGTGGTATACAACTTGGACTACTACTACGCCATTGGTTTGCAGTGAATGTTAATACATGTGCATGGCTTAGAGAGATTGGGACGCTGATCTTGCCATATTGTATATTTCACTTTGGATATTTTGCTGTATCACCAAAATGCAATCGAGGACGCTTGCCATTTTTCAAGAGGGGGGTATGTCATGACCCTGTGAAAATGGAACAGCACAAGTGTGGGCATGGTGGTGGTTGAGCAAAAAGTATTAAAAGATTCACATTTGGGATGCCCGGACAAATGAGAATGAGGTGTGGACACTTCAGATGTGAAGGGGGACAAAAACATTAATGTTTTTGATGTTTTATTGATGGTTTCCCCTAAGCCTTAGAGGCCCCTAGGGAACTTTAATGTTTATTAAAGTTGGGGCCCTAGGATAAGTTTGGAGAGGGGGCAACTCCACTTTTGGAGTTGCATGCCTCTCTCACCTCTCTCTCTCTCTAGCTTTTGGGAGTCGTGTAAGCTCTAGCATGGAGAAGGAGAAAAGAAGCTGATCGATTGGTTTTTTGCTGTGAAGAGAGCAGGGCGGGCAGATTTTAGTGACTGTTGGTGCAGTCCGTACAGTCCAGTACGGATAGGTACAGTCAAGTACTGCTGGCCTGTACGGACAGGTACAGTGCTGATTTTCTGGTATGTACAGATAAGTACAGCATTTCCAGTTGCAGGCAGAGCTTTTCCAGAGCTTGGTTGGTGCGATAGTCAAGTGGTTGCAGGGGAAACAGTATAGACAGTCGTTGTCAAGTGCAGATTGGTACGAACTGCTCCACGGGTGTAGAACCACGTGCTGACATGGTAAGCTCTGAATTTGTTCATCTATCTTTCTTTCCATTGGCTTATGTCTGTTGCAGAGTTGTGCTATCTGGCCCCTTGTGAGAGGGAGGGAATGGCAGATTGAAAAGGGTGGAAACAGAGATGGGACAGTGAATGTATGTTTGTGCTGAGTTGTTGGATCATGTGCATGAGATATGCCAGATGTATGCTCAAGGCTGTCCTGCTAAATGGTCTTGGCTGATCAGAGGGGAGCACAGAGTTTTGCTTTGAGACACAGATCTGTGTGTGTGAATCCTCTGTGCTAAGAGGTATTGTGGGCTGCCAGATTGGACATACAGGTGTATTCTCTTGGCTGGTTTTGTTGTACTCAGCCTTACATATTTTTGAAATTGAATAAAGAAATACCGCAAGGGGCTCCAAGCTTTGGGGCCAACATGTGTCGTTCTCTTTTCAGATTTGGGGCACTCTAGCTCCAATCAAATTTGTTTTCATATCTAGACTACAAGTGGAAGGGTGAGTGCTAGTCTACCGCACTTTGGTTTCCACCAGAGGCCGGTTTCACAAGAGGCATTCGATCTGTACATTCCATATGTAATGCCTGATGATAAAGGAGAGTATAATGTTGACAATGATAATTGTATTGGATGCGTGGGAGTCCAAGTCAAAATTGGAAGAATGTCCATGGGACTTCTGCATCTTTGGATCAGTTTCGTGCTTATGAGAGGAAAATAGCTGTAAACAGGTGTGCAGATGAGGTCCTGCCAGCTGTGTTGATGGTGCTACATGTGGGAGTAGATAGTAGAACACAAAACGAAGAAGACACTGAAAAGGAAAAAAGGAAAAGAAAGAAAAGAGAAAAAGGAAAGAAAGCAAATGATGAAGGTGGGGGTGAAAGCAAATCTCTAATGATGAAGGAGGCTTTTGTTTTAGAGGGCCTCGGCATGGTTTCTATCCCAGAGGATTTACATGAGATCATAAAAAGTCCTACTTTGTCAATCGCCCGATCCCAAGCAGAAAAAAGGAATCTAGCATATAATCAAATGGTGACAGACAAAGAAATAGTGAGAGAAACAAAAGCATTGCAAAACATATTATCTGCTGTTTATCCAGATGTCAAGGTTGACAAGCCAGGGCCATCTTCAAAGGTTGAGAGTAGAGGATGTGGCATTGTGTTGGACAAGAGCGGAAAGAAGCGCCGCCACTAGATTTTTGGAATGTTGTCAGGGCATTTTACAATATGCTAATGCATCTGTGTGAATGTTGTAACATCTGTTTTTGGTTTACGCTTATATGTTGACATGTCTTTGCATCTCATTTGGGGGGTGAGAGAGGGACTATCAAGTTTGTTAATTTGTGAATCTGACATACAAGACCCAGAAATGTGCAGAGCATGGGAAAGTAGAGCTTAAGCATAGAGCATATTTTGAGAAGTTTGTCAAAGCTGTGCATGCATCAAAATATTCTCCATGGTTGGTTTGATAGAGTTGTGGAGTGTAGATGGAGATGCCACTCACCTACAGGGTACATTTGGGCAGGCATGCTTGAAAAGTGCATTGCTACAGACAACTTAGATGGTTTCTGCGTGTCTGACCCTTCAATTTGATGCTATGTATTCACTGATTCAAATTCCTCAATCAAGTCAACTAATGTCTTGGATGGATTCCTAAGTTTTTGAGAATTGCAAGAAATTTAGTATCTTACTTGCATTGATGTGAGGAGTGCTCCACTCGTAAGGAAAGTCGAAATGGGTGCAACATAATATAGTGGACCTCAAGCTATTAGACCTACCCAAGGAGCTCATAATAGAATGGTAGTGGTAAAGTGATGAGCCCATGCCAGTAGGCCTACCCCAAGGAGCTCATAATAGAACATTTTTTTGGGAATCCTTTCTACTTATACTCTACATTGTGTATTCCCACGTAATTTTTTTTAATGCTCTGAGCTATTCGTAAACCTATGTGACTCCTCAAGGCAAGGGACTTATGATGGCATGATGGGAGATAGAATTGCCAAACACCATGAGTTATCTCCTTGGCTATATTAACCATCAACACGTAACGTTCAATGATACTAGAATGTGAGTGTGACCAAAGACGTTGGCATTGATAAATTGCATATTCACTTGGGTTTATAAAGTTGGCTCTTAAAAAAGGAGGTCAATGCTAAGTTGTGGGTTCTATTTTAAGAGAGTCATGTGATGTGGCTACTTTGATTTTGGAGGTTAAGCAACAATGTACCTAATCGTGATATAGCTATTACGATCTCGGAGGGCAAAGGTGTCATGACAACATTCAAGGAAGCATTTGCAACTAGGAAAAGAAAATAGGACAACCTCCCCAACATTACACAAAATACTAACGCTAACATGTTCACACCATCATAGGGTCCACGAGCTAGAAGTTTCACTCAAATTACAAATGTAAGTGAAATCAATAGTTTTAATTCTTGAATGTATGCCTTCGGTACTTGCATGTCATCAAATTGTAGCATTGGCTTGGTTTAGAGGAGTAAAAGTACGAGCATTTGAAGTCTGCAAGAACAACTGTTAGGGTTTAGCATTCAGAATGGAGGGCTCACATGCATTCTCAAGGGAGAAGCCACCAGGAAAGCTTGAGAGAGCTCAAAGCTGTAAATCTTGATTAGTATTGGTTAATTATGATTAGACTATTACACATTGTCTTTATACTTGGACCCTTGTTCACACTTATTAACTCATGGCCTTCACACTTAACCATGCTTATGGGCTCCCATTCAACTATTTACACTTGTTTGGCCTTCCAATTAGCCCCATAGGCTCATGGCTCTCTTCCTCATGCCCGTGACCATTATTTATGGTTTTGTTACAAACCATTCCCACCCAATAAGTTTCGTCCTCAAAACTTGGGCATCATCATCATTCAATGTAGCCTTGGAGATCAAGAAGCCACACTTGGACATGATTTCACCAAAGTTGGAAGCATCACTTTCCATAGGCTGAAAACTGTGTAAAATGCTACCAAAACAGTCCAAAACAAGTGCTCAAGGTTGACACTTCACATGCATGAAGCATTCTAAAAAATGAGGATCCATATCTACCCTGTTTAGGGCTACATAACAGTGAATTTCCAAAAATTCTAGCAAGTATATTCACTGCTGTCCGCTCTATTTTCATCCCTCATTTGCATGCCAAACCTCTTCATGACCTTCCAACATTGATGTGGGCTGCTATGAAGCTTCTTCCTCGGGTAAACCTTTCCATTTGATGAGGTATTCCACAATGGAATGGCTACGTAACACTCTTTCTCAAGTGCCCAACACCCTTTTCGGAACATACTCAATCATGCCCTCTTCATTCATAGGTGGCAGCTCATCAAACACTTGCACTTCCGGTCCCACGTAAGGCTTCAATTGAGACACATGGAAGACATCATGTATCCTTGTCGTTGGTGGAAGCAAGAGTTAGTATGCCACTTCAGCAACCTTCCTCAAGACCTTGTATGGACCATAATATCGATGAGCCAATTTAGTGTTGGTGTTTCTTTTGAGAGAGGCATATCTAGACTTAGGGATTCTCAAAAACACAAAATCCCTTTTCTTGAACTTCATTGGCCTCCTATGTCGGTCCTCATAAACCTTCATCCTCTCTTGAGCATGCTTCATATTCTCTTTGCATTGTTGAAGAAGTGTAAGCATCTTCTCAACGTCTTCCTTGGCACTTGGATTCATATCCTCTTGCTTGGTAATCATGCTTGGTACATTCACCTTGTACCCATACAAAGCCTCAAATGGCGACATTCCAATGCTAGCATGATATGTACTATTGTAAGCAAATTCAGCAAGAGGCAACCACTCATCCTAAACACTTTGAGTCTCATTGCAATAGTGTCTCAAATATATCTCCACCCACTTACTCACTCTCTCCGTTTGACCATCAGTTTGAGGATGATAGGAGGTGCTCGACGTGAGCTTGGTACCCATGATCTCAAACAAAGTCCTCCAAAATGAACTCATGAATTTGGCATCTCTATCACTAACAATTTGTTGCAGCATACCATGCAATTTGAACACACTTTCCACAAATTGTCTTGCAACCATAGATGCTGTGTACTTCACTTTGGTAGGGATAAAATGTGGGTCAACCTATCCACCACCACATACAAGCTATCCCATCCCTTCTTTGTGTGAGGAAGTGCCGTGACAAAATCCATCGAAATATGAGTCCATTTCCCTCGGGAATGGGTAAGGACTGTAGCAATCCACCCAGCTTATGTGTTGGATCCTTGTTGAGTTGACATGGCATACATCTTGTCACATAATCATGCATATCTTTCTACATGCCCTTCCAAAAGAAGCTCTTTCTAATCTTTTCAAATGTTTTGTAAAGGCCCAAATGTCCTGCCATTGGTGACGAATGCATCTCCTCAATCACCTTAAATTTGTACTCTAAGGTAGGAAACAAGATAGACCTTATCCTTGAAGTAAAGGATTTTGTAGCTTAAAATTTGGCAAATCCTCATGAGACCCCTGCTATAATTTCTGCACCAATTGAGACCCTTCATCATCCAAAAGATATTCTTCTTGGATATTCATCACCCAATCTTTGTGGACCTCCGAAATGGCCGATAATGAACATGCCCACATCCTTGACAAGGCATCGGCAACTACATTGTCTTTCCCTTTATTAGTATAAGTGATCTCAAAATCATAATTTTGCAACGTAGCTAGCTACCTCCTTTACTTGGGTGATAGGTTGGGCTGAGATAGGAAATACTTGAGCACTCTCGATGGTCACTCCACACATAGAAATACTTGAGCACTTGATGGTCACTTCGCACATAGAAATGACTACCATAGAGGCAGTGATGCCACTTTTTGATAGCATGCATGATAGCAACCATCTCTTGATCATAGACATGCATTTGCATTTCCTTCTCATTCAACTTTCGGCTCTCATAAGCAATAACCCCATGATCTTGGTAGAGTACCACTCTGACACCTTTCCCACATGCATCCGCTCTCACGGCGGTGAATGGTTTTGTGAAATCCGGACATACTAATATAGGGGCTGTAGTGAGCAACCTTTTTAACTCTTCAAAGCTTTTATCCGCAGTTGCATCCCAAAAGAAGGCCTCCTTCTTAAGCTTGTCAGTGAGAGGGGATGCTATGGTGGCATACCTCTCTATGAATCTTCTATAGAAAGAAGAGAGACCCAAAAATCCCCTAAGTTGAGTGACATTGTTGGTATGGGCCAATTTCTCACACAATCAACCTTCTTGGGATCCACTTTGATTCCCTCTTTGCTCACAATATGACCAAGATACTCCACCTCATGAGCCATGAAATTGCATTTGCTCTCTTTAGCATAGAGCCAATTGGCATGCAAAACCTTCAAAACCTCCTCCATATGCATCAAATGTTCCTTCTCCCCTTTGCTATAGATGAGAATATCATCAAAGAACACTAGCACAAAATTGAAGAGAAAGGGCTGCAAAATTTTGTTCATCAAGGCTTGGAATGTTGTGGGTGCATTGCACAATCCAAATGGCATCACCATAAAGTGAAACAAGCCTCTTTCCATCCTCAAAGCTGTCTTGTACTCATCCCCTTCCTTCATTCTAATTTGATGATACCCCGATCTTAAGTCGATCTTGGAGAAGTACTTTGAATCCTTTAGCTCATATAGGAGGTCATCCACTCGTGGTATAGGGAACCTATTCTTCACCGTAATCTTGTTAAGATCCCGAATAACCTATGCACATCCTAAAGGATCCATTCTTCTTCTTCACAAGTAGTACGGGAGAAGGAAATGGTGATTGGCTAGGTTCCACCCAACCCATCTCTAAACTCCTTGACTTACTTGGCAACTTCATCCTTCTCCACCTTTGAGAGCCTATAGGGTGGCTTGTTAACTGCTTTTGCATACGGTTCAAGCTCAATACCATGATCTACATCCCTCTTAGGTGGTAAGCTCTTGGGCATTTGAAACACATCTTTGTAAGCCTCTAAGAGCTTGGCCATGTCACCATGCATTTCAGTTTTGCTTTCCTTTGAAGACTCCTCTTTGCAAAGCTATAGTACACACACACACATCCCATCCTTTTTAGCACTCTCTTGAGCTTTGTGCCATTAATCAATTCCAACTTGGATGTAGTAGTACCCCACAATGTCACTTGACTTCCCTCATGCATAAAGCTCATGAATCCCTTCTTCAAATTCATATAGAGAAGGTGCCAAGTGTGGACAGCCAATCACATCCCAACACTAAGCTAATTGGCCCCATGTCCAACACTAACAAATAAGCTTTGCAAGCACAATCCTTTGAAAGTAACACCTCTGTGTCCTTATACCCCATTGTGCAATCCATACTTTCCCCATTTGCCACTTGCACAACATGCAATGCATCCAAAGCATCCGGGTACAACTTGAGATTGCACAAGGAATTCCGATTGACAAAGCTATGCATACTACCGCTGTCCACAAGTACATGTGCTTCTCTACCATTGATCATAGCCTTGATTCTAAATTGTCTTAGTGCCCTTAGAATCGGCATAAGCATCATGTGACAACGTGCAAAGAATAGTATCTTTCTTGTATGCACTTGTAGTACACATAGGCAAACCATCATCAAATGAATCGTTCTTCATGGATCCACCCGGATTGAAAGGAAATTCACATCAGCTTCATGATCATCTTCTTTTTTATATTTGTCATTTTGCAATCCGCAAATTTTGCTTCCTCATCCTCGAGTTCATCACCATTTGACTCGGTCAAGATCATACTCAAGGATAGTTTTCTAGCCTTGCACACCTTGTAATGCTCCTTGGACCATTTCTCTCCACACTTATAGCATAAACCTTTACTATGCAACTCATTGATGCGGTCCTCCTTCATCACCATGCTCTTGTGTGCACCATTAGTCGGCTTCCCATCCATCTTACCATCCCCAACTTTTGAAGAAGTACCACAAAACCTGAAATTTGATTTGGTGCCCTTGCCATACACCATTGGAAACTTTGGAATGACATTGCTTGAAGAATCCTTTACATTGGAAGGTGGGACTGCCATCAACCTTGGAAACTTTGGAATGCCATTGTTTACTATACTTCTCCTCATAGATTTCGGCTAACACCATAGCTTCCTTGAGATGATGGCCGTTGAGCATTTACATAAGCTCCAATGTTTGACTTGAGCCCCTTGATGTATTTGATCTCCTTATGTGTCTCACTCACATCATCTACATGCAAGGATAGTTTGAGGAATTGATGTGTGTACTCCTTTACACTCTTTCCTCACTGCTCAAGCTCATTCCAATACTTTTTGTTGATGTAACTCCAAGACAAATGCTTTCTTCATTTCATCTTTGAAGTCCTCCTCCCAAGTGGTAATCTCGTATCCATGAGTAGACAAGTGCCTCCACCATGTATGGGCATAGCCTTCGAGATGAAGAGTGGAAAAGTACACTTTGGCTCGATCCGACCTTGGGTTGAGTTGAAAGTACATCTCCATTTTGTTCACCCATTCTTCATACTCTTCATTGGTATTGCCCTCACCCTTGAACTTGGTGAGATTCACTTTGTCACTTCACACCTTTGAACTCATCACCATCTTGTGATGCACGATTCCTTTGATTACCAACTCTTACGGGAGTTTTGAAAGTCTTCCAAGATCCATCAATAGTTTGGGCATCAAAGTTGAACATCCCTTGCTTGCCTTTTCTGACATCCCTTGAGGTTGAAGGCATAGCTCTATCCATGTAAACATTATGCATCTTAGGTCCACCAATGTGCAATGATGCATTTGGAGGTCGATTCTCCTTATCACCGTTGTCCACATATTCATTCCCACCATTGCTTCTTGCATTGGAGACACCACCCATGAGATCTTTGCGGAGTATGGAAAATGCTTCAATGAAGGCTTGTTGTTGATCCTTCATCATTGATTCCATGCGGTTGTTGTACCTTCGTTGCTCTTCTATGCTTGCGGTCATGTTTTCTAACATACTTTGCATGAGCATCATCATATCATTAGTGCCGGCTGGTCTACCATTCCCCTCTCATGCATTTGTACCCTTTCATGCACATTTGCCTCAACATTGACCCCATGCTCATGTAGTCTTTGCTCATCTTCACCTCATGAATATCTTGCACAATGGCTTCATCTTCAATCACATTGTCCCTCATATCATATTCACCAATCCCCAAATCATTGATTACATCCACACCTTCCTTGGCTTGCTCTGCCCCATGGCTAAAAATGGAATTTTAGGGTTTGGATGGCGAAAAGTTGTCGGAATTGCGTGATCTAGGGGTCTATGGAAAGCTCTCAAGGTATACTACAAGATCCAAGTGTTTGTTTGACTTCAGTCAATGGGTAATATGCCTCTGTTGACTTCTTTGGAAAGTCAACAAGATCGGGTTGACCTAACTAGGGTTATCCAAATGGAGAGGTTAATAGATCAAATTTTAGCTTAGAATGAGTACACTAAGGCTATGTAAACCACTCGAATTCAGTCCTTAGCATTTGTGACAGAATCACACTTTCTCGTGCGGTCAAGGTCGACCGGTTGACCCACAAAATGAACTCCAATTCGAGCACTTTAATGGCTTGATAGAAAGGTCTTTCCACGTGCTATCCAAGTGTGTAAACCACTTCACTTCAATCCTTAACTCCCCGGACTGAATTACACTTTTCAGATTCAACAGAACACCTTGTTTTGGGTCAAAAAGTGCGCAATCCTTGTGCACAACCACTTGGCAAGTGTTAATAAGCAATAGGCAATGGCAAGCAACCTTATGACACCCTTTTTGCAATGTCCTTTTTCTGCAAAAGAATCCCAAAAAAATTCAGCAGAGTCTACATTTTGTATTTTGAGCCAAATCTCAAAATAAAGTAGCCTCAATCCACAATGCCTTTTTCCATAACATGTATACATCCATTTTGCTCAATACATTGCTCATGTTAAGGCCCCATTGCCCTCATGCAATACTCAATAGTGTCGATGTAGATTGTGTTGATGGAGAGCTCTTACTTGTTGCCGATCTCCTGGCCAAGCCTTCCCACCCCTTAACTGAGTTCGAACCTCAAGGCAAAGGTTGGGGCCAAGTCTTCGCACACCAAGTACCTAATCCCCCTCCTTGCTGCTTTACCAAAAGAACTCTTGAGACAATTGTCTTTTATACTTGGACCCTCGTTCACACTTATTAACTCATGGCCTTCACACTTGACCATGCCCATGGGTCCCCATTCAACTATTTACACTTGTTTGGCCTTCCACCAATTAGCCCCATAGGCTCATGGACCTCTTCCTCATGCCCATGACCATTATTTACGGCTTTGTTACAAAGTCAAGGCCTATGGAACCCATCAGTTAGTCTACAAGTCTTACCCTAGATTTATGTTATTCTTCAATCCACTCTAAGTCACTATATCAGTGACTTAGCTTCAAGCCAAGCAATCATGTCTCATAATCTTGGCTATGTGCACCATAGAATATCTTAAGAACAACATCTAAGCTATTCATAAAATTTATACTTGCACTAAGACCTAAGCCATGGTTAGTATAAGATTATTTGACAAGATTTTTCCCAAAAATTTTCCAAATTTAGAGTTTTTGTGCCTTTTCTAGTTCTATATAAGAGCAAAACTCTTCATTGTTAGAAGTTTGCTTGAGATAGTAAAAAAGTTTCCCTATCTTGCATCCTTAATTTATGCTATATTTGGTATCAAAGAGAGAGAGAGTGAAGAGGCCAAAAATCAAGATTTTAACCTCGGTCAGTAGGTTGAAAGCCAAGTAGACTAGTCTTCTTTTTTGTGAGCTTTGGAGGTCCCTATGACTTTTGAATAAGAACTCAAAGGTTTTTTGGGGCTTCTTGTATATTTGAAGGCTTGCTGTGAAGATTTTGAAAGTCCTAGAGCATATAGATAAAGCATTGCAGGAAGGGAATATGGGATTTTTCTAAGAAATTCCAAGGTATCTATGCCTTGAACCAAGAAACAGAGCATGTATATCCATCCTCAACAAACGAGATTTTGATCACACTAGATTTTTTTTTTCTTTGCATCATTCAACCACATTGAAGGAGGGAAGCCAGCCAAAGAGAACATTTGCTTGAGAACAAACTGTAAAGAGCAAAGAGAACATTTGCTTGAGAACAATTGTATAAAGCAAAGAGAAGACACTATAAATGTAGAAAAATGAAGGCTTAAGACTTCTTCTAGCCATCCTATAACAACTGACTGCATAACGATAAGGGTTGCTGTAAAGAAAATTGGTTGCTTTCCTAAGCTTTCTTGGGAAATGTGCTAAACTAGGTGTCTGAATGCAGCTTATCAATGAAACGAGTGGTGGAAGTTACGCACACAAGTCAGCAACTCCTCTTCTGCAAACAAAATAGGTGGCATGCCACAAGTAAAGGATTGTATACACCTAGATGAATCCAGGAACATGCCTAAATTCACCTTATAGGAAAGTGCAAGTTATAAACTCATGGTAGTCATCCACAAGACTATATAACCCTCAGCAGATCCATCATGCATAGTATAGACTAGAGACTATGACATCCTCAATATTGTCATCAGTGCCCAATAGTGGGTGTAGAGCTTGGTATCTGTGAGATCCCACTGTCCCCTCTGTGCACCGGGGATTCCCGGATGGTAGCAGCGGAAGTAGCTTCCTCATGCGTGGGGTAGGGTTTCCCACTCGGGGGCCTCGCCCTCGAATGTCCGGGCACGAGACTAAGCTGGTGGTCATTCCGAAAACCGAAACCGAGAAAATTCTCCATGCCCGAAAAGTGGGGACAATTCCACCATTTTGAATTTCTTAACGAATTTTTCTAACGAAGTCAAGACTGATCTAACCTTCATATGAATAAACCAAATAGAAGGGAAACTATAACAGACTTAACTTGAAGAAATCAACGCTTTTTCCTAATTGAATTAGGCACAGCCGTTGATCTATTCATTTGAGAAGTCTTCAGGTTATTATTTAGCTATTCGAGTTCTAAGCGTAATCTTATTAATCAATTTTATTATTAAAGCTCTACTGATTCCAGCCTACCCCATCCAGCCCATGGGTTAGCCACTGCCGAACCACTGGAATAGTAGAACCAGACAAGTACTAACCCACCCATAATTAAAAGCCTTTCTTAACTTTTGCTTTAGAATACAGATACTCACACACTCCTCTTTAAACTTTAATCTATAAAACAATCCATTGACAAACAATTACTGGGTACAGATGTCACAACTCAAAATTTCCATTCAGTCCTTGTTTCTCACAAAACAGTATCACTCTGGACTCTCCGTTGTTGAGACCAGCAGGTCAGCCAACGAGATCTAGTAACAGATTACAATAAGTTTCTCATCATCATACATATATATCTTCCACGACATACGCATGGGTGTCCTCGGCACCGCGAGCCCGTGCATCGCCTGGTGAGAACCCTCCAAGATCCTCCTGAGGTGTCCTGGCACTTCACTCAGGGACCGCTTCGTCGACCCTCGTCCATTGTATCGGAAGCGCACCATTTTAACCATACCGAGGCTGGTCAAGACCTGGGCAGGCTTTGCCGCATGAGCCGTCCTTTGAACACTCCCCATCGCCAGCTGTTGCAACTGAACTTTCCTTAGAACACACATATACCAAATGCTCCCTCCAGCATCGTGGCGTAAGACAACAGGGTTTCTATGCAAGTTTTTAGTTTTGATTTTCTTTTGAATACAATGAGTACATCTTAATTCCGTATTCCAAGACTTCTAGATCACAGGTCTGGATCCCAAGCAAAATTCCGCGAATTCTGAATTCTTGATCCTCAGATCAAAATCAAAGGTCTCGACTTAGTTTCAGATTCGGTGGGTGATTTGAGTGTAGATTACTGAACTGGTCACATCGTCATTTCTTGAAACTGACGAAGAAGTTACGTCTTGGTCATAATCTGATTCAGGGTTTGAGTCTGGAAAGATTCTCCCTGAACTATCTTTCTCGAAGGTAATATTTCAATTACTACTTTACTGAATTCAAAACTAAACACGAATTCCTATGAGGAATAAATTCGTCATTTATCTAAAATTCTGACTTCGATAGTTTTTCTGAATTTTCTCATTACCATCCTAGAGAATATAAAACGGTATAATTTTCCTTCACTGAGTATTTACTTATTCATTTTTTCAATATTCATGGGATTTAAACATAAGATTAAAGTAAACTCTTATTTTGATAAAAATATTCTTTTATGCATCATTTTATGCATAAAAATCAATATTGGTGAAAGCAACACTTTTGTAATTAAAAAAATTCTTTTATGCATCATTTTATGCATAAAAATCAATATTAGTGAAAGTAACACTTTTACAATAAAAAAAATTCTTTTATGCATAAAAATCCATTTTAACGAAAGTAACACTTTTATAATAAAAATACTCTTTTATGCATCTATTTATGCATAAAAATTCATTTTGACGAAAGTAACACTTTTATAATAAAAAAATATTCTTTTATGCATCTATCTATGCATAAAATCCATTTTGATGAAAGTAATACTTTTGTAATAAAAAAATATAATCAATAAGCATCTTTCTATGCATAGAATTTAATTCTATTGAAAGTCACTCTTTTATAATTAAAAAATAATCAATATGCATAGAATTTATGCATAGAATTTATTTCTATTAAAAATCACTCTTTTATAATAAAAAATAATCAATATACATCTTTCTATGCATAGAATTTAATTCTATTGAAAATCACTCTTTTATAATTAAAAAATAATCAATATGCATCTTTCTATGCATAGAATTTAATTCTATTGAAAATCACTCTTTTATAATAAAAATAATTAATATGCATCTTTCTATGCATGAATAAAAATGACACTTTTAGAATACACAAACGATGGGGATTACTCTTTTTGATTAATAAAAGATAAAATTTATTTCACAAATTTTTAGAAAATTTCGCCATAACCTCCTTTGTATGGCTGATCATTTTTTAAATTTTCTAACCTTAATCTACTTAGGAATTATCCCCAATTGATTTAAAGCATTCTAAACTAATCAATTTTCACTTTTAAGAGAGAAACAATATGAAAAGTTTAATTCCAGCAATTAGATCACTTAACTAAGATAAAGAAGGACTGATTTTAAGAATGAGAGAGGGGGAAAGCCTTTCCAAGAAGGCATAGCATCTGTTTATCATTTTAAGATAATAAACAATATAGAAAACCATTAAAAGAATAAGAAAAAGTAAGAAATTTTCTTACTTACATGAAATTTTGGGAGCTTTCCTTTGGCTTGATGGTTTGAGAGATCTACTCTTGTTTGCAACAAGAGTGACCACCAATTCTTTAGAAGAGAGAATGGTCAAAAACTAGTGAATTATTAAGAAACTCATAGTTCTTGGCTCTTGGGAAGGAGTAGAGTAACAGTGCATAAAACACTATTAAACTTCAACAAAGGGAGAGGCTTCTATTTAAAGGAAAAAGTGAGCTTCTAACCAAGCAAACTGATTCTAGAATTTTTCAGATCAGTTTGGTCAATTTTTGACCATTTTTAGGTCAATTTAGCTTACTTTTTGGAACTAGACTTGAATCAGGAGAGAGGAGAGATAGAATATCTCAATTTTTGATAATTTTAAACTCCACTACACATGTGAAGTAGGCGCCTCCTTCATGAGGAGGGAATTCCCATTGTGAGGTGTCAAAAATCTATTTTTTTAGTAATTCCTTTAGTCCTTAGTCCACTCTTTATCTTATGTGAGTATTTACTCATTTTTGGGGGGATTTTCTTTATTTTTTCTATTTATCTTCTCCACACATTTGGATGAATCTGATTGGCCCCTCAAAACCTTAATTTAAAATTTTTCAAAAATCTAGACCCCTAGGATAAGGCCTCTTGAACATATTATACTTGATTTCTAATGCACCTTCTGATTTTTGAACTTCTATTTCGGGGGAACTTATTTTAATAAGAAGAGATATTTTTTCATTCAAAAATATTCAAAATCTGAATAATCTCTCTCTAGAATATTTTCTCTCTCTAGGCCAAAACAGGTAGAAACAAGATCTTTTATATTTTTGAAGAGGGGATTGATTACAGGGGAGGATACTGGACATCTTAAGAGGGGATTGATTACAGGGAAAGATACTGGACATCTTGAGAGACTGGGGAGGAATCTTACAGTATCAATATATGCTCCCATACATGTGCACCCCACATGTGCACGTGCACGTGCACACACACACACACACACACACAAGAGCATACATTCATGTGAAGGTATGTGTGTTGAGTTTCTATTAGAGCTCTGGAGATGCAAGGAAACTGAGAGGCTCTGGATATGCTCATTGTTGCTTGAAAAGAGCACAAGAAAGTGATTTCTTAATTATGAAACCAGGCATATGTTCATTAACCTACCATCACAGCAGCACAACTGCAGTTGTGAGAAGGCAATGAATAGAGCACACTTCGTTAATTACCCACAAAAGCAACTAGAATCGGCTTCAAGGTGAGGGATGGAGCAAGCAGCTAACGATTGAAATGAAACCAGGGAGTGGATGAGGCTCCCAAAACAATGGTGAGCTATGAGCTGTGGGCAGGGTGAAGCCATAGTAGACAATAGCTGCACATACTTCTTTCTCACAATCAAAGAGCTTCAAAAAAATTGCATGGATTTTGGTCTTGATATGAGTCTTAAAAAGACCATCATCAATGCCTCATGCAACTGCCATCTATGGTGAATTTCAGACATACAGGGTGGACAATATCTATTTCTTTACAGTTTCTCCGGATCCTACTTCAATATATGTCGCAAAAAAGAATATGCTCAAATGTTGAAGGAATGTACAGCCTTGGCTAAAGTGCCTGAAGCAAGAAAGCTTCTTAGTATAATTTTAGCAGCCTAGCACAGCCCCATTACACCAATAGTTGATATGTTAAACCTCAGTTAGATCAAACTTTAGAGAAGATACTTGAATGAGGATAAATAGCATTTGAGCATTTCAAGCCATGTGTCTAATACTGGTCCAGGTTTTATCATGCTAGTATTACTTGAAGGTTTACGTACTAGATGTTTGGCAGTAAGAGGACCAATTAAGCAAAAACTTACCAATGTAGAATTTTGATATCTCACAGCTGGGGGCTCTGTTGACAACCTTGAAAGACCTATGACTAGGGTGCTCCTACTTCATGGACAAGACTACAAAATGCTAACATTTCAAGTGCAAAGGGCTTCAAGGGTGAGTTGCATGGGTGGCTCTAGATACCTAAAAAGGGAGTCATAATGTGGGTGATTCAAATCATTGCAACTCCGAAACCTACAACAAAGCAAAGATGGAGCTATGGATACATGCCAGTTCTTGGGCATGTAATTCCACATATTGAAGATAAGAGAGAAAGAGCCGTATGACAAAGGATTCTACAGACTTCTCCAAAGATCTATTGCACTCGAATCGAGTAGCTTTATGGTAACCTAGAGTATACAAATGTTTAACGGATGACTTTAGCAGCATGTAAAGATAACCAAGAACATATTGCAAGATAGGCCAGGAAGCATCCAAAGTTCTTAAGTCCCTTGCCCAAAGTTATGGGACATATTTGATTGTTGAAAGACAAGACTAAGCCTCAAAAGTGGAGGAGAGTTCAAAGTGGAAAGTTTATTTGGAAATATCTTCTCAAAGTCAAGGTATTTTTTGGCTATGGATGCCAAGTGGATAAACCAAAAAGGCTTTTGCAAATTGTTCAGAGGATCCAAGCAAGAAGGCAAAAGAACTAAAGGGCAAAAGACCCTCCTTTACAAAGGGACCAAGAGATGAGGAACCCACCTCTAGAAAAAGGGAAGCGAAGAGGAAATGGAATCCTAAGATAATAGTTTTGAAAAGGACTCTTCTATGTTGAAGATATATGGCTTATGGTTATGAACTTGTGTATTGGAGGCATTCTATTAGTGTCTGGATGCTAGAATATATCACGAATGCAAGCTACATATGGGTGGTATTCTTTCGGCATGGGCCACTAGAATACATATCATGTGAGGGAACATCGCCCAAGATATATTTGTCAACCACGCACATAGATTAAGTTTCTATCATGAAGACTTTTAGTTGCAAACATGTGATTAGAAGCCGAGAGCATTTGGTTCACATCTTCAAGGAGCTTTAGGAGGAAAAGATCTTCAATTAACGCAAAGCAAGGCAAGGAGATGGGTCACATACTACTAGAGGATGGGATTATAATGGATCTAGCAAAGGTAGATGCCATCAAAAATTGGCCAGAGTTGAAAACCATGCATGATGTGTAGGGTTTTCAGGGTATGGTCTTATTACCCGCATTTCGTCCGAAGATTTGTTGGATCTTACAAAAAGAAGAAAGTGGTTTTTCCATGGGGACATACACAACAGAAAGTCTTCAAGCTCTTGAAAGAGAATCTAACTATAGGACCAATTTTAGTGATATCAAACCTTATGAGGTTTATTGTGATGCTTTGGGAGACTACATTGGAGAAGTATTACAATAAAAAGGACATGTTATAGCATATGAGAGCAAGAAACTCCTTTCCCCAAAAAGGAGTGCTTTCATCTACTATGAGAAGGAGCTTTTGATTGTTCATACATCAGGCAAGTAGACCACAAGACCTGAGGATTCATGCTATCTCACAGGCCTATTATCAAGATTTAGAATCTACGTGAGAGGCTTATGTTGGTGATGAGGACTTTGGTGAGATTTATTCTCAGTTCTAGCATAGTCACAATATGGATCATTATGCTCTTCAAGATGGATTTTTGATAATGGATTGATGACTTTGTGTCACCTAGGACTTATGTGACAGAAAGTCATGGAGGAGTCTCATATCCCACTAGTGGGGCAGGACATGGGGTTATTAGTACTACTATAGAGCTCATGGAGAGGTACTTCTATTGGCCTTAATTACGAAAGGATTTGCATGTTAGTATACACTCAATGCCTACCTCTCAGCCTTGTCCTACTTTGGTTTTGTGTTGCATACTTGTAAGGCCCTCATTATGACGAGAATCCTATTGTGCATGTGACTATGGTGGGAGTCCCTGGCTTAGATGCTAGAAGGGGTCATTGTTACCATTGATGGTTAGGAGATGTCAGGGGTATGAGCGTTAGTTGGGGTATGAGGTTGGCCCTGGTGGTGGGAGGGTCTGGGGGCCAGCAGCCCCTAGGCAGGGGTTCGAGGGTAGTGCCACGGAGGAAATTTTTTAGAGAATATTCCTTGAGATACTATGCCATATGTACATGTCTTTCTTTAGTGGACGACGGTGGTCGGTCGGCCGTGGTTTACGGGGGCATTGTGTTATGTGTCAATGTAGCATAGATGCCCATGCCTTGAACGTGTCCACCCACCACCTTTGCAACATTATAAAGAGACATGGCCACCACAAGCTAAGTATGCCATTGCCTATTCTAGATGGGCCTTGGGAAAATATAACTATGGATTTTATCTTCAACTTGCATAAGTCTAGATTTGGCAATGATGGTATCAAGATGATTGTTAATCAATTCAGTAAGCAAGAACACTTCATTCTAGTAAGGAATACCATCAAAGTGGAGAACATGGCACGTTTATTTATAAATTAAGGCCCAAGTGTTCAAACATTGTGGGATGCCTAGTACTATCATCGGAGATCGAGATCCACATACTACTAGCCTCTTTTGGGAGAGTTCTGTTTGATAACATGGGGAGTAGGTTGGATTTTTCCTCATCTTATCATCCATAGAGACAGATGGTCATTTGAGATAGTGAGCTCTACAGGACTTGATATGCTCAAGTGCTATGTGTCTAATCAGAAGTCGGTTCAAAAGAAGTATTCTCCTTCGGTGGAGTTTGCATACAATAACAAAGTACATAGCAGTACAGGGAAGGCGCCATTAGAGCTTATTAATGGCAGAGGAGTTGTGCCACCTATTCTAAGGATAAGATTTTTGCAATTGATGAGTTTGTTAGAGACTTGGATACAACTTATTCTCAGGTTAGGTGGCCATCAAAAGGTCTCTGGAGAAATAGGAAAAAAAGTTTGTTGATAAGAAAAGAAGGCAGGTGGATTATAAGGAAGGGGATTGGGTTCCTCTTTGGTTTGAGCAAGCATGTCTACGAAAGATGAAGGGAACCTTCGCTATTATGGCCCATTTAGGATTATGGAGCCAATTAATGATGTGGCTTTCCGACTAGAACTTCCATCGTAATGGAGGATTCACAATGCTTTTTATGTAAGTCTCCTTCGACCATTCAAGGGCCTAGTACTAGTAGAACTAGTTGTGGAAGATCCACCAGAAGTGGGTGGGTTTTACAGCCTGAATAGATTATCTTCCACAAGGAAAGAAAGGGTCTAAGAGGACTTATGACAAGACAAAATCTTGTCAAGCTTAAGAATTATTCAGCAATGGATGCTAAGTGGGTTGATCAGGACTTCTTCTAAGAGTATCTAGAGATTTTACAGGCTTATTTAGAGGCCTTTCAGTTGAGGTCAACTAATAAATAGTAGGGGAGAAGGTCTTTTTGGTTTAGACACTCCCAATGCAGTAAGATTGTTCGTCGTTGATTTATCACATGTCTTGATTACTTTGGTAATTTTTGACTTTGCACTAGATTGTGCTAAGAGGAGTTTGTACACATGAAGTACAAAAAGGATTCATACACCAGAGTTTTGCATGCGTTGGATCAGGTATGGATATTATGCACCTATGAAGTGCATTAGAAGTGGGTTGAAGAACCCTAGGGAAACTAAAAAGGAATTTCAAGGTCCATGAATTGATCAAAAAAGAAATTGAAATACTAGACCTTCACCCGCCGCGACGCGATTGTGACCTGCATAGATTTGTTTGCAACATAGTGATCATTGTGGCTATGTGCATGATATAGACAGTGCAGCAAATTTATCCACTATAGACGTTTTATATTTTTACAAACTTCATCTGAAAATGCATATGCCCAAGACATGCTACAGAAAACACAAGAAATCACAAGCTTTGTGTTTGAATTTTAGGGTCTAGTTAGAAAAGGCACATTGTCATGCTAAGTGTTAGAAACCGTGATGGTGGTGGATCCCATGATCGCATCAAGTAGGCGATCAGTGCATCTAGCACATCTGAGGAAATATGTGATTAACAAATCCAATTGCAAGCTATCGTATAGGAGAACAATTAAAACACACGTTTCTCATGGGTAATCCGTTAGATGAATGTAAGCAAGCAAGCTGCTAAAGGCATAGAAGTTCTAGGCAGAAGTATTTGTGATAATGCTAATTAGGATAATGATATTTCCTAAATAATGCTGTGGACAGCCAAGGCGTGCGCTCAGTAGAAGTGTAACAGACAAGCTCATGTAGCCGAAGTCATCATGAAATCTTGAAGATAATTCCACCCCAGACAGCACAGCCAGAGCCGCCACAATAGCTGATGTAGTGGAGGAAGAAAGAGGACGGATTCATGCTACGCCATTGAACATCAAGGGCAGAATCTTCAGTTCTCGGTCATTCATACTCTAGCAGAGTACAAGGGTAAGCACTTTAAGCTTTTAATTGATTCAGGCAGCAGTACGTATTCTTTTATTTCCCCAAGATGTTTGCGTAAGTTAGTCCTAGATCAGAAAGCAGGGAAACCTATGCAAGTAGAATTGGCCAGTGGGAAGATTCTTTTCACACACCATGAGACAGACCGTATTCAATTTAGTCTAGATGGGAATGTAACAGACTACTAGTTCAGAGTCTTACCTTTGGGAATTTATGACAGAATCCTTGGGATGGATTGGCTCCATAAGAATTAAGCTGATATTCACTGTCAGAAGGGAACCATCTCTTTCCTCGACCTTCACGGTCGGGAATCAAGTTTAGGGAATTAGATTTTTCGGATCCCTAGTTCTACAGTTAGTCAAAGCTTCTAAGTTGCTGAAAGGACTCAGAAAAAAGAAAGACATCTATGTCATTAAAATGAATCCAGTAGGCAAAGAATCCGAGGCTAAGGAGCCAGAGTGGTTAAGTGAGTATGCTGATGTGTTCCCAAAAGAGCTGACTGAGATGCCTCCGACTCGTGAAGTAGATCATGAGATAGAGCTGATCCCAGGAGCTCAGCCGTTAGCCCAGCATGCATACAAGATGCCAGTCCCAGAAGCCATAGAACTTAAGAAGTAGTTAAGGCTAGAGCAGCAAGGATTTGTAAGACCCAGTGTTTCACCTTGGGGTGCGCTCATTCTCTTTCAAAAAAAGAAAGATGGAATGTTAAAACTTTGTATTGGTTAACGGAGGATTAAATCAGTTGACAGTCAAGAATAAGTATCCTATGACAGTCAAGAATAAGTATCCTATGACAGTCAAGAATAAGTATCCTATCCCTAGGATTGATGAGCTTTTGGATCGGTTAAGTGGAGCCCAGATCTTCACCAAGATGGATCTCAAATCCGGATATTACCAGATCAGAATCAAGGATCAAGATATCCCAAAGACAACCTTCAATACTCGCTATGGGCATTATGAATTTACAGTTATGCCGTTCAGTTAACAAATGCCCCAGCCACGTTTAATCGCCTCATTGTTTGGGGTTCTCAAACACAACACAACTAACTACTTCTGACACAGCAAAGACACCCCCATTAGGTAACACTAACCTCAATTCCCACATCAGGCTAAACACAAACAGAGCATAGAGAACACGGATTGAGCAGAGATTTGCTAAACAAGATAGAGAATAACAGAACAGAACTGAAATACCATGTTTGATTGATCAAAATGAATCGTACATTGCTTTCTTCTATAAAAGACGACTACAAAGCCCCTATAAATAGGCAACTTCAGACAGTTTAGACGGATGTAACTAGAATGTCACAAGACACTAACAGATGATATCCGACTAACCAGATCATAACAAACTCCGACTGATCAACAATCCGACTGAGTAGAATTCCGACTAAGCAAAGATACATATATCCGACTAAGCAACTATTAGGTATTCTATCTGTAGTTCAACACATGGCACAGCCCGGTGGTTGATTTCAAGGAAATCGGACTTGAATTCACAATCCCTTGATCAAAAAATACTGGCCACATGACAAAATTTGATGCTGCTTCTTCAAATGTCAGGTACTACATCACTTTGCTGCTCAGCCTGCATCCCTTCAACAACTGGAACCTCCTTCAAAACTTCAGTCTTCTCTGCTGATTTATCTTCCACTGAAGTCTCCACTGGCTGCTCACTCTGACTTGCTGTTTGCACACTCAAATTTGTAATAGGTACTTCCACCTGAACTTCTGGTTCCTGAAACACTTCCTCCACAGTCCTATCACTCTGAATCTTCACACTCTGCATCTTTTTCAGTTCCTGTACCTGCTGAATCCAGTACTCACTTTCTTTCTTCAACTGTCCAACCTCTTCTACCAATCTTGCCTCATGCTGAGTTACAAACCCTGTTTTCATAACATCATAGGGATAATTTATCATTGTAGACATCCTCTCCTTGATCATTCCCCAAGAATCCTGCATAGTGCTATGCATTTGTTGCTTCAAAATCCGTACATCCCCTTGTGCCATCAGCACTCCATTTACATCCAACTCTTCATTCATCAACATCTGTTTTTCCAGCACCTGTAACGGCTGAAGTCTCAATGTCATCATTTCATTATCAACCTTCATTTCTGCATTATCTTTAGCCAATTTGTCCAACTCGGATGTAACCCTATCATCCATTTTTGCTGTCCATTCCTTGAAGATTCCTAAAGACATCTTAACCTTAGCTATCTCCAATGCATGTTGTTCCAATAACTGAGCCTTTTCAGCAATATGCGTCACCTTTGTCTGCTTCAATTCCTCCTCAAGCTGCTTCATCTGTGCACTTTTAGCCTGGTAATCCTCTGAAGTTACTATCTCATTCACAAGATGCTGCTGCTCAATCTTCTCCTGCTGACTCTCAATGAAATACTGAAGTGCCTTCAGATACTGCTGAGCATTACTCACATCCTTCACAACAAACCCTGGTTGATTCACCACCTGTTCTCCAAATTCAAGTTTTGCAACTAACTTGCTTCCCCCCAATTCAAGTTTCCTCTTCTTGGACAGTGTAAAACTCTTCCCCAGCATCGTGGGTGTCTGTGAACCTGATGCATCAATCAAAGTCTGCACTTCTACACCCTCAACATACGGTTTTTTCTGAGCTCCATATACCACCTTTAAGGCCTCTGTCGAACTGTACCCAACTGTAAGCACGCTCTGATACAACTGCTTCTTGTCAGGCTCCAACTCATCACATTCCGACCCCTGCGCTACAACCTTCTCAGACTGCTGCTCTTTCTCTACTTTGCTGTATTTTTCTTTATCTGGCAACATAATCTCTCCCACTTCCACTTTCTGTGCATACTGAAACATTGCAGCTAAATAAGCACTCAACCTGCTATTTGATTGTGTCTTTCTCTTGTCCGACCCAAATATTTCTCCATGAATCCTGTCAAATAACCAATGTGCCCAGCTAACCTCCTCTCCTTTCTCTGCCCAAGACAATGGTGCATAATTTTCCTTCGACATGTAATCAAATTTTATAATAGAGCACATTCTTTCAAGATACCATCTGAGCTGTTCCCTCCTAGCATAGTTGACATTCCTTAACATATAATACTGTCTACCCCCTTCTCTGGGACCAAACTCCTTCTTCAAGGCTTCATCAAGACATTTTGGGATCACAGCATCCGAAACATAGGGTAGTTTAAATACTTCTGCAACCATTTCCACAGTAAGACTCACCTTTGAAGAAATTCCGCCTTTTGTTTTTCTGAGTATCTCCACCTGGCTTTTAGCATAGAAGTTATTCCTCCAGTCATCCCATGGCAAGCCTGCAAACTCCTGCAAACCGACTTGCTTCAACCATGTTGTATTCCCTGGTGCTGTCCCGTCTAGCTCTACTTTGAAATCGGTGTAGGGATCCATCAGCGACTGTGTAAGTTTGCCAGTAGACAACAGTGTAGGAACCTCGTCTTCTTCCTCAGCCGCACGCTCCTCTTCCTCAGAGCTGCTAACATCAACTCTCATCGTTGCTCCCTTCCTACGAAGCCTCTTCTTCAGAGCATCCTGCTGCTCGTCCTCCGCTGGTGGTTGCATGCCTGCAGAGCTCTTAGCTTTCGGCATAGTGAAAGACGAGTGCAAGGAAAACGCAGAGAAAATGCGCGAGTGGTCTTGCATGGACGCTTGACAGAAAGGACCTCGCACACTCTTGTACGCGCAAAAAGTGCGATCAAAATCTGGCTGCCTCGAAATGATACTCTCCTTAAGTGTCCACTCACCGCTCAAATCAAGGTACCATTCAAAATTTTTAAAATTTTCAAAAACTCTGACTCTCTGAGATCCGACCCAGCAAAATCCGACTGAGTCCAACTCCGATTCAGACCCATATCCCTGTATTGTCGGACTTTCTTCTGGCTCCATTTTCACCTGTTCCACCTGTACCAATGCTGAACTTGCCCAATCCAAATGTGGTGGTTTTCCTTGAAACTTTTTCAACCTGAACCCATTAATTGGTTTCTCAACCCTAGTTCCAAAAACATCAGCCACAATAAAGGTTCCTTGTCCCAGATCTTCAACAATTTGATAAGGCCCTTTGTATCTCAGTGTTAGCTTACCAGGATGAGGTCCCAACCTGGAATTGTACACCATCACCCAATCACCAACCTGAAACACCTTAAATTTGACATTCATACTCACCCAAGCCTGTCTTCTTCTTTGAACCACCTCAGTGATGTAAGAACTGACTAATCTGTCCTCTTCCAACTGCATCAAATACCTGCTCCTGTACTTCACTGACAAACTTGGAGACATTTTCTCAGCAGTTACTCTTAAACTTGGTACCACAAATTCCATAGGCACAACTGCTTCTAATCCATATACCAACCTGAATGGTGTCATCCCTGTTGTAACTTTAAAAGCTGTTCTATGAGACCACAAAGTAGAGTCCAGCTTCAAGTCCCAATCTTTCTGGTTGTCCTGCACAATCTTCTTTAGGATCCTTACCAATGTCTTGTTGGTACTCTCAGCTTGTCCATTCGCCTGGGGATGATAAGCTGTAGACTTTTTGTGCATAATCATATGAGTTCTTGTCAGTTCAGAAATTACATCATTCAGAAAGTGAGTTCCCCTATCACTTACCAGTTCTACGGGACACCCAAACCTGGTCATGATATTGTGATACAAGAACTTTGCAACACTTGCAGCCTTGTTATCCTTCAGAGCTACAGCCTCAGCCCATTTTGTACAATAATCAGTAGCAACAAGGATATACCTGTTACCTCTTTGAGTTGTTGGTTTGACAGGTCCCACAAAATCAATTCCCCACTTCTGAAATGGTTCCAAAGGCAAAATAGGATGATCTGATATCCTATCTGAATTATCTGGCTGTCCAAGCTTTTGACAAATCACACATCTCTTGGCATATTCATGGGCATCTTTCAAAACTGTAGGCCACCACAAACCAGCCTGCAATATTTTCTTTCCTGTAATATCCCCTGAGAAATGTCCTCCTGCTGTTCCTGAATGTGCTTCCTGAATTACTGCCTTCTGCTCATACTCAGGTACACATCTTCTTATCACCTGGTCAATTCCCTTTTTGTACAATGCTCCAGCAATCACTAAGAATGGTCTACTCTTCAAAGCAAACTTCCTTCTCTGATCTGGAGTAAATTTTACTGGCATAAATCCCTCAGTTAAAAATGTCAAAAACTGATCATACCAGGAATCCGACTCAGCAGCCTGAACTTCAAACAATGGGGCATCTGGTAGATCATCATCCACCCCACTTGGTGCTTCTCCAGTTTCCAACCTGCTAAAGTAATCAGCAATAGCATGCTCTTTTCCTGGAGTATGGACAATCACAAAGTCAAATTCCTGTAACAAAAGCATCCACCTGGCTAATCTTCCTGTCAACAATGGCTTCTTAATCAGATACAGCAGGGCTTGGTGATCCACATGAAATATTACCCTGTTCCCCAACAAATAATGCCTGAACTTATTCAAGGAATATACCATACCCAAAGCTTCTCTTTCAGTCACAGCATAATTCCTTTCTACAGATGATAATATCCGACTGGCATAAAATACTGGCCTGTACCATCCTTTCACCCTCTCCTGCATCAGAATTGCCCCTAATGCTACATCTGAGGCATCAACAAAAATATGGAAAGGTAGAGTCCAATCTGGTGACTGCAAAACTGGTGCAACAGCTACCATCTTCTTCAACAATTGAAATGCCTTCTCTTGAGGCTCAGCCCACACAAAAGCCACATCCTTCTTAGTTAAATGTGTCAATGGTGCACAAATATTGGCTAAATATCTGAGGTACCTGGCATGCCATTTGATCTGACCCACAAACCTCATTACTTCCTTCACACTGGTAGGAGACTTTGCTGTTTGAATAGCCTCAACCTTCTTCACATCAATTGCCATGCCTTCCTGTGAGATCACATGGCCCAACAAAATCCCACTCTTCACAGCAATCACACTCTTGTAAGGGTTCAAGGCCAGTCTGAACTGCCTACACCTCTCCAAACACAACTTCAGATGCATGTAAGTCCTTCTTACCAAAAACAGAGAAATCATCAACAAATACTCTCATGAAGTCTTGTAAGTGTGGCTCAAAAACCTTATGTGCCACATAATTGAATGATGGTGGTCCATTTTTCAAACCAAAACTCATGACAGTAAAATCATATGCACCAAACTCAGTGATGAAAGCAGTTTTATGCTGATCCTCCTCAGCAACACTAATCTGATTGTAACCTGAAAAGCCATCCAGAAAGCTATACATTTCATGACCTGCTACAGCATCTAACACTGCATCACAAAATGGCATTGGAAAAGGATCTGTTATGGTTGCTGCATTGAGTTTCCTGTAATCAACACATACTCTCAGCTTCTCATTTTTCTTAGGCACCACAATTATTGGAGATAACCATGTCACCTGGCTCACAAGTTTAATGAACCCTACTGCCAACAACTTATCTATTTCTTCCTTCACCTGCAATGCAAAATTCGGATTCATCCTATACCTTTGCTGCACCACTGGAACTGCATCTGTTCTTAAATTAATCCGATGCTGATGTAATGCAGGATCTATCCCCTTCACCTGAGAATACTCCCAAGCAAAGACATCTATATAGTCCTGTAACAACTGCAAAAGATCCTCCAAAAATTGTCCTTCCACCTGCACACTTACTTTCACCATCCTTGGTTCTGCATCTGTACCCAAATTCAGTTCCTTAAGATCATCTTCTTTAACCCGACTGGACGTGCCATACTTCTTGTCATAAATCCTTACAGCCATCTCTCCTGCCTCCTTTTGCTCTTGTTCCATCTGTTCCTTGGTAGCAATCTCTGTTTTCTGTTCCAGCAACTGTCTGAACACTGTCCCTTCAATCTCTTGACCTGGCAAGAACTCAGACTCTTCCTCATTCTGATATTCCACAAGCTGCAATATTCTTTCTACATCAACATCAAATAGTGGCACCACTGTTGGATTAGCCATTAAAAACTGTTCCTCCTCATCATCTTCTATTTCTTCAGCAAGATTAATTGTCTGTGCAAACAATGGCTTTTCTTTAAGAGACATATTTCTCTTACCCTGCATGGTTACAGTAATCTTCTTTTTCCCCTTGGTCAGAACCACCACATTCAATCCCCAATCCTGTTTAACTTTAGCCATTCTAAACCAAGGCCTACCCAGTAACATTTCATAAGGTGATAGTGATTCTGACATTCTGATTACCACAAAATTTACCAAGAATCCCATACCTGCAACTTCAATTTCCTGCTGCTTCAGAATTCCCAATGGTTGCACCCTGGTTTGATCTGCCATTTTCACCTGAAATGGTGCTGGGGCTAAACTTGCTGCACCCATTTCTTTGTATACAATTTCAGGGAGAATGTTAACCCCTGATCCTCCATCCAAAAGAACTTCATCAAACACCCTGCCCTGGTACTCAACCTTAATGACAGGAACCACAAAGTCAACATCTGCTGGATCAATGCTATTAACGGCTGGAACCAAAGTCGGATTATCTCCTGACTGCTGATCCTGAAGTCTTTTAAGCAATCTTTCCTTAAATGCTGGAACCAAAGCTAACAACTGATCTAATGACAATTGCAAGGGAGAATTTATGAGTACCTCAAACCAATCTTTGTCCCTTTCATCCTTCATCTTCACATTGCTTTCTGACTGATGCAGAACTAACTCTTCTTCATCCTCCAACTCCGATTCTTCTTGCTTGTCCGGATTCTTCAAAATTCTTCTTTGTACCTGGTCCCTGATGCCTTTTTGTTCCTTCCAATCAATTGGTCCTTTCTGTTTAGACCTGGTCACAGCCAATACCTCAATATCCTCAATCTGCAAACATTGGTTACAGTCACAAGCCCAATCCTCAGTATGCTCTTTGCTTTGCTGCTCCTGTATTTTTGGACCTTGCTTTACCTGTACCTGTTCATCTGCTAATTGAATCATGATTACATTTGCTTGAGCTGCTGGTTGATTCTGTTGTTGCTGCTGCCCCTGCTGGTTATTCTGATTGTACCTAATCACTGGGACACCTCTTTCTTCTCTATGTTTCACCCATAAGGCACATCCTGGCCCTATCCAATGATCTGGTGCTGAACAATAAACACAAGGCATGACTCTTGCCTGTCTTCCTTCATTGTTTTCCTGGTCCCTCCATGGTGGTCTATCAGATCTTGCTCTCTGAAATCCTCTTCTGCCCCTAGTTGGAGCAGCCTGGTTTGCTGCAACCTCACCCCTGCCTCTACCTGCATAAGGTGTAGTCTGACCCCTGTTCTTGGGATTATACTAACATAAAGCTGTCTTATGCCCATCCTTGTCACAAATTTCACAGAACTTCTTTTCTTTTGGTGCTGCAACAGAATAACCTATCTTTCTCAATTTACTTACCAAATCCTCCTCTTTGGATTGCTTTGCTTTGGTCTTGTGCTTTTTCTTTGTCTTCACCTCTTCTTCCTCACTGTCGGATCCTGCTTCTGAATCCTCCTCCTCAGAATCTGATGCTGACTCTGGCTGGTCATCTGAATCCGAATCATTCTTTTTGGTGTGTTTGCCCTTGCCGCTTCCAAGTCTTTTCTCTACTCTAGCTGCTGCAATTACCAAATCATTAATTCCACCTGCAATATCAATGCTAGCCACTGCATTTTTCAGCCCACTTCTCAATCCTTTCAGAAAATAACCTGCCAGCATCTCATTGGTGGGTCTCTCATTTCCCTGTAACCTTTCAACCAGAATTCTGAATTTCTGAGCATAGTCCTCTATAAGCATCTTCTTCTGTCTGATGTCTCGGAGTTTTCTTAAAATGTCTGTTGGAGTCTTTTCCCTCCTGAATCTCTGTAAAAAGGCTGTTCTAAGATCATCATATGTGGGGAAGTGTGGTATCCCATATTGGCTAAACCAACTCATGGCCTTCCCTTCTAGAGTTGCTGCAAATTGCTGCAATTTAACTGCATCATTGTACAACACAGTATACCCATTTGCTTCCCATTTTGTCTCAAACTGAGCTACATGACAATCAGCATCCTCCTTAGATCCTCCGCTGAATTTAGCTGCTTTCACCCTAGGGTTGGGTAGTTGTTGAGCCATCGGATTTGGCTGAGGTGGTTTCCTAGGTCTTTGCCTGGTAGCCCCCCTTAATGGGTTGAACTGAAGACTCCTTCTAACTCCTGCAGACCTTCCTGTCAGGATTAGGGCGCCTAGAAGTCCCCCCACTAGCCTCTTCTCTGGTGCAACTGAACTTTCCCCCCCTTGGCCTACAACAATTTCTTCAGGGATTTGGTGTTCCTGATCATCTTCACCCTCGTCATCATAATGAAACGGGTCAGTGTTACCAATTTGGGCCTGAGCCCTGGTATAGTAAACCCTTCCTACTCTTCTGTCCCCCTCTGACATTCATTTCCCTTCTCGTAACAGAACGGGACCAGCGGGATCGCCAATGTGTTTGGGGTTCTCAAACACAACACAACTAACTACTTCTGACACAGCAAAGACACCCCCATTAGGTAACACTAACCTCAATTCCCACATCAGGCTAAACACAAACAGAGCATAGAGAACACGGATTGAGCAGAGATTTGCTAAACAAGATAGAGAATAACAGAACAGAACTGAAATACCATGTTTGATTGATCAAAATGAATCGTACATTGCTTTCTTCTATAAAAGACGACTACAAAGCCCCTATAAATAGGCAACTTCAGACAGTTTAGACGGATGTAACTAGAATGTCACAAGACACTAACAGATGATATCCGACTAACCAGATCATAACAAACTCCGACTGAGTAGAATTCCGACTGAGCAAAGATACATATATCCGACTAAGCAACTATTAGGTATTCTATCTGTAGTTCAACACTCATGCAGGATATTCTCAGAGAATACTTGGATGAATTTATTCTTGTCTTCTTCGATGACATTCTTATATACTCTAAGAATGTAGCAAATCATGAAGGTTGTGTGCGTAAAGCCTTAAAGATCTTAAGAGAGTACAAACTCTTTGCAAAGAAGAGTAAATGTACCTTCTTAGTAGATCATGTTGATTACTTGGGATTTATAGTATCTAAGGATGGAATTTCTCCTGACCCCGCTAAAATCCAAGCAGTCATAGAGATTGTGGCCAGAGCCCAAGACAGTGAAAGAAGTTAGAGAATTCTTAGGATTAACTGGGTGGTATCGAATCTTTATATCGAGGTATGCTCAGATAGCATCTCCTTTGACCAACCTTCTTAAGAAGAGTACCCTATTTCAGTGGTCCAGGATCGCTATGTGTCAGAGTGATTTTGATAAGCTGAAGATAGCCTTAGTAACCAACCCTATTTCTTAAATTACCAGATTTTTCCATACCGTTTGAAGTAGTAACAGATGCCAGTGGCTTTGCCTTAGGAGGTGTACTCATGCTACAGGAAGGTCATGCAATAGCCTATGAATCCAGAAAGCTCAGAACGCATGAGAGAAATTATGCTGTCCATGACTTGGAGTTACTCTCAGTAGTTTATGCTCTAAAGCTGTGGAGACATTATCTCTTGGGACAGAGATTCACCTTGATGACAGATCATTATAGTCTAAAGTGGATCTTCACTCAGAAGGATCTCAACATGCGTCAAAGAAGGTGGATGCAGACCTTGCAGGAATTTGATTTTGAGATTAAGTACCGGCCAGGGAAGGAAAATGTGGTAGTAGATGTGCTCAATAGGAAAGCCTGCTTGCTTGCAGTAACATTGGCGTCAAATCCGTTAGTGAGTGAAGCAAGAGAGAAGATCATGCAGGATAATTTCTTTGCCCCTATTGCTACCCTAGTTATGCAGGAAAGTAAGACTCCTTAGGAGATGAGTCAAGTTCATGGGTACAGATTGGACGATGGATGCATGCAGATGGATGCATGCATTACAATAATCGGCTATGCATTTCCAATGATGAGACAACAAAGGAAAAAATTCTGAGAGAAGCCCATGATAGCTCGATAGTTGGACATCCAGGTTTCATAAAAAGACCTACATGTCTGTAAAGAAGAGTTTCTTTTGGCCAGGACTCAAAAAGGATGTACTTAATCATGTGCATCAGTGTTTAGTATGTCAAAGAGTCAAGGCAGAGAGAGTTAAGATACCAGGAAAGTTGCATCCCTTAGACATTCCACAGATGAAGTGGGAATGTGTCAGTATGGATTTTGGTTCACATCATCAGTCCCCAATCTATAATACCAACTCAAACAAAATTGTCCCTAGTGAAGTTGAGTACTAGATTGAATGCATGAAAATCAGTATGGATAATTCCTGCATTGTGCACTACTACCATGCCCTTAGCAATTGCATGAATTATTGATAGCATGTTGATGACCACTGCCCTCACACGAGAAAGATGAACTTCATTGAGGATCTCATCTGGAGGAGGCTTCCTCATCCACTTAATGAATCGTGTGCCTAAACTAGCCACATTTCCATGGAGCAAGCATCTCCTAGTGATCCACCATTGAAATAAGGGAAAATGGTGATCCATGGGCTCTTTGTAGTGAAGGCAATGCAACACACAAATGAGGGATGCAACTTTTGCATTCCTTGCTCTGTTTCGAAATTATCAAACTTGGAATGTGTTGATTCCTTGTAGCGTTTTGCACAATATGTAATGTGCAAGGGAAAAAATGAAATGCCCCTTAATGTGACCTTTCAACAAAAGCCAAAGCTTCTACTGCCTAGATCCTCTCCCAAAATGATTGTGTCATGTGGTACACCCACAACTAGTGAGAAATCATCATTCCTGATTGTGCGGACAATGGCGTCAGTCCCACTCTTGTGTCAGCTGATCCTTCTAGTGTGGATAATAGTAAATCTTGCAATATCTGCACTCTTTTGGGAAGAGAAACCATATCTAGATTTTTCATCCTCTTATTCCTTGCTTTCTCCTCCTTTCACTATAAATTCTAGAAAGAAAGTTTGGTTTGGTCCACTCCTAGAGGTGCCAGATCCTTGAAATCTATCAACACTATTTCCATGTTCCCTACTGTGCAAATCTTGTGTATAATATCAAAATCTTTCAACTTTTGCTCTCCTAGTAGCTCTCCCTTGCCCTCACGTGCGAGACGATTGTGTGCTCACATAAGGATTTGCTGTGGAACTCCATCATGTATCTCTCACTACTCTGATTAATGTCTATGATTGCTACATGAAGTGACACGTAGCACCAATTCTTGGCATAACATTCACATTACAATCCTCTTCTCTTCCCAAAGTCATTTTAGACAACTAAAAATTTTAAAAAATACAATCAATGAAATGTATTTCATAAAACACTTGTAGAAGAGAGCAAAATCATAGTAACCAATGTCACACAACACATATCAACAATTATTCCATGGAGCTACATTAAATTATGTCACCACAGAAACCCTAAACTCTCCACCATCATCCCAAAATTTGTGTGTTTATAATTT
Organism: Cibotium barometz; assembly: GCF_041138505.1. Taxonomy (NCBI): domain Eukaryota; kingdom Viridiplantae; phylum Streptophyta; class Polypodiopsida; order Cyatheales; family Cibotiaceae; genus Cibotium; species Cibotium barometz. The sequence goes on along the minus strand of NC_141046.1, from coordinate 57,650,008 downwards.
CCATAAAACTAAATTTCAATCTAATATAACAAGTGACAGATTTTTGCACGTCGTTAAATGATGTCACCATTGAAACCCTAAATCCTCCACCCATCCCAAAAATTATACTTTCCTTGGTTTTTAACGCCCCTTTCAATCACGAAGACCCAATTTTTTTATAAGTTTGGTGTATATAGATGCATTCTTGCCAGATAAATCAGTTAAAAGATTTTGCAAACTTCCACATATAGAAAAATGAACACGACTCGATTGTTAATTTTCAATGATTACACATTTTACTATGGATTCACCATGGATTTTTACAACCCTCACCCGTCCCAAAATTTGTGTTTATAATTCTGCATGGATGCATAGAAATTTATTGATTCTAAGTCTCGGAGTATGTATAAATTTTCTAAGCTACATTTTTTTATAATTTTGATGTATAGAGATGCATTCTCGTCAAACAATTAAATTAAAAGAACATTGACCAATTAAATTTCCCTCAACCTCTACACATAGAAAAATGAATCTGACACTAGCATCAATTTTTAATGATTACACATTTCACTATGGATTCACCATGGATTTTTACAACCCTCACCTGTCCCAAAATTACTATGTTTATAATCCTACATGGATGCATAGAAATTTACTGATTCTAAGTCCGAGAGTACTGGAGTATGTATAAATTTTTCTAAGCCACATATTTTATAATTTTGATGTATAAAGATGCATTCTCATTAGATAAATAAATTAAAAGATGCTTATGTTGACCAATTAGATTTCCCTTAACCTCTGCACATAGAAAAATGAATATGAATCGATCATCAATTTTTAATGATTACACATTTCACTATGGATTCACCATGGATTTTTACAACTCTCACCCATCCCAATATTTATGTGTTTATAATTCTACATGGATGCATGGAAAAATGAGCACAATTCAATCATTGCTTCATAAGGATTATACATTTGCACCCCTAAATACTCAAGCAAACCTCTCCCTCTTTGGAACAACCCTTATGTATACAAGATGTCATTCAAATTTAAAAGACTAAATTATGAGTGAGACACCAGCTAGCCATGAAATACGACAAGGTCCCTCACACATAAAACAAGAAAATAAAATACAACACTAGATAGCTGCGCGTTAACCAAGTGCCACATTATGCATATAAAACAAATGTAACTATCAAACGACACTATCCAGCCATGATAACAACCAAGTGCCATCTGAATCTAAGTGTACACAATCATCTATGTAAGGAAATTATCTAGTTGCATTACAGACCAAATGCCCTTAAAAATAGGGAAGGGGATGGGAAAGGTGTCATAGCCAAAATGATACTCATATGCTACTGTGTTAAGGACTGAGTACTAGAATGATGTGCCTATACTTATCAAGGGACACTTGTGTGATGCACAATACGATTGAGTGCCCAAAGATAAGCACCATAGGTTCATATGGCCTTTTACAGACACACACACACACACACACACACACATACACACATTCCAATAGGTAAGGACACACACACACACACACACACACACACACACATTTATGACTCCAATAGGTAAGGACACACATCTATCATGCAACGACCGTGTGCCCCCACCTATTGTACCTACCAAGCACCCACACCCCGAGTCATAGTAGGTAATGACACACTTTTTTGCCATGCAATGCGACTGTGTGCCACCACCTACATGACCACAGATACACCCTCACTACCTAAAGGCTGATGTTATGGGGATCTTACTCTCTATCTCTTTCTCTCTCTGCCTCTCTCAACCTCTCTCAATCTTAGCTCTCTCAAGAATGGTTTCCACAAAGGGCCCCATGGGACTCCTATATATACAAAAATGTAGCCCGTCAGGATATTTGTTGGGCCTCGCGGGCCCCTGGGTTTTTGTAAAAGCCCGGTGAGAGCTCTTCGGGCTTCATAAAAACCTTGATGATCTTTTGCAGGTCACCATTTAGGAGTAACGATTTTGGCACGTCGGCCATCTGGTGGGTCAGTTGCAGTTTTGGTAGAAAGAAAAGTTGTTAGCAATCATACACTAAGTGCAAGGAGCGTGCGAGCAAAAAATTAGATTTTAATTTGGCAAAAAAATCTGAAAAACGATTTTCATTCGTGAAAAATGATTTTGGGCTAGGGGTCTATCAGTAGATTTGCTGCAGTTTATCCAGAAGGCAAAAGTGCTTCAAATCATGCAACTAGTTTGAGGAGCAGCACAAACTCCAATTCTAGTATACTTTTTGAAAAATGATTTTGGGTTAAGAGAAAAAAAATGATTTGCATAAGTAAGGTTATAGGGTTGAAAACTCACTTACAAAGGGTTTGTGATTGTTTTTTGTGGGTGGTGAGAAGAAGCTTTACCACCTGGGTGCGCTCTCTTCTGGGTCTCCTATGGTGTCTAAACATGCTAAACTGGTAGGTTCTTTGCCTCTACACTCTATCTTTGAAAGCTTTCCATCGCCGGGAACATCTCATGCAAAAGATAATTGGGGAACAAGTACAGTGCTCTATAGAGCGTCTATGCTCATTCCACACTCTTGTAGGTGCTTGGCACACACCTAGTGATCGCATGTAGCTCTTGTGTAGCCAAACTCTTGCAAAAATTCCTATACTTAGAAAAATTTGTCTTAGGAAGCATGTGGGACAACACATAAGGAAAGAAGCCATGGTAGAATAGAGTTCTAAAGCTCTAAGTGATCTCTAAACAATCCTTATACATTATTAAGTATACTCTGAGAACTATGTGGAAAAGGCCTAGGTGGAAAAAATTGTCATGCGGGCTTTAGATGTAAAACTCCTATGAGAGGATTGTTTTACAATCAAGAAGGCTCTAATGTATTAACGTATGTGCCAACCATATCTTACTTTGGTTTGCATAGTTGGGATCCTTATATAGTAACCTTGTTCAAGAGAGCAAACATGTATGGTTACTTTAGCTTGCCTGGGGAGTAGATCTCCAAAGAGTCTGGGAAATGCTACAATCTATGGATGTACAAGGCAAATGTGTGGTAACAGGAATGGATGGGCAACCCAAAAGAATCCATCTAACTCCTCAGATGGTAAGAGAAGCCTTATCGATTGGAGGAGGAGAAGTGGAATTTAAAGCTGATGGCATAAAAGAAGAATAGAGATATCTATGAGCATGAACAGGTGGTGTACAACATCTGCAAAAGATTTTGGTTGGTAGCTGACTATAAACCTTCAACAAAACTACCAATTTATGCTAAAAGCTAAGATGAGGCAGGAAACTAGCATGTACTTCAAAGGAAATGGGTGGTTGCAAGATCAGGGTGCCCAGTTTTGTCCACTCAGGCACCCTGTAAATAGTTAAAAAACAAGTATTTGTTTACCTTTAGTGGCTAATCTCTCCTAGTAAATGAAGGAATTTCGTTTCAAGTTCTTTTGTTGGAACATCATATTCAAAGTTGAAAATATAGTTGCATAATTTGATTAAGCATTAGATGGTCAAAATTCCTCATTTTCTTAGGTACAAAGTCAATGTATACACCCTATCCCAAATTTGAACTCATTCCATAAAATGCTAATATCTTTTACATTTAAACTCATATGAGATTCCCACTTTGTACCTTAGATCTTCACATAATATGGAGCTTAACTTGATTTTTCGAGAAAATTTTAAGATATTTATCTATTTTCTTTAAATATTTCAAGGTCTTTAAAGTGTTATAATATACGCCACTTTTTGTACCCATAATAGCTACCACTTGAAATCCTCGATCTTGTAGATCAAAAGAGTGGGTAGATACTGAGACATTAGTAGAATGTGGTGGTTAGTAAAAATTACAAATCCAATGGTTGGATTTTTAATGATCTCTTTTTCAAAATTCTTCCAGACTATCAGAAGGCCTGCAAATATTAATAATCTAATTAGTAAAATTACATTTTTGATGTGAATCATCTAAAACCTATAGGGACTAGTGTACTTGTAATGGTGCATCTATGGAAAAATAAATTGGATCACTCTAAGTATGGAAAGATCATTTGTTTATCATTTCATCATATTTTTGAATAATTTTAATTAATTAGACTAATCTATATTAATTTAAGTTATATTGGGTTAATTTAAGGGCAAGCGTATTTTCTATTATTTGCTTGATCTCATTTTAAGTACCTTGCCTCCCAAAATTTGCTCTCCAAGCATTGTCCCAGTCCAACATAAACTGGATAAAACTGGACACCCTGATCTTGCAACAACCCAAATAAAGATAGATCTACACTTGGAGGTTACAACAATGAGAAATGTTGAGGCGTGGGAACCACAAATGTGCTAAAAAATCATCACAAATGAGGAAAAATGGCTTATAGAAGATGTAAAAATGCACATTAGTGTCAAAAAACATGTACTCTACTCGGAGCAATATGCAAGAAAGTACTATGTGTATGAGGCACCACATGCAACATAATAAACCTTCTTAGAGGTCCTACACTAGGTGAATGCAATGCATGAGCATCAACCAATAAGACAACTCTAGCAACTGTGTATAACAATAAGATTGACAAGTCAAGGGAACTTTTTCTCCCACAGGTTTTTTCCCCCTTGGTGCCATGCACCATTAATTTTTTATTTTTCATGTAAATATGACCCCAACTAAAAGTCTTCTCATTGTTTGTAATGCACAATGAAGGAAAAAGATTCCATCAATTCTCCGACTACATGCGATAACCTCTTTAGTCTTCAAGTAAACGGGTGAACACAATTCTCTACACTACATCGCCCAAGTACGGTTGCTAGTTTAGGAAGGGGGGAATGTTTTGGGAATGCTGGAACAAGAGTTAAGAATGCCAAAATAGGAGTTGTGGGTGACTACACCAAAATAGGAAATTTACTATTTTCAGCCTCGAACAAAATCCAAATGGAGTGTGGTCCTGGACCCCATGCGGAGAATATGTCAACATCTTTGATTCAAGTACTTAACTTCATTAAATGGATAACCAGGCTAAAAACTAGAGAATTGCTCATCAGCAAATTACACTGAAATAGTACATTTTAATGGGATATTTACTATTTTAAGTCTCGAATGGAGTCGAATTGGAGCAATGTTGGGCTCATTGTAAATCTTATGGCCTACCTCTATTATGAGTATCTAGCCTCATCAAATAGATATTCCAATAAAAAGTATGAGAATCTTCCATGTGTAGTGTTAGTCGCGCGAGAACGAGAAATATTTATCTAATATTTTTTATAGGCTTCCCGTAGCTCAAACGAAAGCCAAAATACATTGTAATAATATTTTGGGATTTTCCCCTATTTTTTATGGGCTCACTAGATTTCCAATTTGTAAATAGTGCAAGCCTGTAAATGTTAGTCTTTTTGGTCGGCCATTGCAAATATGAACCCTGGAGTGAAAAGTCTATATAACTCAAGCATGCTAAGAGATTGGTTAGCTGGTGTGAGCATTCTATTGAGTAGGCTTTTCAAAGAGCACTCTAGAGCTCCAAGCCATCTCCTTGCTTTCTCCACCCCCCCCCCATTGTACTCTCATGAGCTCAAGCTATTTTATACTTGATGCCCTTAATGCAATGAAGAAGTCTCTTTGTCTCTTATGTTTTCAATCTCTGTGTTAAGCTAATTGTTGTTGAAGTGCTTAAGCTTTATAGATTTTTGTTTGTGTGTGTATAGCTAGCATGCTTGCATAGATATGTGAAACCCCCAGCTCTTTTCTCCTTTATGTGCATGTTTAAGTTTGAGGTTGGAGAGACAGAAAACTCTCTCACTTGTTGTAGCAAGAGTAGCATGATCCACGTGTAGCTTAATCCAATAGGATTTGCATCCCTTTCGGAGCTAGGGATTCAACCCGTACTGGTGCACAAAAGCTTATCCACAAATGGAGAGAATGCTTATGGCTACCATCACATGACACTAGACTAAGCACACACACAAGCTCAACTTGCCCTCATTCTTACACACCCATTCATTCACAAATACAAGCAAGAGGAACACAATCACCATGCACACAAGCAAAGAGAAAGACCTCACTCCACTCCTATCTTCCTACAAGCATGCACACACTCAAGCATCAAGCTTCCATGAAAGCTTCAAATCAGTCCACATACATAAAAATGAAATACTAAAAGCATGCGTAAGAGTGAAATGATTAGAGAAGAGGATGAGAAAGACTCATGACATTGCTATTGATTCAATGAAGAGATTTATCTCATACAAAGATGTAGATGGGGTGAGAGAAGAGTCTTCACCTCTATGGAGAAGAGGGAGAGTAGCTCTCTCAAAGGAGCTCTTGCATGAACTTAGTCCAAAGTGTCCCTAACCTCTCAAATGAGCCACTTTTTATACAAAAACTCTAAAACTCCCAAAACTCCCCATGTGGGATTATTCTTAAGCCCACTCCCACACTCATCTACAACTTGGAACTCTTTACAAGAGCCCTAAATAAGAATGTCACTTGTTTTCCTGCTTGCATCTTTTTGTTGCATCCTTGCATTGATCACCACTCGTCACGCAACACTCCCCCCTTCCTATTTTGCGCACATCCTCGAGCGCGGTAGAAGCAAAAGATGCAAAAAACAATGGATACAAGTAAAGCCTTTTATTGAAAAAAACCAGCAATGACAATGGATACAAGTAAAGTAAACAATGGATACAAGTAAAGCCTTTTATTGAAAAAAACCAGCACAATGACAATCTCACATGTGAGCATACAAGTGAAAGGCTGATTAGAGTTTTAAAGAGTGCTAAAAGAGGTGAGTAAAGACTAGTCAAAGTGAGACTAAGTGGTAGATAGTGCTATGCAAAGGCAAGTGTGCTTGCACACCACAGGTTATGACCGCAATCTCAATGTCCTACAAGTATTTAAGTTATTCCTAAGTGGCAAACCTACTCCTAAATATGAGCAATGGTGATTGGACCTCTTCTTCTTCTTCTTCTTTTTTTGAGGTGTGTGTGTAAAAGATGATAAAGAGGAAGGTTCCATCCCAGTGAGACCCAAGCAATGGCCAAGAGACCTCCGCCAAGAGAATCTAAAGACCGTTAAGTATCTCAAGGGTGACAGACCCTTTTCTTTCTTTTTGACATAAGGAGTACCCCATGAAGATGAGGGCATTGGTCTCGAGGGCCCATAATGTACCCCAGAGTCCTACCAGTATCTATCAAGGCGATAGAGTCCTTGAAGGTTTTTTCTTAATCTTCTAGACGTCAATGTTCACCCCATGGAAACCAAGGCATCAGCCCCAAGGTGCTAAGACAACCCCAGGTCCTACCAAGCATTCCACATGGCTGTAGACACGTCATGTCTTGATTCACTTGTATATATTTTTTAGGGTATATTTTTCGTAAATTTTTTATTAATCCTAGCACCTAGCCCATACCTAAGAGGTAGCTACCACTAGGGATAACTAATATACTTCGAGAGCATAAGAACTTGGCATACTCCGTTGGTATATGTCCTACACCGTCTTCAAATAGAAATACCTTCTACTAAGTCCTCTAAGAATCTAGAAATCACTCACCACATTTTAACAACTAATTTAAAACTTAAACCAGCCAACTGTGTGTGAACATGCAAACAATATATCCAAAAGTTAAAAGCACATAAAGAACAAAAGATTATGATTTGAATACACCTGTTGTAATGCTCGTTGATGTTGTGCGTTTGCATTGATGCATTGCTGATGTTGTGTAGATTGCTTCTCTTTGCTCTTTGTAGGCATTGCATGTCTCCCCCCTTCCTAATTTGTGTGCACGGTAGGTGGACTATTGGGGCGTGTTTGTATGCTCTTGTTTAGCTGAGATCTCTGCAAAATGTTTATTAACACACAAGAAAAGAAAAGAAAGGAATAAAATTTGTTATTGGTGCCAATCACCGAATATAGCCGAGGGAAAAAACACAGTGGGAGAAAAGTGCCTGGCTTGTTGATCTTATTGTGGAGTCGATAAGCTTACCCTTGTACTGGTGAGACTATTCAAACACTGATCTACCAAAGAGCTTCAATTGTAGTGTTAATGCCTTATCTTTGGTTTTGGGTATGTCCTTCTTAAGAGGTGGGAAGGTTAGCAATTGTCGAGGAATTTGAGCAAGATAAGAGGATTTAGGCATTGAAGTGCTAGAATCTATGCTCAAAGGAGACTCATGTAAAGTTTGATTTATCTTAGGTACACAAGTTGATGGTGGAATTGTGTAACAAGGAGAAATTGGGACAACTGGTGATTCAATACATATTTTAGGAAGGTCAACACAAGGAGATTTGTAGGTGCTATCACAACCACCTATCCTATCTTGAAGAGGTTGTGTTGATTTCCTTTGCACCCAACAACTGATATGGAAAACCAAGGGTGGCTTTTGGAATCTTATTGATACACTCTTTTACCCCTAGCAAACCATGGCATTTGGGAAGCCAAAGTGCTGTTGCATGCTCATAATAGCCTTGTGCTTTAAGAACATGCTTTGGGACCCAACGAGTAACAATCTGAGGTTTAGGCTTGGAAAAGATGTGCTTTTTAGGAGGCTTAGCAACTAGGCTAGATGGTACAAGTTTGTACGCATCTTTGGGTAGCCAAATTGATAATTCCTTCTTGCTTGGCCTTCTTTAAGCAGTGACTAAAGTAGTTGGAACATGCCGGCCATGGCCCTCACTTGAGGACTCATCGATTATCCACATCATTTGTGTTGGAGCTTCAAGAGCAGATTTTGAAAGTGGGTTGTGTAAGGTAGAAACACCAACCTTTTGACATGATAAAGCTCGTGGAGTAGCAGATCCCAAGATGCAATCAGAATCAATTTGCAATTTGTATTGTCTATTCTTCCAATCTAATGAACAATTGGTAGCACTTAACCATGATCGACCGAAAACAGCCTCTACCATTGCCTTGGACTTACTTGCCACATAAAATGAAACTGACATCTGGTGATCCTGAATGGACATCATAATGACACATTTTCCCTCTATAGGGTTATCTTCACCTGAGAAGCTTCGTAAGTCTATAGGAATGTGCACAAGTGTTGATTGTCCCAAGGCTATCCATGTGTCAAACGAGAGAATATTATAATCTGCACCAGAGTCAATTAAGGCAGAGACAAAGTAGGTAGTCGCATGAAGATGAAGACACACTTGAATATTGAAAGGATCGACATATGGTTCATCTCAGTAGCCAACTGTAAGGCCAACATAGAAGCTTTGCGATGCTCCTTGGCTTTTGCAACTCTAGCTTTAGCCTCTTCTTGAGCCTGATGTTTAAGTAGGTCATGTGCTTCTTTCCGTGTGTGTGCAGCATGCATTTGTTGAAGCATGGCTTCAGTTAATGGTTCATTGTATTTCTTGAGACGACTTCCATTAATGAAGTTAGGCATTTGCTCGCCTTCTAGTGTCTCTAAATGCACTGCACCACTTGGAGTAAGCTCATTAATCACAAACGGTCCTAGGCCACGTTTCTTGAGCTTTCGCATATGCTTCTTAAGTGTGTACAAGAGCACAAGGTCCCCTTTTTTGAATCGACCAATTGTTACATTTCTATCATACCATTGCTTTTGTCTCCTCTTCTCGGCATACATCCCCATTATCGCCAATAAGCGGGTCTCATGAAGCTTTTCCAATTCATCAATGCGTTGTGAAAGCTCATGACCAGTCCAGTCCAATTGTTTAGCAACTCGTAGAGTAGGTACAAGAAATTCAATGGGAAGAATTGCATCTAGCCCAAAAGCAAGCTCAAATGGGGTTGTGCCCACAGATGTTTTATAGGCTGTCCTATATGCCCAAAGAACTGAGTGCAACTTTTGCTCCCGATCAGTCCTATTTTCCTCAACAATCTTTGTGAGTGCTATGCAGAGAATCTTGTTAGTACTCTCAGCTTGTCCATTTGTCTGGGGATGATAGGGTGCAGAACGCTTGTGAATTACCATAAATTCTTGAAGCAAAAACTCTATGACCTCATTCACAAAGTGCACACCTTGATCACTAACGATCTCAATAGGTAAGCCATAGCGTGTAAACATGTACTCATACAAGAACTTGGCTGTGGTTCTGGCATCATTTTTGATTGTAGCCTTTGTCTCTACCCATTTGGTCAAATAGTCAGTTGCGACTATAATATATTCGGCATGCATGTGACGAGCTGGAGGTTTAATGGGGCCGACAAAATCAATACCCCATTTTGCAAAAGCACGTGTGCTTAACATAGGACGCAACGGCATATTGTCCTTTGTGATGGGAGGTTTGGTCCTTTGACAATCGTCACAACGTTTTACATATTCTTTGGCATCCATTTGTAAGGTTGGCCACCACCAAAGCCCAGACCACCTAATCAACTTAGCTGTGGTATTGCCCGAAAAGTGTCCACCCTCAACACCTGCATGTGCATGAGTCAAGATTTTCAAGTAGTCAGCTTCACATACACACATGCGTAAGTTGCTATCCTTGCCCCTCTTGTAGAGTTGGCCCTCTATCAGCATATAGTTTGTCGCTTCAACTTCAATAGCATGCTTTCGATATTTAGGACCATGCTGAAGATAGTCCACAATATACTTACTCCAACTTGGTGTAGTTGAAATTTGGAATAATGTGACATTATGAATTGACTGTTGAATTTGACATGAAGCACAGTTGCGAACAAGTTTTTCAGTATTTGCACATGCATGGTAGGCCACCATTGCCCATCCTGAGATATACGTCGCACACAAGTAGTAGCTGATGCATGGATTCCACCGATACCCACATGTGTCCATTCCAAGATCTCCTCATATTGGTCAGGGTTAGGTATAAGCCTTCCATCATTACCCTGACGATATAATCTCCCTGAGATTAACTTGAATGGTCGCCATCATAGGTCCACATTAGGACCCGCTAGTTGTATCTGCCCACTCAAAATTTATAAGATGGATTCAGACCATTTAGGAGCTGTCTCTACAAGGAAAAGTGTTGAATCTAACATATCATCATCCACACCCACAGGAGCTTTGCCAGAGGTGATTCGAGACAAATGATCTGCCCTAAGATGAGTTGTTCCTTTTCGGATTGCCACTTCAAAATCAAACTCAAGAAGGATGATAAACCACCTCACAATCCTTCCAGTTGCACAAGGCTTGTTCACCAAATATAACAATGCTTGATGGTCCACAAAAAATATGAATTTGTTTGCCAGGCGAAACTTTTTCACTGCATATATCATGGACAAACCTTCTCTTTCTGTTGTGGTATAATTCTTCTCAGCATTGTTCAACTGTCGACTAGCATATGAGATTGGAAAATCCTTATTATGTTCTCCCGATTGAGCCAAAATACATCCAATTGCAAAGTTTGAAGCATCAATATGGACATGAAAGATTTGGTTCCAATCTGGTGCCCGTAAGATGGATGCAGTCACTAATGCTTGCTTCAACTTTTCAAAGGATTCCTCACACTCATCAGTCCAATTAAACTTTACAAGAAGAGCATATAATGGTCTGGCTAGGATAGCGTACATGTAGATGAATCGACGATAATAGCCACAATGTCCCATGAATGTTTGTACCTCTTTAGGGTTGATAGGCCGAGGTAATGAGACAATGACATCAATTTTATCCATATCTGTTGAAATCCCATTGCGAGAAACAATATGGCCCAAAATTTTTCCTTATCTTACCATGAATTTGCACTTGTCAGGATTCAAGCATATACGATAAACTTGACACTTTTGAAACACAAGTCTGAGGTGTTCTATATGATCATCACGCTCTTGTGAGTGAACACATAAATCATCCATGAAGATCTCAAGAAATTGCCTAAGGTACTCCTTGAATACATGACTCATTAACTGCTAAAAGGTTGCTAGTGCATTTGTTAGACCAAATGGCATAACACGATAGGCAAAGATGCCATCTTCAGTAGCAAAGACTGTCTTGTGTTGATCCTTTGGATCAATTGACACTTGATTGTAACCGGAGAATCCATCCAAGAAACTATATGCCTTTTTCCCTGCAACTCATTCTAAAACATGATCCGTGATTGGAAGTGGGTAATGATCACGTACAGTAGCTGCATTTACCTTCTTGAGGTTTACACATACTCGAAGTTTTCCATTTTTCTTGGGCACCACTACAATAGGGGAGACCCATTCAGTGTGTTCAATCTCATAGATAAATTCTGCCTCTAAGAGCTTGTCTATTTCTTCTTTTATCTTTCGTGCAAAATTCTCATTGTAAGTATAAGGACGTTGCTTGGAAGGCTTTGCATCCTCTCACAATGGAATTGTATGCTGACATATGCTTGGATCAACTCCTTTGAGGTCTTTATAACTCCAAGCAAAAACATCGCGATACTCCTTTATTGTTTGAATTAGTAACTTCTCCTCATCTAAGGATAAGTCCGTGGCAATCCACACATAGCGAGGCTCTTCTCCTGGCTTAGCGATATCAATCTTTTTTGCATCTTCTGGACCATCATATGAAACCCTTGGCATGCTTGGCTTTTGTCGCATGGGCTGTTGAAGAACAATCTTCCGATCTTGAAGAGTGTACTATGTGAAGTTGGGGGGAGCATTGAAACCTTGTTCTTGTCCACTTGAGTCGTCACTCATTGAAGACCATGCGGTTTTGAGCTCTCCTTTGCAATCTTGCATCAGATTTTTTTGTTCAACCGTTATCTTTACACTTCCGACATTCTCTTTTGAATCGGTTTTAGACTTGAGTTTTGGTTTTTGTTTCTTCGTTTTTTTGCAATTTTTGCTAACAGTTTTTAGCTTTTCTCCTGCTTGAAATCCATTTGATCGTTTTACTTGGTCTTTGATACTATCTTGTGCTTGGACATAGTATAGATATCCATTCTTTCCTGAGAAGTGAGGTGGTGGTCGAGAGTGTTCATTCTTAAACTCCTTTTCTTTTTGTAGTCTCTCACGTCGTTCCCTCTCATCTTGTTTACGGATTCTCTTATGGCTCTTATAGCATTTACGTTTGGGTCGGCTTCGAGGGATCTCTACTTGAACCTCCCTTCCTCTCAAGAGCAGGCGTTTCCTAACTCTTCCTCAGGGATTATCACATCATTATCAAAATCAGAGTCCCATCCATCTTTCTTATCAGCATCATTAGCAGATTTGAGTGTTAAATCCTCCACTGAGACTTCCTCTACATGCAGTGCTGTTTTGTGGATGCATCCCCATAGTACAAAACATCTAGAAGGTCACATGGTTATACCATTCATATAGGAATAATGTCATATCCATCTGAGTCACAAAATTCAATTGGCTTAGGTAAAGTACATGTCGATAATGTTGCAAGGACATGACTCCATTCTAGTGGATCAATTAAGTGCTCAGGGAAGGGTTGTGGAATGTATGCCTCATCTGATACACTTCGATTACCCTTAAGTCTCTCAGTGTTGAAATCCCTACATGAGGCTCCACACATCCACAGATCTTCTCGCCCATCTGACAATGTAACTCTTGAGCCCTCAGATGAAGCAGAATCAAGCTCATCTATTGGAGACCTTGTTACATCACGATATGAGTGATTCTTTAGGTTGACCCTTGTGATGACAGAATCATGTCGGAGGTACAAATAATTGTATCCCTAATCTTGAATCATTTGAAATTGTCGCATGAATGGTCTACCCAATATCACTTCATAGTTTGGATGTTTTCCAAAATCACATGTGGTGACCAATATGTTCTCAAGCAGCCCAAGGGGATGTTCTAAGCTTCCATCTGCTAGCTGCAAGCGCATCCTGGTACTCCTAATAGCTGGTTTGTCCCACTTTTCCCAAATGGACCTTGTCACAATGCCCACTCCTGCACCACTATCAAGTATTGCAGTTGAAGCTACTTTTCGCACTTCTAATGGGAGGGTAGCATTTCCCTGATCGTCCTCACAAAATTTTCTTACTTTGTTTTGATAGGAACTGGCATAACATGCTTTGTCTCAGGGTGTATAGTACAATGATGGTGACCCTTTTGTAGCAATACCTGCTCTGACAAACATGTGGCAATATCATTCCACAACTCAGGTCGAAGCTTTATCAAATCAAGCAAAGGTAAGTGTGAGATCCCTGTTCCCACCGCGCAACGGATTCGGGGTACTAGCAGCGGAAGAAGCACTTCTTGCGCGAGGCAGGGTCCCACACTCGGGGCCTCGTCCACGGATATCCGGACAAAAGACTAATCCGTCGGTTTTTCCAAAACCAGACCCGGAAAAACTTCCCTTATTCGGAAAGCACGGGCGATTCCACCAGGATAATTTTTACTCTAACGTAGTCAAAACCCTTACTGATTAAACAGATCCGACTGCATCTATAAAGATACTTGGTCAGATCAAGGAAGAAACTTGCACTTGGATCATTGGGATCAACGCTTTTTTCCCCACCAAGGAGGCACAGCCGTTGATTCCTATCCATAGAACAATTACTATCCGGGATTTACTTTATCTATCGTAATAACAGAAATTGAGTCTCGATTTACGGATCCATCAGTCCAGCCTAACCCCATCCGATCCCATGGGTTAGCCAACCGCGCAACCACTGTAGTGATGGGATCCAATTTGGAATTTGGTTAGGTTTTGTCCCGGGTACCAAGGAAAAGAGTTCCAAGGCCCCCTAGCCGGAAGTTCATGCAAACATAAAATTAGGCACACCACTTACACACCCAATATGAAATTGCCTTATTCTTAGCATCAGCTAACTTTAAAACAATCCTTTAATGAAACCATAGTACCACTGATCACAGTCTTCCAAATTATCCGGTTGATTCTCAAATTTCCCATCATTCCTTCATCATCAGAGTATCTATGGCATCATTGGCAACTAGAACGCTCACCACCTGTCCACTCAGAGGCCGTTTCCATAGTTCCTAGCCCATAATACTCGGCAATATAATCATTTATCAAGATGGACTCTCGTTGAAGATCAGCAAGATCAACCAACAGATCCATATAAAAGAGCCATGGACTCCTCCGTTGAGGACCAGCAAGGTCAGTCAACCAGATCCATGCCCGGTTTCACAAAACAACTCTTACTCCTTGTTCCAATATCTTCCTCGACGCACGCGTGGGTATCCTAGGCGACCCAGAGCCCGAGCACCGTATGGTCAGCACCCTCTAGGATCCTTCGCAGGTGACCTAGCGCTTCACTCATAGGCCGCTTCCTTGGTCCCTCATCCACCGTACCGGAAGCTCACCATTTTAATCGAACCGAGGCTGGTCAAGACCTCGGTCGACCTTGCTACGCGAGACGTCCTCCATTGACTCTCCGTCAGCAGTTGCAACTTTATCAGTTAGGTCTCCACGACCTTAATCACAAGACGGTCAAAATGCTTCCCCAGCATTCTTGACATAAAACAGCCATTTACAAACAGCATTTACAAATAGTTTACAAATACAATTTCTATATTAACTCTCATTTTTCCACATTATCCCTCATACAATCCACATTACTTATTCCACATTTCATTTATATGTGTACTCATCCAATCATATCATTTTCCATCTCTTCACTTCAGATTCCTTCACATCACATATCATATATTCACATCCATATCCACATCCATACATCCACATCCACATCCACATTCACATCCATACATCCACATCCCATATCCACATTCATACATACACATCCATATCCACATCCATATCCGCATTCATACATACACATCCATATCCACATCCACATGCATACATTCATTATCACGTCCTCATTCATACATCCACATCCACATACATACATACATACATCCACATCCACATCCACATTCCTATTCACATCTATACATCCATATCTACATGCACATTCACATCCATACATCCACATCTATATCCTCATTCACATCCATACATCTACATTCATGCATCCACATCTACATGCCTACATCCATACATACACATCCACATTTACATCCATGCATCCACATCCACATCCTCATTCACATCCATACATCCACATTCATACATCCACATCCACATCCACATTCACATCCATACATCCACATCTACATGCTTATCTCCATTTTCACATCCTCATTTTTACATCCACATCCCATATCCACATTCATACATACACATCCATATCCACATCCACATGCATACATACATCCACATCCACATTCCCATTCACATATATACATCCATATCTACATGCACATTCTCATCCATACATCCACATCTACATGCTTATCTCCATTTTCACATCCTCATCTATACATCCACATCCCATATCCACATTCATACATACACATCCATATCCACATCCATATCCGCATTCATACATACACATCCATATCCACATCCACATGCATACATTCATTATCACGTCCTCATTCATACATCCACATCCACATACATACATACATCCACATCCACATTCCCATTCACATCTATACATCCATATCTACATGCACATTCACATCCATACATCCACATCTATATCCTCATTCACATCCATACATCCACATTCATGTATCCACATCTACATGCATACATCCATACATACACATCCACATTTACATCCATGCATCCACATCCACATCCTCATTCACATCCATACATCCACATTCATACATCCACATCCACATCCACATTCACATCCATACATCCACATCTCCATTTTCACATCCTCATTTATACATCCACATCCCATATCCACATTCATACATACACATCCATATCCACATCCACATGCATACATACATCCACATCCACATTCCCGTTCACATATATACATCCATATCTACATGCACATTCACATCCATACATCCACATCTACATGCTTATCTCCATTTTCACATCCTCATTTATACATCCACATCCCATATCCACATTCATACATACACATCCATATCCATATCCACATGCATCTTATCATATCTTATCACTTCCCATATCTTTTATGCATACCTCTATGCATGAAATTCAATTATGCTAAAAGTAACACTTTTATAATAAAATATTCAACTTTTATGCATACCTCTATGCATGAAATCCAATATGATAAAAGTAACACTTTTGATATAAAAAAATTATCCTTTATGCATGATATTAAAATTCAATTTCTCCATGATTATAATGAAATTCT
Source organism: Cibotium barometz (assembly GCF_041138505.1). Taxonomy (NCBI): domain Eukaryota; kingdom Viridiplantae; phylum Streptophyta; class Polypodiopsida; order Cyatheales; family Cibotiaceae; genus Cibotium; species Cibotium barometz. Next base: position 57,632,999 of record NC_141046.1, on the reverse strand, counting down.
TTCAATTAATCTAGGATGATAATTCCTAGAATATGGTAGGAAGTCCTCTTTTTATGCTTTGAATGAAATTATTTTATGCATACTTTTTATAAAAATTTTGCCATAGCTCCGCTGCTATGACTGATAAATCTCAATTTTTTCTAAGGGATAAAGCTTATCATTAAGGAAATAATAAGAATGGTCTCTAATTGGATCATCAATCCATAATGGATTGAATCATCAATATGCATAAACTAAAAGCATAGAAAAAAGCCATTAATTTGGCCTCAAGCATAGCTTAATCTTGGATTAAGAAAAAGCTTTATGAAAAGCTTCATTTGGATTGAGAATGGGTCATGAGTATGACCATTTCTTGAGTGAGAGAGAGAAATTACATAAAAACCATTAGAATTTAAACATAAATGAAATTAACTTCAATAGCATTTATTAAATTATGTAACTCTTCACTACTATTCACCAATTAACTTCAATAGCATTTAAAAAATCATACCAATTAAGCTTCTCAAGCTTGAGAGGGGTTGAGAAGAGAGAAACATTGAGAAATTATAGAAAAGATCAATATTCACTAATTACCTTACAAATTGCTTGATTCTTTGTTCACGGTAGAGGCCCCCAACCAATCAATTGGTTAAGTATGTTGATGGAGCCACTAATGGGGATTGAAGAAAGAGGGAAGCTCCAAAAACTAGTGAATTATTAAATGAATTCACAGTTCTTGGCTTAGGTGGAGTAGAGTAACGATGCATAAACACTATCTATTTTTCAACAAGGGGGAGGCTTCTATTTATAGGAAAAATTGAGCTCCTAACCAAACAAACTGATTCTAGAATTTTCTAAATCAGTTTGGTCAATATTTGACCATTTTTAGGTCAGTTAAGCTAACTTTTTGGAACTAGACTTGAATGAGGAGAGAGGAGAGATGAAATATCTCAATTTTTATGAGTTTAAAACTCATTCAAGCATGTGAAATATGCACCTCCTTTAAAGAACTCCCCTTCCTTACATATGTGTCATAATGGAATCATTTTAATATTGCTCATAGTTTTTTTACTAATAAACCTTGTACATTTTCAACTCTTCATCTTATGTGAAATATGCACCTCCTTTAAAGAACTCCCCTTCCTTACATATGTGTCATAATGGAATCATTTTAATATTTCTCATAGTTTTTTACTAATAAACCTTGTACATTTTCAACTCTTCATCTTATGTGAGCATTTACTCATTTTTGGATACCCAAAATATCTCATATTTTTAATATTGCTCATAGTTTTTTACTAATAAACCTTGTACATTTTCAACTCTTCATCTTATGTGAGCATTTAAGGGACCCCCCTTCCTTACATATGTGTCATAATAAAATCATTATACCCAAAATATCTCATATTTTTAATATTGCACATAGTTTTTTACTAATAAACCTTGTACATTTTCAACTCTTCACCTCATGTGAGCATTTACTCATTTTTGGGTATTCTCTTTCTACAAGTTGGATTTATCTCCTTCCTACACATGGATTGATGCTATTGGTCCATAGGAACCTTAATTGGACCATAGTCTAAAGATTTCTGAAAATCTAGACCCTTAGGCTAAGGTTCTTTATACCTATTTTCAATTAATTCCAATTGCACATTGGAAAATTCTTTTTGAATTTCTGTTTCAGGGGAACTCATCTGAATTAGAAGAGATATTTTTCTATCCAAAAATATTCAAAATCTGAATATTCTCTCTCTAGAATATTTCTCTCTCTCTAGGCTAAAACAGATAGAAACAAGGTCTTTATATTTCTGAAGAGGGATTGATTACAGGGAAAGATACTAGACATCAAAGAGGGGGTGGGGGAGGAATCTTACATTCTACCCCACTTAAAAAATGCGAGATGTCCTCATCTCGCAAACTGGGATAATTTCGCAAGATGCACGAATATGAGACTTAGAGAAAAATTTTAATCAAGATTAACCACCAAGAAACGTCTTAAAGAGAGCAAGATTCAAAATAAGAACAAGATTTAAACTTTATTCATTCTCGGAACTTATACAGTAAAGATAGAAGAACTCTTTACACTTCCATAAGCCCGTCCATCATATGATCACAAAAGCAGTCCTCACAAGCTGCACAAGTATAAGGTAACTTATCTATGGGAATAATTCTGTTGGTTATTGTTGCACCTATCTCAGTGGTATGAGGTGATCTAACAAAAGGACCTCTGAGAGGCAAGCCAAAAACGGGATAAAGGCATATCTTCTCATGAGGAAGAAAACATGTCAGTAAGAAGACCCACTCAGAAAACCCAAGATGCCTTGATCTCATGACACAGTAATATCGGGGACCCAAACCCAAAGCTTCAATAACCATGGCCAAGCGGACATTGTTACGAAAGTGTTGCTGACCCCAGGGTGTTACCCTAGTTATGTTTTGATAGGTCCGTCATTTGGTTTGCGCTACAGAAGTTCCCAAGTGAGGGAAAAGTGAGCGCTCATACTGCTCTATAAAATCCTTCTTCACAGATTCACTTGCGTCTTGAAGGTGAGGAATCATTATGGATAAAACTAGTTCTTGTTGCCAAGCCATGAAGGAGATTAAGAAAGAAAGGAGATCGATGGAAGTAAGATTACTGTGAGTGATAAGTAAAAGTTACGACTTATATAAAGGAAGGAGCTAGCGTAACTTAGAAGCCAACGGTAACTTGCCACTGAAGTTTTACCGTCTTTCCATGATTTGGGTTTGACACATTTTTCTATAGAAGGCATTAAGAATTTTGAGATGAAGAGATAAAAGAAGCTTGTAGGCTAAGTCACCTACTTTCATTGAATTCAGATATAAGGCTCACAATATCTGGGGGATAACTTCATATACTCCCCAAGAGATAAAGAACTTCTTTTGGGCCGTACTCGAATGAAGACCAAAACCTTGATATCCAAAACATCGATTCTCACTTCTGAACTCATTGTTCTGAATTCTTAAAACAGGTGGGACTCTTGAGAAGTATTCTAGGAAAAGGGTCTTCCTTTGTTAAACAGAACTTTCTTTTATTTTAGAGAGGGAATAATTATAAGATCAGAAAGGGAGATTCTTACTCCTGTATACCTCGAAGGCTGGGGGAGAATCTTACATTCTACCCCACTTAAAAAGTGCGAGATGTCCTCATCTCATAAAGTAGAGGACAACTCTTTTTCTTAAGATCCAATTTTATTCTGGGGTTCCTTATATTCTGGTCAACCCAACAGAATACTGGGATAAATATCCCTTAGAACTCATCATTAAATAAATTCATTTCAGATCATATCATTCATATCTTTAACACGATAATGGTCCATCAGATCGAAATTTTTTCTTTCTGAACATTCCTCCACGGGAATTTCAGTCAAGCAAGTTTTCAATTTGTCATCCCTTAACTTGATATACCGAGTCAAGTGTTAACAGTAGTACTTTGACAGCACAATCCACTAATCTCATAGTGATTTGTTGAAATCATTATCATCATTTATCATTACAGGGACTCGTCCCATTCATCCTCATTGCGGTTTTGCTCAAGTTATTATATTTCAACTAAATTTCAAAAATCATCATTTTTCAATCAGAATCCCAATCAATTCATCAATTCCCAAACAGAATTAAAAATCATATCAACCACATTCAAATTCATTATCTGGATAGCATTAACGCTTATAATTTCAAGTCTTAGATTTACTCGTATATACTGTCAGTAAAGAGCTGCAGTTATACTCTCGGTATATACGGATAGTCACGGCCCTTGGAATTATAAGGTAAATACCATCATGTCTAGGCCTCAAGCAAGCCAAGGATTCTATATAATTGCGGTACTTCCATCTGAAGACCCAATTACCAAATTACGAATTTCAATTTGAATATCAAATTGTATGAATTATATCACACAATTACAACCTTTTTGTGTTTCTTGATAAATTTTTGACCTATTTGTCTTCTCAATTGATCTTTATTAACCTAACGCTCTGATACCAACTGTGAGATCCCTGTTCCCACCGCGCAACGGATTCGGGGTACTAGCAGCGGAAGAAGCACTTCTTGCGCGAGGCAGGGTCCCACACTCGGGGCCTCGTCCACGGATATCCGGACAAAAGACTAATCCGTCGGTTTTTCCAAAACCAGACCCGGAAAAACTTCCCTTATTCGGAAAGCACGGGCGATTCCACCAGGATAATTTTTACTCTAACGTAGTCAAAACCCTTACTGATTAAACAGATCCGACTGCATCTATAAAGATACTTGGTCAGATCAAGGAAGAAACTTGCACTTGGATCATTGGGATCAACGCTTTTTTCCCCACCAAGGAGGCACAGCCGTTGATTCCTATCCATAGAACAATTACTATCCGGGATTTACTTTATCTATCGTAATAACAGAAATTGAGTCTCGATTTACGGATCCATCAGTCCAGCCTAACCCCATCCGATCCCATGGGTTAGCCAACCGCGCAACCACTGTAGTGATGGGATCCAATTTGGAATTTGGTTAGGTTTTGTCCCGGGTACCAAGGAAAAGAGTTCCAAGGCCCCCTAGCCGGAAGTTCATGCAAACATAAAATTAGGCACACCACTTACACACCCAATATGAAATTGCCTTATTCTTAGCATCAGCTAACTTTAAAACAATCCTTTAATGAAACCATAGTACCACTGATCACAGTCTTCCAAATTATCCGGTTGATTCTCAAATTTCCCATCATTCCTTCATCATCAGAGTATCTATGGCATCATTGGCAACTAGAACGCTCACCACCTGTCCACTCAGAGGCCGTTTCCATAGTTCCTAGCCCATAATACTCGGCAATATAATCATTTATCAAGATGGACTCTCGTTGAAGATCAGCAAGATCAACCAACAGATCCATATAAAAGAGCCATGGACTCCTCCGTTGAGGACCAGCAAGGTCAGTCAACCAGATCCATGCCCGGTTTCACAAAACAACTCTTACTCCTTGTTCCAATATCTTCCTCGACGCACGCGTGGGTATCCTAGGCGACCCAGAGCCCGAGCACCGTATGGTCAGCACCCTCTAGGATCCTTCGCAGGTGACCTAGCGCTTCACTCATAGGCCGCTTCCTTGGTCCCTCATCCACCGTACCGGAAGCTCACCATTTTAATCGAACCGAGGCTGGTCAAGACCTCGGTCGACCTTGCTACGCGAGACGTCCTCCATTGACTCTCCGTCAGCAGTTGCAACTTTATCAGTTAGGTCTCCACGACCTTAATCACAAGACGGTCAAAATGCTTCCCCAACATTCTTGACATAAAACAGCCATTTACAAACAGCATTTACAAATAGTTTACAAATACAATTTCTATATTAACTCTCATTTTTCCACATTATCCCTCATACAATCCACATTACTTATTCCACATTTCATTTATATGTGTACTCATCCAATCATATCATTTTCCATCTCTTCACTTCAGATTCCTTCACATCACATATCATATATTCACATCCATATCCACATCCATACATCCACATCCACATCCACATTCACATCCATACATCCACATCCCATATCCACATTCATACATACACATCCATATCCACATCCATATCCGCATTCATACATACACATCCATATCCACATCCACATGCATACATTCATTATCACGTCCTCATTCATACATCCACATCCACATACATACATACATACATCCACATCCACATCCACATTCCTATTCACATCTATACATCCATATCTACATGCACATTCACATCCATACATCCACATCTATATCCTCATTCACATCCATACATCTACATTCATGCATCCACATCTACATGCCTACATCCATACATACACATCCACATTTACATCCATGCATCCACATCCACATCCTCATTCACATCCATACATCCACATTCATACATCCACATCCACATCCACATTCACATCCATACATCCACATCTACATGCTTATCTCCATTTTCACATCCTCATTTTTACATCCACATCCCATATCCACATTCATACATACACATCCATATCCACATCCACATGCATACATACATCCACATCCACATTCCCATTCACATATATACATCCATATCTACATGCACATTCTCATCCATACATCCACATCTACATGCTTATCTCCATTTTCACATCCTCATCTATACATCCACATCCCATATCCACATTCATACATACACATCCATATCCACATCCATATCCGCATTCATACATACACATCCATATCCACATCCACATGCATACATTCATTATCACGTCCTCATTCATACATCCACATCCACATACATACATACATCCACATCCACATTCCCATTCACATCTATACATCCATATCTACATGCACATTCACATCCATACATCCACATCTATATCCTCATTCACATCCATACATCCACATTCATGTATCCACATCTACATGCATACATCCATACATACACATCCACATTTACATCCATGCATCCACATCCACATCCTCATTCACATCCATACATCCACATTCATACATCCACATCCACATCCACATTCACATCCATACATCCACATCTCCATTTTCACATCCTCATTTATACATCCACATCCCATATCCACATTCATACATACACATCCATATCCACATCCACATGCATACATACATCCACATCCACATTCCCGTTCACATATATACATCCATATCTACATGCACATTCACATCCATACATCCACATCTACATGCTTATCTCCATTTTCACATCCTCATTTATACATCCACATCCCATATCCACATTCATACATACACATCCATATCCATATCCACATGCATCTTATCATATCTTATCACTTCCCATATCTTTTATGCATACCTCTATGCATGAAATTCAATTATGCTAAAAGTAACACTTTTATAATAAAATATTCAACTTTTATGCATACCTCTATGCATGAAATCCAATATGATAAAAGTAACACTTTTGATATAAAAAAATTATCCTTTATGCATGATATTAAAATTCAATTTCTCCATGATTATAATGAAATTCTTTCAATTAATCTAGGATGATAATTCCTAGAATATGGTAGGAAGTCCTCTTTTTATGCTTTGAATGAAATTATTTTATGCATACTTTTTATAAAAATTTTGCCATAGCTCCGCTGCTATGACTGATAAATCTCAATTTTTTCTAAGGGATAAAGCTTATCATTAAGGAAATAATAAGAATGGTCTCTAATTGGATCATCAATCCATAATGGATTGAATCATCAATATGCATAAACTAAAAGCATAGAAAAAAGCCATTAATTTGGCCTCAAGCATAGCTTAATCTTGGATTAAGAAAAAGCTTTATGAAAAGCTTCATTTGGATTGAGAATGGGTCATGAGTATGACCATTTCTTGAGTGAGAGAGAGAAATTACATAAAAACCATTAGAATTTAAACATAAATGAAATTAACTTCAATAGCATTTATTAAATTATGTAACTCTTCACTACTATTCACCAATTAACTTCAATAGCATTTAAAAAATCATACCAATTAAGCTTCTCAAGCTTGAGAGGGGTTGAGAAGAGAGAAACATTGAGAAATTATAGAAAAGATCAATATTCACTAATTACCTTACAAATTGCTTGATTCTTTGTTCACGGTAGAGGCCCCCAACCAATCAATTGGTTAAGTATGTTGATGGAGCCACTAATGGGGATTGAAGAAAGAGGGAAGCTCCAAAAACTAGTGAATTATTAAATGAATTCACAGTTCTTGGCTTAGGTGGAGTAGAGTAACGATGCATAAACACTATCTATTTTTCAACAAGGGGGAGGCTTCTATTTATAGGAAAAATTGAGCTCCTAACCAAACAAACTGATTCTAGAATTTTCTAAATCAGTTTGGTCAATATTTGACCATTTTTAGGTCAGTTAAGCTAACTTTTTGGAACTAGACTTGAATGAGGAGAGAGGAGAGATGAAATATCTCAATTTTTATGAGTTTAAAACTCATTCAAGCATGTGAAATATGCACCTCCTTTAAAGAACTCCCCTTCCTTACATATGTGTCATAATGGAATCATTTTAATATTGCTCATAGTTTTTTTACTAATAAACCTTGTACATTTTCAACTCTTCATCTTATGTGAAATATGCACCTCCTTTAAAGAACTCCCCTTCCTTACATATGTGTCATAATGGAATCATTTTAATATTTCTCATAGTTTTTTACTAATAAACCTTGTACATTTTCAACTCTTCATCTTATGTGAGCATTTACTCATTTTTGGATACCCAAAATATCTCATATTTTTAATATTGCTCATAGTTTTTTACTAATAAACCTTGTACATTTTCAACTCTTCATCTTATGTGAGCATTTAAGGGACCCCCCTTCCTTACATATGTGTCATAATAAAATCATTATACCCAAAATATCTCATATTTTTAATATTGCACATAGTTTTTTACTAATAAACCTTGTACATTTTCAACTCTTCACCTCATGTGAGCATTTACTCATTTTTGGGTATTCTCTTTCTACAAGTTGGATTTATCTCCTTCCTACACATGGATTGATGCTATTGGTCCATAGGAACCTTAATTGGACCATAGTCTAAAGATTTCTGAAAATCTAGACCCTTAGGCTAAGGTTCTTTATACCTATTTTCAATTAATTCCAATTGCACATTGGAAAATTCTTTTTGAATTTCTGTTTCAGGGGAACTCATCTGAATTAGAAGAGATATTTTTCTATCCAAAAATATTCAAAATCTGAATATTCTCTCTCTAGAATATTTCTCTCTCTCTAGGCTAAAACAGATAGAAACAAGGTCTTTATATTTCTGAAGAGGGATTGATTACAGGGAAAGATACTAGACATCAAAGAGGGGGTGGGGGAGGAATCTTACAGTAAGGTACAAGCCACTGGTGCTGATGACAAAATAGCTTGCATGATACCCATATCCATCTCTTTTGTCAACCTTCTATGCATGGAGGGTATCCTCAAGGTTTGAGAACAGTTCTCATATTCTCCCAAATATGATGGTAAGGTTTTCATTGTATGCTTACTTCTAGGAGAAACATTTGTTTGAACTTCCTCCTGGATGCTTGGGCGTCTAAAGTTGTTTTCTGTGCTCCTGGTAAAATCCACCTCAGAGAATGGAGGTGAAATAATAGAGGACATATTCTCATTAACTTTCTCATGAACTGCTGCCCACATCTCATTTGCCATGTCCTCGTTAGCATCAATAACTTCATCATTGCATGGGAAGACAAGGCTAGGTGGTCGCAGAATACCTTCTTTCAATGGCAATTGGTGCAAACTTTTCGCTATGAGCTTGTGAGATGAGCTCACTTTTCATTTCCCAACTTGATGACACTTCTGGTATGGTTTCTAATGTTGGCTTAAGAGAGGTTGGGCCCCGAGGGATAGGTGGAGGTGGTCCCTCAAGTATTGATTGAGCTTCCCTAATGAGTTGCTGATGTATAGCTAGATTGATCTTTTCCTCACGAGGATTTGGGTATTCTTGAAGCTTCTTGGGTGGCTCAGATAAAGCTACAATGCGACTTCTATGAGCATCAATGATGGCATCTAGAGTCTCGTTCACCTTATCCACAAAAACAGAACCCCCAGAACTATCCTCGGTCGTACTAGCCTCATCTTGTTTAGCACTAGTAGGCCCAGGTTGAGGTTGATGCTCCTCATGCACTTCTTGGGATGTAAACGCTTGATCCTTCATGTTTTGTTTAGAGACTTCTTGAGAACTAGTGGATGCACTCTTAGTTCGCTTGTTGCGGTTCTTTTTCCTCCTAGTGGTCCTTTTTCTATTGGAATGTAGGGTCTTGTCCACTAGATTTGCCTTTGCATCCCTAGTTCTAGGTGTCTCATCAGTCTGCATTTTGGCATTTCGTGTCTGTGATCTAGTCATGACTCTAAGTGGCACGACATCCTCATTCTCTGATGAAGGTGGCGATGGAACTGCCCCTACAAGGTTGAGTGAGACCTTTGGTTGAGAGGTGCCTTCCTCATGTGGTTTCAGCAAACAATCCTTTGGAAAGTGTTCTACACAACACCCTAGACAATATCTTTCAATTGGTGGAAACTGTGGTACTGTTGTATTGGATCGAGCTGCTTGCCTTGAGCGATGTGGACAATCACGAGCCCAATGGGGTTCTCTGCACTCATAATAGGGGTCCATTAGTTTGGCTTCTACTTTCCTTTGCTGCCATTGACCTGAGAGGCCTGGAGTCCTAGGTTGGTAGCCGCCTAGAAACATCAAAGAATTTTGTTCCCCTGGTTGAGCCTCCCCAGTGCTTGGCTTGGATATGCGGGACTTTCAAAGAGATTTTCCTTGGATGAATATGATGCATATTCCTCCTCCATATAGCCTGGGTTTACCAAGTCTCTACACGTATTTGAATTGTCGTAGTCAACAACCCTCATAGGAGCAGTCCCAGGAGCAGGAGGTTGAGCTCCAAGAACAGGTTGTGCTTGCTCTTGTGCCATCAGTAGCTTATGTTCAAAATTAGTATACTGTTGATGCATTTGTGGAGTCACTCCACCCCTTTGCTGCTCACGCTCCTGTCTCATTCTTGTAATGCGAGTACATTCCTGTGTGGTGTGGGTAAAGTTCCAAGCACAAGCCTGGCACCACTTCTTTGTGGGTTGGTTTGTGACTAGAGGAGAAAAGGTATTACATTCTTCAGTTTTATGGTTACCACCACATGCTCCACAAAGATGAGGACCTGTAGGTAGTACACTCCTCATTCGCTGCTACTATTGTTGTGGTTGCATGGGTGGGCGATAGGTTTGTCCCAATCTCCTTAGTACTAGGTTAGCTATCTGGTCTGGATTTACTAGCGCACTAGACCCTGAACTTTGGTCATCACCCCACTGATCTCTAGGTTTCACCTCAGGGCCAGAACCATCTTGGAATTTGAAGTTATCTGTGAAATCCATAGCATCATGGCAACACTCATTGAAATTTGTATGCTTCTTTGCATAGAGATGTGTATGCAGTGTTGAATTTTTGAGTCCTTTTAAGAAGAGAGAAATTAATTGGGCTTCTCATCTTCTAGGCAACGATTAATGTACTGCTTCATCCTATTTACACAATCTCTAACACTCTTAGTCTCGCCTTGCTTGAAAGAGTAGATGTTTGCTACCGTGTCATGTTGAATCCCCATCAAGGAAAAAGCAGCAATGAATCTCTAGAAGATTTGTCTGAAGCCTTTAGTGCCTGAAACCAAGCAAGGGCCTTTCTCTCAAGAGTGAGCCCAAATCCTTCAATTTACGTATGCTTGTCAGCCACTTGCTCAGCTCGAATTGCTTGCCTAAATGCTGCTACATGGTCATATGGATATCTCCTGACCCTTCGTACTTCTTTACCAGTTTCTGAAGAGTTGATGGCCTTACTTGTCTTGAATACTCATCATAGGGCCTACGGCCTCTCACTCTCAGTGGGAATTATTCCTCTCTTTGGTAAGATGGTCCACATGGTGTGGGTCCCCTATTACCTGCCTCACCAACCCCCTCCAAAGATCTTGTTACCCGCATTTCAGGAGGTTCATTTATGGGAGGCCGAGTTGGCTCCCCTACCCTCCGATTGTCATAGTGAGAGAAATGTTGTTGTGGTGTGATATGTGGTCGCACTTTTGGTGTAGGATAATATCTTAGTGCTAGAGTTGGGCTACTTGCAGTGGTCCACTTTGATGTTGAGGGTCCCTCTCTAGTGAACTCTCGTAGGGGAGGAGCAACAGTTTCTCCAAGAAAGGCTGTCTCTCCTGGTTTAGCTGTATTTGTTAAGAACACTTCCATGAATAATGGTTGTCCTTTCCACGTGAGCTCCCGAATCTCCTTCCAATCTAAGGTTCGGTATTCATTGGCCCATTTATCCACAATTCGGTTCATGTGTCCTGCAAGCTTCTCGACTACCACCACAAGTGCTAGAGGAAGATCTAGCTTTGGCAATCTAGTTATGGCATAATATCCTTCTAAAGAGTCCTTATAGACCTCTTGAAGTGGGTCATCCTGTAAGACCTTTGTCACTGGAATTTGTCGTATAAACTCCCATTGGTTCTCAGCCCCCCGATCCATTTTGCTCTTGCCTTTCCTGTCCCTTTCCAAATTTAGATCTACAAGAAGTAAATCATCTATGGATGGCTTTGAGGACTGGGCATTGGATGGTCCAAGCATGTCCGGCTCAATGAGCCAATCATCTCTAGACTCCCTTACTCTGGAAAGCTTTGATAAGTCTAAGAACTCGCTTTTAGAGAGCTCCCCTAATTTGTCTACATTCTGTGGATGATAGGTGACTTCGTAGCGAACACCATCTCCACCCATGTACATGTTACCCTGGTCATTGACTAGAGGTGCTCTATCAAGTTCTGAGAAAAAGTCTGCGATCTTAACAAGATACCGTTGTTGTGGATCCCTAAAGATCTCAGCTCCTTGAGCATTCGTGTAGACATATTGAAGTCTCACATTGAGTGGTAACCCCATGGTGTCGGCTTCAAATGGATTAAAAGATCTTGTGGGTGTCCTATTTGGAGCTAAGAGATGACTATTTGACGGCCCTAGATTGTCCATGGACAATGAGCTAGTTGTTCTGGAAAGGGTATCAGATTGGGATTCGGAAAAGGCTTCAGCAATATCTGCCAAATTTCCTACCGATTGGGTCCCTCTTTTCCTGCGTAGGTACTGTAGAAGGTGCCCTAGGCCCTATGGCAGTGTCTATGTGACGTCCCGACCGCAAGTGCATAAGGTCAAATTTTAAGGTTTGTTTTTTTTGTTTTTGTTTTTGTTTTTATATATATATATATTTATGTATGTATATATATATATATATATATATATATATAAACCCTACCTAACCACTAAATGCAACTAACCTGAATATGTGTGTAAATACCTATCTTATTTTTTTATTATTTTTATTTTTTTCTATCTTTTTACTAATTACATAAAAATACTAATTGTGCATAAAATTACAAAAAAAAAAATTTGAAAAAAATACAAGTTACACTAATTATGTAAAAAATTTACAAAAATTTAAAAAAAATAAAAAAATTACAGAATATGCAAAGAATATGGACTTTTTATAATTTTTTTTCTTTTCTTCTCTTCTTTTCATTTTTTAAAAATTATTTTTTATTGTTTTATTTTTTTTAAAAAAAAATATGCAAACAACATGAAAATTAACAAAAAAATTAAAAATTAAAAATTAAAAATTAAAAAAAGAAAAAAATACTAACCTTTTTTTTCCTTATCGCGTCCGGATTCTTCTCCTTCACATTCTCTTTCGCCAGCTTCTGCTGCTGCAGATGCTGTCGCCTTCAATGCTTCGCACGTCTTATCCTCGTCTCCTTCACGTGCTGCAGCAGCCGGCCACTTTGCACCCAGGCACCCTCCTTCACACTCTTTCTTCTGCAGCCAGCTGCCACACCGTCTCTTTCGACCTCCTCACCACCGCCCACTTCGCTTCCTTTTGTTGCTGTGCCACCGCCGGCCACGTCAGATGCAGCCTTCAATGGCCACCAACCTTCGCTCTCAATGTTCCATCGGTCACTTCGCATCGCCAGTAGTAGCTGAGGCCCGTGCCCAGCTCGCTCCACGCTGACCTTCGCACCAGCTTCACTTTCTACGGCCAGCCACTCCTTGGCTCCAAGCACCCCACCAGCCGCCTCCACGCCGGCCACGTCAGACGCAGCCTTCAACCTTTGACTTACAGCAAACAGCCGCCGTCTTCTTTCTCTCACCTCCTTCACAGCCTTCTCCTTCGCTCTCTTTCCACGCGGCCTCCTTGCAGCCGGCCAGTCGGCTCCACCCTCCCCTTCAGCGGCCAGCTACCCGTCAACTCCACCACCCCTCTCCTCAGCCTCTCTTCCTATGCTTTGGCGGGCTCAGCTGGTCCTTCGCCAGTAGCTTCTGATGCCACCTCAGAAACAGCCCCGCCTTCGCTTTCTTGGTCTTCACTCTCCTCTTGCTACAGCCAACCGCCGCACCGTCCTTCACAGCTGCAGCCGGCTAATATTGCATTAAAGCATGCACTTAATGCGTTGATGCATAATACGTAATGTGCATAAGCTGGAAGCATGAATGCATAATGTAATAAGGATAAAGCTTATGCAATAATGCATTAAGCATTAATCTATTGCATTATTGCATAATGCATTAAGCTTAAGCCACAACGCATTAATACATCAAGAACAAGTTTAATGCATAATACATATGCTCACACATAATGCATTGAGCTTAATGTATTATTCAGATTTTTGTTTCTAATCTATGAACAAAAAATGAACACAACGATGAAAACAACCATGGACATTGGCAAGCATATACATGAATGAGAAAACATTAGCGGGAGTAGATCTCAACCGCACAAGTAAGTACTCATCTATTTTTTTCTCTTCTTCTAATCACTAACTCCGAGATTCCACACTCATGCTCACCCTAAACTTAAAAACAAAAAGAAATAGTGGTAGTAATGCAAGCTTCTCAACTGGTTTTGAGTCTTTTCCCCGACACAGCGGCGCCAATGGAGAGACGGAAGACTCTCTCACTTGTAGCAAGAGTAGCATGATCCACGTGTAGCTCAATCCAATGGGATTTGCATCCCTTTCGGAGCTAGGGCACAAAAGCTTATCCACAAATGGAGAGAATGCTTATGGCTACCATCACATGACACTAGACTAAGCACACAAGTTCAACTTGCCCTCATTGTTACACACCCATTCATTCACAAATACAAGCAAGAGGAACACAATCACCATGCACACAAGCAAAGAGAAAGACCTCACTCCACTCCTATCTTCCTACAAGCATGCACACACTCAAGCATCAAGCTTCCATGAAAGCTTCAAATCAGTCCACATACATAAAAATGAAATACTAAAAGCATGCATAAGAGTAAAATGATTAGAGAAGAGGATGAGAAAGACTCATGACATTGCTATTGATTCAATGAAGAGATTTATCTCATACAAAGATGTAGATGGGGTGAGAGAAGAGTCTTCACCTCTATGGAGAAGAGGGAGAGTAGCTCTCTCAAAGGAGCTCTTACATGAACTTAGCCCAAAGTGTCCCTAAGCTCTCAAATGAGCCACTTTTTATACAAAAACTCTAAAACTCCCAAAACTTCCCATGTGGGATTATTTCTTAAGCCCACTCCCACACTCATCTACAACTTGGAACTCTTTACAAGAGCCCTAAATAAGAATGTCACTTGTTTTTTTGCTTGCATCTTTTTGTTGCATCCTTGCATTGATCACCACTCGTCACGAGGTTGATTGTTGGTTTGAGTAATTAGCTTGTTAAGTGTTAGTTAGATAAGGGAATGCTATGTTTGCTTTCCAAGACCATATTAGGGAGTTTTGGAAAATCCTAATTCCCATTTTGGAAACATCAAAAAATGGGGGGCATGGTAAACCCTTTTAAGATTTTGTCAAAACCACCTCATGTGACATATCGGTAGAAATCTCTTGAAGAGTAGGTTCTAAATCCACATCATCCAAGAAATTTGGAATTGGTATGCTCAAGATACACCAAAAAGTAGATTGAATATCATAAGGGATAAGCACTCTCTCGTAAGGGATAAGGGTAAGTTAATCGTAGCTACAAGATAGGGAACATCATTCTCCATCTTGGTTGTCCAGTTGGCTTGGGGAACTCTTCATAAGTGTTTTGATTGGCTACATGTGAGAATTGATCAGAAGATAATGCACACACACACATAAACTTTAGGCAACACACATGACACTGCAAAAGGATTGGTTTAAAACACCCACACCAACCCAAGAGGATGAGATTTCTCTTGGTGACTCTCACTTAGTACTGATCGTTGGAACCGATACTATTCCTATCTTCTCATCTTAGTATGATCCAAATTATTTCACAAAAGAGGCACTGTATGTGCCAAGGCTTTCCTTCAATCTACTTTTAGCTAGTGACTTGGATTCCCAAGGGGATGAGGTTACCTTTAGACACGGGAAAGTTACCATCCGAGATGCTATCTAAGCTGGTCTCACACTGTGTGTGCAGAGCATCTTCTCCCTCATCCAACATTGGTATTAGAGCAGTGTTCAGTGTCTTGGATTTAGAGCCTACATCCGGATTTGACTGTCAGCAACTACCACCGGTGTTTGCGTCTACTCTCGACTCGACTTCCTAGCAGTTAGCCTTGACGCCTTTCCTTTCGTTGGCATTGGCTCATGTTTCCCTTTTCAGAGCTACGTTTCAGAGCTTTCTCGTTGCCCATCAGTCTCTAAAGTGGTGAAGAGTGGTGTACATTGTTGATGGTCTTTTTCAACTTCACCATCATACACCCATTTAACTTTATCACTCATCATAAGATTGGGTAAGCTTGGGTAAGAGCACTTGCACTTAGCACTTTCCATAGATCAAGGGTTTATGCTTTCTATTATACATTGGTCAGCCTCCCTTTTTGATGCCGTACACTCTAGGCAACCCCACACACTAGCACTACACACAACTTATAGAAGCTTTTTGCATTGGATTTTAGTATCCATTGAGTTCTGTTGTTTTGTGCTGTTGTTTTTGCTGTGTAAGTACTAGCTTTTAGTTTTTGACACATTGGACTTTTGCATCTGTTAGTTTAGCCCATTCATCCATTCAATTTTCCATTTGGCATTGGACTTCTACATCTGTCAATTCTACTTGTTCAGTCTTTCAGCTGCCTCAATCATCTTGGCCTAGTCAACAGTTCAACCTTTGGCTCTCCTCATTCAGCACTTGCACATTTAGCATTCAGCTTCACTTGTGCTCGATCAGCCCATTCAGCTGTGTATGTCAGTTTTGCTTGGTCAGCAAATCAACCTTTGGCTTTTTAGCTATCGGCATCGGACTTTTGCATCCTCAACTACATCGGTCATCTTTGCCCGATCAAGCCGTTCAACGCATCTCGCTTTTTGCATTTAGCCATTCGGCTTTAGGCATTCCTCATTAAAGCCTTTGACTTTAGCATTCATCCATTCGGCTTTAGGATCTCCACTTTTAGAGTTCAACTTCAGTATTTAGCCATTCAACCATTTGGCTTTAGCTTTTAGTAGCATGGCACTTAGCATTCCACTTTAAGCATTCGACGTTAGCATTTAACCATTCGGTTTCAGGTCTTCAGCTTTCAGTGCTTAACTATTTGAATTCAACTTTTTGGCATTTCCTTATGGTTTCCACATCAGTAGGCTGCTCATAGCTTTCAAGCTTCCTCTTTTCGCCTTCAACAGTTGGCCGGCGGGCTTACTCATTTGGCCGGGTTTACTAAGTTGGCCGGGCTTACTCATTTGGCTGGGATTACTAAGTTCTATCTTTAGCTTTAGCACTCTGTGTGTTCAATATTTAACTATATGACTTTCACTTTGGCAGAGTCAGTTTTCAGTGTTTGGTTGGGTTTACTCCATTGGCCGGGTTTACCCATCAACAACAGTTGGCTTTTAGCTTCAACACTCTACTTTCGACACATTCAAATTTTGGACTTCCTTATTTAGCATTTAGCGTTTGGCTTTCAACTTTGTCAACTAATTCAGTCAGCCAATTCAATGTCTATCCATTAGCAATAGCCAATTCAAATTCTATTCCGATAGCTAGATTAGCATTCGTTAGTTAGTTGATTATGACATGACAACTCTGTCTTTAGCTTTTGACTTGCTGATGCCATGCCAGCTTCCATCCTACTGATTTCATGTCAACTTTTGACTTGCTGCTCTGCCACGTCAGCTTTCATCTTGTTGATTCCACGTCAGCTTCCAACCTGCTAGTACTACTGCCACATCAGCTTCTGTCCTACTGATTCCACATCAGCTTCCAACCTGCTAGTACCACTGCCACCTTCTGTCCTACTGATTCCACATCAGCTTCTAACTTGTTGCTACCACATCAGCTTTTGTCTTGCTGATTCCACATCAGTTTGTGACCTATTAATTCTACAATAGATTCTGCATCCACCGATCCAACACCGCTAATTCTGCCTCGCTAATTCCGCTTGTAACTTCCAACTTGCAAATTATTGACTTGGTGAGTTTACACATACATTGAGCAGATATTTGGGATACTCTAAGTCACTTAAAGCTAATAGTTGTGCTAGATAATACTTTAGTTTGCACATTCCTTTGCTATGTAAGATGTCAAGAAACACTAGTGATTTGATGATAAGTTGGATGACACCAACTATCCTATGTGGGCATATATGATGAGGCATGTACTGGTGGCAAAGAACTTGTGGTGGGTGTATCTGGTGCTTATTTAAGGCCTGTTGGCCTTGCATTTTCTATCAGCATGTCCGATGTATCCACTATTAGAACTAGTGAGTTTAATTCTAGTGGCATTGTTTCACGTGCACCCATTCCTTCTACAATAGAACAGCTCAGATGGGATGCTAAAGATGCACAAGTGCACACCTTGATTGCTCTCTTCAACAAATGGCAAGTCATTCCTCACATCCATTCATGTACTTTTGCTAAAGATGCATGGGATATCCTTGCCTCTCTGTATTAGATCCACAATGAAGTGCAAGTTACTTATCTCTAGAAAAAGCTTGACTTGGAGCATGTGACTAAGGGTGGTGGATCTATGGATGTATTTCTGACCCATGTCAAGGATTTGAGAGAGGAGCTAATCAATATTGATGAGGTCATTCCTGATAGTTCTCTTGTCTCTTCATATTCTAAATGGCATGTGTGAATCCTATCAGGGATTTGCTACCACTCTTCACCTCATTACAAAGAGGAATACATATTTGTACACATTTGATGCCTCTTGTTTATAGGAAGAGCACTCTCGTTCCAATCAAAACATTATGCTAGTTTTCAATCAAGCTTTTGCTGCTTCCCACTATGGCAAAGGAAAATCTAGGGCTTCTTCTCATGCTACACCTAAATATAAGGCACCAGCCCATTCTGATTCTTTTGAGCCTAAAGGGGAGAAAATTGAGAAGAAGAGATGTAACTATTGTCGAAAACCTAGTCATGTCATTTAGGATTTTTGGAAGGAAAAAAAAGAGTAAGAAGAAAAAGAAGCAGTAAGGTCTTGCTACCACTATAGCTGAGAGTGCAAAGGAAGCCAATTTTGCAGATGATGGCTACGCTTTAACAGTCACATGCAGTGATTTGACTCCTTTTCCCTTAGCAGCAGATGCTGATTGGTATCTTCAGTTTGAATCAGGATTTTCAACTAGTGCTATGCGTGACATTGATCCTGATGCTACACCTAACATTGATCCTAGTGAGTGATGATCAATCCTAAGCTGACTCTACTTTCTAGAAATTATCAGCAGAGCTGTCTCTATGGCACTTGCATTTTGAGGGGGGACACATGATGTGTATTGGTATTGGTAATGTCCTAGTCACTTATGCATCTGACTATGCTTTCTAGAAATTATCAGTAGAGTTGTCTCTTTGGCAGTTGCATTTTGAGGGGGGACACATGATGTGTATTGCTATTGGTAATGTCTTGGTCACTTATGCATTTGACCTCTCAATTGTGATATTTCTTGAAGGCATACCTATAAAAAGAAATGATGTTTACTTGCTGAGATGTATTACTTTCTTTTCTAGCTCCTTGTTCAAGCTGCCCACCCTTGCAGAGTTACATGGATGCTAATGGAGTCAGACTGTTACATTATCTTCAGCTTGGTTGCCTTGTCACTATGCATAATTCAAGGTTCCTCTACATTAATCTATGTGGGACTACACATCTTTATTTTGCCATACTGAGAGGTTACTTTATACTCTCATGGTCTAGCTGGATGTATGCCCTGCTACCCCCAATTGGCAGATTGTTATATCAGCATTTTTGGCCGGGTTTACTAAATTAGCCCATTTAAATTGTTGATTCCACATTTGGGTATCTAGTTCATACCAATTTAGGGGGGCCTCCTCCTATATGAGCTTTTGTTGCTGCCCCTTCGGTGCTCTGTCGGATGCATTCTCTTATATGCAATACTCATCTTGTGTTCACCATGCAGTGTCAATTGAGCAAATTTGAGCATTGCCCTGATACTTGGCATTGGCAAGAAGTAAAACATTCAGTCTTCTTTATGCTTATCTGCCTCATAGTCATTGGGCATGATGATCTGACACTAAGGTGTCAATCAATGATAGCAGTTTTTGATAGAATCCACTTCAGGTTGTGAATCTGAGTATAACAACATTCATAGCTATTCAGGAATATGTATGGATCCACCGTCTATTTGGCAACTCTTAGTTTTTAGGTAGCCGTATCTAAAACGAATATGCAGTTGCATGGATTCTGGTTTTTTTATGCGTGGATATAGTACATTGAGGTGCATGTTAGTATTTCAGGAGAGAATGTCTTGACTACACAGGCCAATGTAGTAGATGGGTTTACCCAATTTTTACTATAACCTGTACATGTTCACACCATTCACTTCAGAGGGGTTTGTTAGCCTTGAAATCCCTGGTGTGAATAGTCCTACACATGGAAAATTTTTGCCCTGGTTTGAATAGCCCTACACGAGCACTTTTTACCTTGGTGTGAATGAGGTGTGAACAAATCTACACACGGTCCCTTTTTACCCTGGTGTGAACAACCCTACACACTTTTTACCTATGCTGGCAGGGTTTTTTCCCCCCCGTGTGAACACACTCTTGTGTGTTAGCCACATCATCCCTAAGGCTAGGGATATATTATACTCCACTCATTTGTTATCATCATTATTAAGTACTTTCTAGCATTGATCTTTGTCTCTCTCACTGTCTGAGCTTGTATGTCACTATGTGTGCGTGTGTGCCTGTGTGAGTGTGCACAGCATCTTCTCCCTCATCCAAAAGGTAGCACACATGACTTCAATTCTAAAAGAAACTATGACATTATTTAACCTCGAGGGTGTTTCCTCACATTATAATGTTAAAGTTTCTTTCACTAATGTAAAGTATAATGAGACTAAGGTAGTGAAAGGTATAGATTTATGCATCAAAACTTGTGAGGAGAAAAGGGATTTCCTAGTAGCAAGGGGTGGATATTATACTAGGTATGCCTTCGTTGGAGACATCAATATAAACCTCATATTGACTATGATATGCATATTATGGGTTAGAGTTAATGCCTAGGGGGTCAAATGGAGGAAGTTCTTAGCCCATTGCATAGAGAGCTTTGCATAAGAGGGAGAAAACTTTTCAAGGATTAGAGAGAGGTTTGATTAGACTTAGTGGTTCACCTTATAGTGCTCCCATACTTTTGGTCAAGAAAAAGAATGGCACTTACTATATGTGTATAGACTATAGAGCTCTACATAGACTATAGAGCTCTACATCATTTCGAGTGTTAATATTATTTTTGACAGATTATTTCAATGACACCATGATGATGGAGGTATATATATATTCACCTCCTTTTATAAAAATTTCTATAATATTGTTTTTACAACCTAAGAACATAATTAATAAACCATAGATTCAATATTAAGACAAGTTAAAGTTTAAAACTTAAATAAAATTCTAAGATAGAGAAAATATGTGTCAAAATTTAAGTTTCAGGGGGAACTAGCCACTCCACTTCAAACTTCTATTCTGAAGGAAGTGATGTATAGAATTAATCTGGTGGTATGGGACATTAGATTGGTTTCATATACTTACTCCAGACACATTTATGTCTTCTATCTTTTACCATCCTATGTGTGTATGTACAACGCCCCTATATGGTATAGGACATTTAGACTCGTCTTACATACATCCATTCAATTGGTTCATTGCATATGCATTATGTGTAGATCTAGTCTTCCACACCAATCATGAAGCCATTCTCTCATGCATTTACACAATATTAATGGGGATGCTCGTATATAGCATGCCTAGCACTGTTTGTTCCAGTTGGTTTTTATGGAGCAGTGATTCCCAGGTTACTTACATCTGGCAAACATGTGTGTGTCTATTATTTGAATACCTATGGTTGTCTATATTTTCAGACGACGTTGGGATTAATTAATATGTTTAACTAATGTGGACAATGTCTATGAGTATAGCCATAGAGAGAAGTGCAAGGCTACCGATTGAGGTGTCTCACTATACGAGGGTACAGATTGAGGTGTTGTATGGTTGGTGGATTGAACGGTGGTGTGAAGATGGTGATCATTGGTCATTATTTTTATTAATCATGTATTAGAATTTTATTTCATCTATAGCCTTTCATGTTGATAGGTTATTTTTTGCATATTACTTGTAATTTGATGATGAGTGCGAGGACCACCAGTTTAGGTGTCGCACCCAGTTTAAGAACCTCAGAATTTACCTTGCAGGTTATCATATCAATAGTTGCGAGCATAATGTTTTTGTTAGAGCATTTTATTCTACACAACTGAGGAGACTTGCTTCCTTAAACAGGAGGACTGTTATGGGTATATATTTTATCATATTTTTGATGGATTAATAATCGTAGAAAAATATGCTTGATTTAATGTGTAGGAATCGGCTTAATGGAATGTGCAAATGTACATAAGGTTATTGTATATGTGCAAATGTGCACAAAGTTATTTCATGTGTAAAGACCCAAAAGCATTATTTGGGCAAAGGATTTTATATGTACAAACCTTAGGAACTTTCATATGGATAATAATATGTAAAGCAATACCCAAAAGTGGGAAAAGCAAGCCCAAATTGTATGCACATCTATTATTAGCTCCTTGCACTATTTTGATGAATATAATTCTTTCTAAATACTTATGTCATGGAAGTGGAGCTACACGATGGCATGGGGGGGAGATTTCACCCAATCTTGTCTTGATGGTGATGTTATTCTATTTCTCTTGTCTTATACTATGCTATGCTCTTTGATGTCAATTTAATTCAAGTCTTTGTTTTAATTTTTGATGTATTTTGTGAGTTTTTAATTATTTCTTTAAGAAGTACAAAAGGGTCCGGTGAGACAGTGGTATCAGAGCTTTGGATTAATTCAAGCTTCTTGAAGCCGATCAAAGACTTGTGGAGAAAGAGGTGAAAGAGACAAAGGCACAGGTGATTTTGGTAATTTTTCAATTTAATTTGAAGAAAAATACGTATATGTTTATGTATCGTTGAAATAAGGCTTGTTTTTAACCATGGACAACAAATTCCCATCAATCTTTTGCCCAAGGGTAAAGCAAGGTGTAAAACTATTAGTGGGTTTGTGAAAAACCACAAAACCACCTTAATCTCACTAATCCTCTTCATAATTTGTCTGTATGGATCAAATCAGCAAGGGAATGAGCATAGAGAGCATAGCAAGATTGCTAAGCTAGTGGAAGTGTTTGATTTCTATAATGGATGGATGTGAGAGCCTTTCAAGTCAATTTATGATTTAAAAATCAAATAGCTTTTCTTCTCTCACGGTACGTAATTGAAGAATTAATTTAGCTAAATTTCCTTCCTTCCCACCAATTCAACGACCAACCGGAAACAAGAATTTTCCCCTCTTTCTCTATTCCCTTCAATTCGACGATGGCAATATTCTTGAGCTTTTGAAGATTTTTGGATCCATGATTATTAGCTGATTTTTTGACATCAACAAATATTATTCTTCCTACTCTTTCACAAATGAACTTCTGACTTCTTACAAATTGCGGGTGAGAGCTAAGTAATAACTACACTTTCTAAATTTTATAAATTAACAATTGAAGTGTCCAATGATTTACCAATTAAGTATTCACCCTTGTGTAATTTTATTACTTGCATAAAATAAAAACTGTTAGTTTTCAATTCATTTTCTTCTACTGATATTTTGCAATCCAACCAACCCAAGTTTGTTTCTCCATTTTTCCATAATTTTAATCGTGGCAACAAATTGAAACGTCACATATTCTTGTGGTATTTGTGTCCTTTTAATGATGTATTTTATAGTAAAGCTATTTGACACTTGCAAATAAGTTGCTATTCTCCATAACTTAGTGAATAATTCTATGTATGCTTTATCTTTCAGACAGTGATTCGAACACTTTCCAAGTAAGATTCTCATTTTTAACCTTACAAAAGTGATCATGTTTAAATATTTATTAATAGAGCTTCAAACCATATTACTATAAGTTTTATTTCTTATCAGGTCATAA
This sequence comes from Cibotium barometz, assembly GCF_041138505.1. NCBI lineage: Eukaryota > Viridiplantae > Streptophyta > Polypodiopsida > Cyatheales > Cibotiaceae > Cibotium > Cibotium barometz. Next base: position 57,608,995 of record NC_141046.1, on the reverse strand, counting down.
TTTAATATAACCCTATTTAGATTTGGAAGAATAATTATATCCATTTGCTCATTTTTATCAATGTAGAACATCATTACAATCGAATATAAAAGGTATGACTCTCTTACACTTAACTCAACCCTATGATTGCTAAGTTTATATTTATTATTGAAGTTTATTTCAACTTCAAATGCAAATTAATCTTTCATCATCTAGACTTTTTTACTTAATCAAGATTGTTAGAGTTGTTACTAGGCATTCATATTTATATTTTTACTTAAACTTTTGATGTATTATTTTATCTACTCTTCATTTATAATCTCACACTCTCTTAGACAACTTTTCAACTCAAGGTTAGTATTTTCTACCCTCATACCCCTAATTAATTTATCTTTTATTCTTATAATATTAAGTTTCTCATGAAAGTATGTTTAATAACTTTATATACCCTATCCATAGAAGCAATAACGATTTGCATCTCTTTCGAGTGTTAATATTGTTTTTGACATATTATTTCAATGACACCACAATGATGGAGGTATGTTTATATTCACTTCCTTTTATAAAACTTTTTTATAAGAATTTCTATAATATTTCTTTTACAACCTATGAACCTAATTAAGAAACCATAGATTCAACATTAAGACAAATTCAAGTTCAAAACGTAAATAAAATTTTAAGATAGAGAAAATTTATGTCAAAATTTAAGTTTCAGAGGGAACTAGCCACACTCCGTCTCAAACTTCTATTCTGAAGGAAGTGATGTATGGAATTAATCTCATGGTATGGAACATCAGATTGGTTTCATATAGTTACTTTAGACACATTTATGTCTTCTATCTTTTAACATCCTATGTGTGTATGTGCAACATGCCTATGTGGTATGGGACATTTAGACTCATCTTACATACATTCATTCGATTAGTTCATTACATATGCATTATGTGTAGATCTAGTCTTCCACACCAATCATGAAGCCATCCTCTCATGCATTTACGCAACTATATATCGGGGACACCCGTATATAACATGCTTAGCACTGTTTGTTCCAGTTGGTTTGTATGGAGGGGTGATTCCCAGGTTACTTACGTCTGGCAAACATGTGTGTGGCTATTATTTGAATACCTATGGGTTGTCTATATCTCAAGATAACATTGGGATTAATTGATATGATCAATTAATTGTTTAATTAATGTGGACAATGTCTATGAGTATAGCCAACAAGAAGTGCGAGGGTATCGATTGAGGTGTCGCACTATACGAGGGTACCAATTGAGACATCGTATGGTTGGTGGATTGAGCGGTGGTGTGAAGATGGTGATCATTGGTCATTATTTTTATTAATCATGTATTAGAATTTTATGTCATCTATAGCCTTTCATGTTGATAGGTTATTGTGTGCATATTACTTGTGATTTGATGAGTGCGAGGACCACCAGTTTAGGTGTCACACCCAGTTCAGGAACCTCTGAATTTACCTTGCAAGTTATCATATCAATAGTTACGAGCATAATGTTGTTGTTAAAGCATTTTCTTCTACACAACTAAGGATAATTGCTTCCTCAAACGGGAGGACTGCTACTACAGGTATATATTTTATCATATTTTTTATGGATTAATAATCGTAGAAAAATATGCTTGATTTAATATGTGTAGGAGAATCGGCTTAATGGAATGTGTGAATGTGCACAAGTTTATCGTATATGTGCAAATGTGCACAAAGTTATTTCATGTGTAAAGACCCAAAAGCATTATTTGGGCAAATGCTTTTATATATGTACAAACCTTAGGAACTTTCATATGGTTAATAATATGTAAAGCAATACCCAAAAGTGGAAAAAGCAAGCCCAAATTGAATGCACATCTATTATTAGCTCCCTGCACTATTTTTATGAATACATTTCTCTAAATACTCATGTCTTGGAAGTGGAGCTACACGGCATGGGGGGGAGAGATTGCACCCAATCTTGTCTTGATGGTGATGTTATTCTATTTCTCTTGTCTTATACTATGCTATGCTCCTTGATGTTAATTTAATTCAAGTCTTTGTTTTAATTTTTGATGTATTTTGTGAGTTTTTTCTTCAAGAAGTACAAAAGGGTTCCGGTGACAGTGGTATCAGAGATTTGGATTAATTCAAGCTTCTTAAAGTTGGTCAAAGACTTGTGGAGAAAGAGGTGAAAGAGACAGGCACAGGTGATTTTGGTAATTTTTCAATTTAATTTGAAGAAGAATACGTATATGTTTATGTATGGTTGAAACAAGGCTTGTTTTTAATCATTGGACAACAAATTCCCATCAATCTTTTGCCCAAAGGGTAAAGCAAGGTGTAAAACTATTAGTGGGTTTGTGTGCAAAACCACAAAACCCTGTTTGTAAAATAAGACAAGTTATAAGCTTTGACTAAAGCTTATGAAACAAAAGCTTTAATTTTGTGGGGTTTTTTCTTTTAAAAAATCTTCATTATAAAGCCTTGATTAAAGCTTTGATTAAAATAAGCTTTAATTTCGTTTGAGTGTTGCGTGCTCTTGTTATGCTATGGGGAGGCTTATTTTATAAGCTTTGAATTTTGGGGATTAAACAACCAAAATTAAAAATAAAAAAAATTGCTACATCGAGTGCTACCGATGGCCTACTTTGATTTTCTTCTCCCCTTTGTTGATGCCCTGAATGTTGCCAAAGCACTAACAGTAAGCTTTGTTTTATTTTATATTTATCATTATTAAAAAAAGCTTTATTAAAGCTTTTGAACTCAAAGCGTTCACCTTTAAAGTTTTTCCTTAAAGCTTAAAGCTTTTAAATTAAAAGCCTTAGACCTTAAAAGCTTTTAGCAAAAGCTTTCTATTAAGATTCTACATCGTCTTTTCATTGTTTGAAATATATATGTATGTATTTATAACCAAAGTTTTAAAGCCTTAAAGTTTTATATTACAATATCTTTAAACTAAATTCAAAGGCTTTTGAATATCCGAGACATAAATTTAAAAAAATGGATTAATATTAAATGGATATTATCAAAATTGAATTTTGGAATAAAGACAAACAAATACTTTCAAGATTCTTCTAACATTGCTTTTTGGAGATTAAAACAAGGATTTCAAGGCCTACAAGCAACATGAGACTTTCAAAGTTTTGTTGAGGTTTGCTTTTTATAGATTGCTTTTTGGAGATTAAAACAAGGATTTCAAGGCCTACAAGCAACATGAGACTTTCAAAGTTTTGTTGAGGTTTGCTTTTTATAGATTGTTAAACCATGACATTGACAACTTCTCTTCAAACTAGAGGGTAATTCTCAACATCAAGGAGTTATCTTCTACGTCAGGAATATTCTCGAGCTTTTGAAGATTTTTGGATCTGTGGTTAGTAGCTGATTTTTGGATCCATGGTTAGTAGCTGATTTTTTGACATCAACAAATATTATTCTTCCGACCCAAAAAAAAACATGCTCACACAAATATAAAAATGCAATCACTACCAAAAATCCCCACCCCCCCACCTCGTTAGGAATTCCCAATATACCACTAACCTTTTCATTCACTAACTAGCTTTTCTTGTTCCTTCTGGAGGAGCAAATACCATTGAAGGTCACTTAACATCAAAGCCATCTACAAGCTTGTCAATTCTCCCCACATAAAATTATTCAACGCAATCATGAGGACGCAATTGCCATCAAGAAGGGGGGGAATGTTAACCCATTCCTAGGGTTAACAAGAGCTACTGACATTATCTTTACATCAAGGAGTCGAGGTAGATACACCAAAAGGTCATACATTCAAGCTATGAAGCAATGGTGTCCAAATCTATAACTTGGACGGGAGCCCGTAATGGTGTGATGGGGTATTTATGGTGATTCTTGCTTCAAGAGCATGTGGTAGTAAGTTAGGATGAAGTCCTAAGTGATGTACTTCATGGATATATTATGAGAGTAGTCATTGTAATAGCATTAGGCCTCCTATGAGCCTAAAGTGCCCGGTTGGCCACAGTTTAAGTGAGTGTGAACACTTATGGCCATGTATATAAGTGAATATCTCTCATAATACAACATACTCTCCCATTGTGCAATAGAGCCTGTCTTGCTAATCTCTCTCTCTAATGCATGCTAGTGAGTGTGTATGAGTGAAGTGAGGTGAGAGGAGGGACGAGTACTCGTAGTGCAACGCGACGGTGTGACGCCTACGAGAGGTGCGGTGGAGTTTCTTCTCAAGGAGTTGTAAAGCTTGGAGACCTCATCAAGGGCTACAAGCTCGACCATCGGAAATATCCTCACAACAATTATGGTTCACCAGGTAATCTCTTGTTGGATGTGATCCAAGGGGGGTTAGGGTGAGCCATAACAACAACATTGTCCCGTAAGGCAAGGAAAGATAATATCCACTACTATCCTAGATAGTGGTGTGGATATTAGTATTGCTATGAGAGAAATATGGGAAACATGGGGAAAGCCGACAATTAGAAGAACGCGGATGGTTCTTCAACTGGCTGATGGAAATCTTTAAAAGCCATCAAGACTACTTAGAGAATGTCATCTTCAAGACGTGTGGAATTTAAGCACATTTGCAATTGTTGACTTTGGAAAGGAACCAAATTATGAGGTGATATTAGGTAGACCATTCATGAGACAATTCACGATGATTTGAGACTAGGGTTACAACTACTTGTACCTCAGACACACGAGAACGTCATCTCACGAGGGTCAACTTAAGAAGTCACACATACAGGGAAGGTGTGGACATAGGACCACAAAGATTAGTGTGTACAAGTGCAAGTGATGTCGAAGCTCGATGTATCACCTCCTTCGGCAAGGCATCTTGGTGACAAGCCGATCAAATAGTATGCGGGTCACGAATGGTCAGTAAACCATCGACTAAGCTATCCTTAGCCGCCCGCTGTAGTAATCCATCGCTCAATTGGCCAAACCAAGCATGCCAAAGAGCTGAGGGAATAGCACCATGTGAAAGAAGTGTTGTCAACTTGAAGAGTTTACCATCATGATAACCCTTTGCTAGGAATTTATGGCTCAAGTGTTGTCAAGGCGGTAGGTACATCTTCTGGTTGGTTGCCATTGGGGTTTCTTAAACAAGAAATCTCTTGTGTATGTGTTGTATCCACGAGAGAGGTTGAGTGGTTTTCTTGGTGTTTCTTGGGCCTTCATTATTGTCAAACTTTAGGTGAAGCTGCTTGGGTTGAAGGTGTTGGTGAAGCATTCCTCCTTTTGTTCGATCTTGGCAACCATACGATGGGATTTCCATCATATTATCTTTATTCTTGAAGCACGTGCATAAGAAACCATCTTTGATTAAGATTAGGAGTTAATGATGCCTTTGAGTAGGTTTGGGGTACTTCTTGATGCGCTTGGAACCCAAGCTTTGGTATTACCTTAGTAGTATCCTTGAGCTTGTAGAGCAGTAACCTTGTTTGGTACCCACACTTGTTGAGTTATCGAAGTTCTTTGAGGAACTCACATACGCGCGCAGACAATTTTGAGTACTTTTATTCTTTTGTTTCCTCTGCATTTTACATTGAGGAAGAGGCTTTCATTATCGAGGCACCCAAATTTAATTGGCACCTTTGTAGTAGCCCTAAGCTACAAGTAGCTACTTTTCCACCCACATTTTGATACCATTAAGATATCTTGATTTTGGCTGTCATGGTGGAGTTTTCCTTCTGGTTGAAGTGGAATGTTTGGGGCCCTCCTTCACATTGGTTGACGCTGAGGTTACAGTTTTAAGACTTATGGGTGTTGTTGATGATGATGAGGCTTGAGTCTCTTACAGAGTGATTGCTATACTGACAATGAGGTTTTTGAGCCTGCAGCCTTGTCCTTTGGTGAGGTTGGTTGATGAGAAGTTGTCGAGGTTTTTGAGCCTGCAGCCTTGTCCTTTGGTGAGGTCCTTTGGTGAGGTTGGTTGATGAGAAGTTGTCGAGGTCAAGGCTTTTCCTTTGTGTTCCTGTTTAGAGTAAGAGTGGAATCTTTGAGTAACTTCATGAGAGTGTTTGTCCATGGAGAGGTTGTGACTTTGGAAATAGAATCTCTTTCTCTTATCGGTGAAGATGGAGTCGAAGGGGTAGATGCTTTGTCTGAGTTAGTCATTGATGTAGAAGGTATGTTTTCATGTAGAGGGGCTTCCGAGAAAGAGACTTGTAGCTTTTTACACTCAGCTAGAAATCCATTAGGTTTGGATCCTCTTCCTTGCAGTATGGAATTGTCAACTCTGTGTCGTTGACTGTTATGAGATGACCCTATCGCTAGCAAAAGCACAGTGGTGCTTGGGCAGCAATAGTCCATTTATGCCCCATCTGCTTTCAACACATACTCAAGTAAGGGGGTTATATTCTATATACATTGTTTGTTCAAAGTACCCCAAACATGGCATGTTGATGTCTTTTGTGAATGAAATTTTCTCTAGATGTGCTTTTAGTGTTGGTTGACTTAAGAAATCCCATAACTCGAGGTCTATGAAATTGTGTTCTCGTTGTGGATAAAGTTGTGCTTGGAGTGTGGTGATTTTATTATAAAGTTCAAATCCAACCATAATTCTGGGGATATTCAAAGTAAGATATGTTGGAAGTTCTAGCTCCTCCAAGGTCTCTTCCTCTCCCGTAATAGCAATTTCACAAAGCTTGTAGGAGTGTTCAAGTTGACTGTTTGCATGGATTTGTCAATTGAATACCACGAGTCATGTACCCAAGTTACACCCAAGATGACATCATACTTAAGGGGATCTGGGGTAGCATAAAATCTAAATTCCACTTTTCCACCGATTGTTTGAGTAGCATAGCTAAAGCAACGTGGAACTTCAATGTTTTGTCCATTGCACCTCTTGCAAGTCCATTCTCTTTAGGGATGATTTTAGGTTGTCCTAATGACACCCAAGTGTCTATTGTCAGGATGCTATGACTAGCTCAAGGGCTAATCAATGCACCTTTGTGCTTAACATCATTGCCCATAGGGAAATATAACCATACCATGATAGAGTCTTCAAGTGGAACCCTGGACGTTCTCGTATCCGATCAGTTTCAATTTCCATTTTGGTTTCATTTTTCCATTCACTTTCATTCTCTTCTTGGCTCTCAGCTTTTTCAAGAGTGCCCAATGTGTACAATGGTACACTCGGTCCTTTGACAACTTTAAGTGAGGTCTGTTTGAAAACTTGTGAATCCATACAGTCATGTTCTATGTAGCTCTTGATATCTTGGTACAACTCATGGTTAGCCTTAACATTGTAAGTGTTGAGGCTATGCTGGCTTCACCATGAGAGAAGAGTACTCCTCAAAATTAGGATTTGAGAGATTGCTTAGATTTCGTAAGGGATTCATTGAATTCCTCACGTGCTTTTTCAATTGCATAATTCTTACAATCTTCCTTTGATGACTCTTTTTGGCTTGATGGGTTAATTTTTGTAGAGAGTACGTCTTCCTCTTGAGAAAGGGGAAGCGACTCGTCTGGTTTTTGTATTTTGGTTGCTTTTTTAGGTTTAACATTATGAGGTTTAATCACAACCAGGGTGATCCTGTATAACACTCAACAATGCTAAGCATGCTCTCCTGAGCTTGCTTTTTGCATTGCGCATATGTCATGTGATCATGATTTTTAGTTTGGGGTGGTTGGGCGGGTTCTAGTTTCTTGATTGGCCTGTGAGGTGCATTGAGTGATGAATTAGAACTTGATTTTCAGTTTGGGATACACTTAAGATGTTAAGAGTTGTATTCTGTGAGATACGTTACATTGAAGTAACTTGCCTTGGGCAATCTTGGAATATGTGATTGATGCCGCATCGTTCATAAATGGGTTGCAAAGTGTGTGACTGTGGGCATGGAAGTATTCCAAACTATGTAGTGAGCCACTTTGTGCAGTCCACATGCATAAAAGATAATTTTTGAGATAAATGAATATTCCTCAAGAAATCCATGTTTTTGAAATCTGTAAACAAATATCTGTCGTAATAAATTTAGAAAAAGAGAAATTGAGATAGTACCTTTCGAGAAAGAGAATTTAGGAAGACCTTTTCTAGATCTAAACTTTGATTCAGACTATTGACCAAGACCAAATTCCTTCATCAGTTTTAATCAATGACAAAGTGCCTAGTTCAGGGAAAATGTACTCCAAATCACCCACCGAATCTGAAACTAAGTTAAGATTTGTGATTTTGATATGAGGATCAAGTTAACAGAATTCGAGGAATTCTGTTTGGAATTAAAAACTGGATCTAGAAGTATTGAGATACGGATTTACGATATACTCATGGTATTCAAACGAAAATCAATACTGTAAACTTGCATAGAAACCTTGCCTTCTTAAAAGATTGTCTTATGCCAGAATGCTGGAGGGAGTATTTGGCATATATGTTTATCTAAGGGAAGTTCGGTTGCAACAGCTGGCGCAGGGAGTGTTCGAGGGACAGCTCACGCGACAAAACCTACCGAGGTCTTGACCAGCCTCGGTATGGTTAAAATGGTGCGCTTCCGGTACGATGGACGAGGGTCGACGAAGCGGTCCCTGAGTGAAGTGCCAGGCCATCGAACTCAAGGAACAGCTTAGGCAGCTGTTAGAACAAGGGTTTGTAAGACCCAGTGTTTCACCTTGGGGTGCGCCAGTTCTCTTTCAGAAAAAGAAAGATGGAACGCTTTGACTCTGTGTGGACTACAGAGGTCTAAATCAACTAACAATTAAGAATAAGTATCCTATCCCAAGGATGGATGAGCTTTTGGACAGGCTAAATGGAACCCAGATCTTCACAAAAATAGATCTCAAATCCGGGTATTACCAAATCAGGATCAATGATCCAGATATACCAAAACAGCCATCAATACTCGCTATGGACATTATGAATTTACTGTCATGCCGTTCGGATTAACTAATGCCCCAGCTACATTCAATCGCCTAATGCAGGACATCCTCAGAGAATACTTGGATGATTTTGTTCTAGTTTTCTTTGATGACATTCTGATTTACTCAAGGAATGCAGCTGACCGTGAGACTTATGTCCGAAAAGTTCTTGAGATTCTAAGGAAGCATCAACTCTTTGCCAAAAAGAGCAAATGCACTTTTTCTGTCGACCACGTTGAATACTTGGGCTTTCTGGTATCCAAAGATGGAATTTCCCCAGATTTTGCAAAAATCCAAACTATCATAGATTGGGCCGAACCAAAGACAGTGAAAGAAGTCAGAGTATTCTTGGGATTGACTGGTTGGTATAGAATTTTTATACGAAAGTATGCTCTCATAGCTTCCCCCCTGACTAATCTTCTCAAAAAGAATATCCCATTTCAATGGTCTGCCAAGTGCCAAAGGGCTTTTCATAAGCTGAAGACCGCCTTGGTAACCAGTCCCGTTCTAAAGCTACCAGATTTCTCTCTACCCTTTGAGGTAGTAACTGATACAAGTGGTTTTGCCCTGGGAGGTGCACTCATGCAGGAAGGTCATGTAGTGGCCTATGAATCCTGAAAGCTCAGAACGCATGAGAGGAACTATGCTGTCCACGACCTGGAATTGCTTTCAGTAGTCTACGTCTTAAAGTTGTGGAGACATTACCTACTAGGAAAAAGATTCACTTTGATGACAGATCATCGGAGCTTAAAGTGGATCTTTACTTAGAAGGACCTCAACATGCGCCAAAGAAGGTGGATGCAGACCTTGCAAGAATTTGATTTTGAAATCAAGTACCGCCCAGGCAAAGAGAATGTGGTAGTAGATGCCCTCAGCAGAAAAGCCTCCTTGCTTGCAATTACTGTAATATCAAATCCTTTGATTATTCAAGCAAGTGAGAAGATCATGCAGGATAGATTTTTCGGCCCTATTGCTACCCTACTTATGTAGGAAAGCAAAACCCCGCAGGAGTTGAACAGAGTTCAAGGGTACAGCCTGGATGATGGCATTATGTATTATAATTACAGGCTATGCATTCCCAATGATGAGGAAACCAAGGACCAAATTCTGAATGAAGCCCATGACAGCATTATAGCAAGACATCCAGGTTTCATCAAAACCTACATGTCAGTAAAGAAAAGCTTCTTTTGGCCTGGTTTGAAAAAGGATGTGCTGAATCATGTACGTCAATGTCTGACATGCCAGAAAGTAAAAGCTGAGAGAGTAAAAAAGCCTGGGAAGTTACATCCATTGGACATCCCCCAAATGAAGTGGGAATGTATCAGTATGGACTTCATTACTGGATTACCTTCAGTGCAATCAGGTTACAACTCCATCTTCGTGGTAGTCGACAAACTAACCAAAGTTGCCCATCTGATTCCAGTAAAAGAAACCTACACTGCAGTGGATGTGGCCAGAGTGTTCCTCAAAGAAATCTTCAGATTGCATGGCCTACCGAGGAGAATAGTAAGTGATCGAGATCCCAAATTTACTTCAAGGTTTTGGACTGCATTTTTTGAAGCAGTGGGAACTTTCTTGGATATCAGCACAGCTTATCACCCTGAGACCGATGGTCAAACTGAAAGAGTAAACCAAGTAATTGAAGATATACTTCGGTCATGCTGTTGGCAGGGAACCCAAGAAGTGGCTAAGCTATCTGCACCTAGTCGAGTTTGCCTACAATGCTTCTTATCACCGAAGTATCGGGATGAGCCCTTTTAAGGCTCTGTATGGACAAGATTGCTTAACTCCATTAACTTGGTCTGACCCATTGATTAGGGTCGAGATGTCCAGACAGATGCTTGACGACATGGAATAGTAGTGCAATCAATTCGTAAAGATATAAAATCTGCCCAGGACAGACAGTAGCAATATGCAGATAAGAAGAGGACAGATAGAGAATTCAAAGAGACAGATATGGTCTTCATTCGAGTACGGCCCAAAAGAAGTTCCTTATCCCTTGGGAAGTACAAGAAGTTATCACCCAGATATTGTGGGCCATATCTGATTACAAAGAAAGTAGGTGACTTAGCCTACGAGCTTCTTCTGCCTCCTCATCTCAAGGTTCATAATGTATTTCATGTAAGCCTTCTAAAGAAATATGTGCCAAGCCAAATCATATGCTTGAAGATGAAATCCTAACCTCTTCAACCCAAGGACAGATGGAACTCCAACCTGAAGAAATTCTTGATGTTTGAGAAAAGAATCTCAGGAACAAAATCCTCAGAGAATTATTAGTAAAATGGAAGTTCTATCCTTTTGAAGATGCCACCTGGGAGAATGAAGCCGATCTGTTTGCAGGATTACCCCCAGTTTGCGAGATGAGGACATCTCACGTTTTTCAAGTGGGAGATAATGTAAGATTCCTCCCCAGCCTCTCAAGATGTCCAGCATCTTTCCGTGTAATCAAATCCCTCTTCAGAAATATAAAAGATCTTGTTTCTAACTATTTTAGCCTAGAGAGAGAAAATATTCTAGAGAGAGAATATTCAAATTTTTAATATTTTTGGATAAAAAATATCTCATCTTATTAAAATAAGTTTTCCTGAAACAGAAATTCAAAAAGAACTTTCCAATGTGCTATTGGAATTGGGTATAAAGGACCTTAGCCTAAGGGTCAAGATTTCCAAAAATTTATGGACTATAGTCAAATTAAGGTTTCTATGGACCAATAGGATCAATCCATGTGTGGGGAGGAGATAAATCCAATTTGTAAAAGAAGATACCCAAAAATGAGTAAATGCTCACGTAAGATGAAGAGTTGACTATGTACAAGCTTTATTAGTAAGAAACTATGAGTTATATTAAAAATATGAGATATTTTGGGTATAATGATTCCATTTTGACACATATGTAAGGAAGGGGAGTCCCTTAAATGCTCACATAAGGTGAAGAGTTGAATATATACAAGGTTTATTAGTAAGAAACTATGAGTAATATTAAAAATATGAGATAAATTAGATTTAATGATGCATTTTTGACACCTCTGCATGGGGAATACCCCTCATGAAGAGGGAGCCTATTTCATATGCTTGAATGAGTTTTAAACTCCCAAATAATGAGATATTTTTATCTCTCCTCTATCATGTTTCAACTAGATCCAAAAAGTGACCAAAAAACTGACCCAAAAATGGTCAAAAATTGACCAAACTGATCTGGAAAATTCTAGAATCAGTTGGCTTGGTTAGAGGCTCACTTTTTTCTATAAATAGAAGCCCTCCCCTTTGTTGAAACTTAATAGTGTTTTATGCACTGTTACTCTACTCCACCCAAGCCAAGAACTGTGAATTCATTATTAATAATTCACTAGTTTTTGACATTTCCCTCTTCCAAAGATTGGTGGCCACTCTTGTCCAAACAAGAGTTGAACCCTCAAACCATCAAGCCAAAGGAAAGCTATCAAAGTCATTAGTAAGTTGGTGATTCTTCTTTCTTTCAATTATTTTATGGATTTTATGATTTTAAATAGTTTTTATGCTTTATGTCTTCTCTATAATGTTAGGCCTCATTACAAAAGGCATTCCCCTCTCTTCTCTAGCAAAACCAACCTTTCTCTATCCTAGGTGAATGGTTAATTGATTAATGTCAAGTTTTTATAATGTTTGTTTTAATTAAATGGACAAATGTTTACTTTAGGATAATGTCAATACTTTTGGTGCATTTTTAATTAGTTAGAAATTTGAAAAATGGTTAGCCATACAAAGGAGGTTATGGCAAAATTTGTAGAAATTAGTGAAATAAAATTCATCTTTCTAAAAGAGTAATCCTTATGGTTTCTATATTCTAAATTATGCATAAAGGATAAATTTTTATATCAAAAGTGTCACTTTTATCATTTTTTTATCGCATATAAGTATGCATAAAGGATAAATTTTTTTATATCAAAAGTGTTACTTTTATCATTTTTTTATTGCATGGAAGTATGCATAAAGAATAATTTTTTTTATATATCAAAAGTGTTACTTTTATCAATTTTTATTTTCATGCATAGAAGTATGCATAAAGGATAAATTTTTATATCAAAAGTGTTACTTTTATCAATTTTTATTTTCATGCACAGAAGTATGCATAAAGGATAAATTTTTATATCAAAAGTGTTACTTTTATCAATTTTTATTTTCATGCACAGAAGTATGCATAAAGGATAAATTTTTATATCAAAAGTGTTACTTTCATCAATTTTTATTTTCATGCACAGAAGTATGCATAAAGGATAATTTTTTATATCAAAAGTGTTACTTTCATCAATTTTTATTTTCATGCATAGAAGTATGCATAAAGGATAAATTTTTATATCAAAAGTGTTACTTTCATCAATTTTTATTTTCATGCATAGAAGTATGCATAAAGGATAAATTTTTATATCAAAAGTGTTACTTTCATCAATTTTTATTTTCATGCATAGAAGTGTGCATAAAGGATAAATTTTTATATCAAAAGTGTTACTTTCATCAATTTTTATTTTCATGCATAGAAGTGTGCATAAAGGATAAATTTTTATATCAAAAGTGTTACTTTTATCATTTTTTATTTTCATGCATAGAAGTATGCATAAAGAATAAATTTTTATATCAAAAGTGTTACTTTTATCATAATTGATTTAATGCATAGAAGTATGCATAAAAGATAATTTTTGAGATAAATGAATATTCCTCAAGAAATCCATGTTTTTGAAATCTGTAAACAAATATCCGTCGTAAGAAATTAAGAAAAAGAGAAATTGAGATAGTACCTTTCGAGAAAGATAATTTAGGAAGACCTTTTCTAGATCTAAACTCTAATTCAGACTATTGACCAAGACCAAATTCCTTCATCAGTTTCAATCAATGACGAAGTGCCCAGTTCAGGAAAAATGTACTCCAAATCACCCACCAAATCTGAAACTAAGTTAAGATTTGTGATTTTGATCTGAGGATCAAGTTAACAGAATTCGAGGAATTCTGTTTGGAATTAAAAACTGGATCTAGAAGTATTGAGATACAGATTTACGATATACTCATGGTATTCAAACGAAAATCAATACTGTAAACCTGCATAGAAACCCTGCCTTCTTAAAAGACTGTCTTACGCTAGAATGCTGGAGGGAGTATTTGGCATATATGTTTATCTAAGGGAAGTTCGGTTGCAACAGCTGGCGGAGAGTGTTCGAGGGATAGCTCACGCGGCAAAACCTGCCGAGGTCTTGAGTGACTAGCCTCGGTATGGTTAAAATGGTGCGCTTCCGGTACGATGGACGAGGACCGACGAAGCGATCCTTGAGTGAAGTGCCAGGACACCTAAGGAGGATCGTGGAGGGTTCTGACGAGGCGATGCACGGGCTCGCCGTGCCGAGGACATCCATGCGTATGCCGAGGAAGATATTATATGATGGACCTATGTTTTTTATAATCTATCACTGGATCTCGTTGTTGTTGACTCGCTGGTCTCAACGGAGAGTCTAGAGTGATACTATTTTTGTTGAGAAACAAAGACTCAATGGAAATTTTTGAAGTATGACATGTATAAACTGTAAATTGTTTATCAAGGATTATTTTTATTAAAGTTTTAATAAAGAGGAGTGTGTGCGTATCTGTTTTCTAAAGCTAAAGTTAAGAAAGGCACTTCAATTATGGGTGGGTGAGTACTTGTTTGGTTCCACCGATTCCAGTGGTAGGGTGGTGGCTAACCCATGGGGCGGATGGGGTTAGGCTAGAATCAGTGGAGTTTTAATAATCAAATTGAAAAATCTTAGAATTACGCTAAGATTCGAATAGTTAGACAATTCCCTGATAAATTTTTCAAATAAGTGGATCAACAGCTGTGCATGACCTTGATCAGGAAAAAAGCGTTGAATTTACTAAAATGATCAAATTATATCAATGATAGTTTCCTTCTATCTGATTTATTCAGTTGAAGGATAGCCTAGAATTGTTCACGTTAGAAAAATTCGTTAAATTTTTTTTTTCATAAAGGTGGATCGTCCCCGCATTCTGGGCATGGGAATTTTTCCCAGTTTCGGTTTTTGGAGTGACTACCAGCTTAGTCTCGTGCCCGGACATTCGAGGGCGAGGCCCCGAGTGAGAAACCCTGCCCCGCGTTTGAGGGGGCTACTTCCGCTGTCAACTACCGAGAGTCTGGTGTGCAGAGGGGGAGCAGAGGGATCTCATAAACAGCTTCTTTTTCAGCAGCATACCAGCTGCTCATCTCATCAAAAACATCCCTGCTTACCCTCAACTCACGTGTAGCAGGGTTATAACACCTGTATCCCTTTTGCTCAAGGGAATACCCAATAAACACATATTTTTCAGCTTTTGGATCCAGCTTAATTCTCAGCTCATTTGGCACATGCACATATGCAATGCATCTAGATGAGACAAATCAGGTTTTTTGCCAGTAAACCTCTCCTCTGGAGAGTTACATCATGTATGGCTGTAGTTGGAGTCCTGTTCATGATGTAAACTGCTGTAGAAAAAGCCTCAGTCCAATAGCTATGCGGCATATTCTTCTCTCCCATCAATGCTCGCGCAATCTCAGTAATGTGCATGTTTTTTCGCTCAGCAACTCCATTTTGCTATGGAGTGTATCTGCATGTAAACTATCCCCGAATACCATTCTTCTTCAAAAATTGAGAGAACTCATTGGAGAAGTACTCTCCCCCTCCATTTGACCTTAGGCACTTTACATATTTCTCTGTTTGCTTTTCAACCATAACTCTGAAATTTTGAAAATGAGTGAACACCTCACCCTTCTCCTTCATGAAGTATACCCACACTTTCCTTGTGTGGTCATCAATAAATGTCACATAGACATAATACCTGCAGCCTCCCATAGACATGGTCTTCGTAGGACCCCATACATCTGAATGCACAACATCTAGTGCATTTCTGCTCACATTTCTGTCACGTGGAAATACATGCTTTGTTTACTTTCCAAATTGGCATGCTTCACATATTTTCTGCATACCTTTAACTTTAAACTTTGGCAGCCCTGTCACAATTCCTTTAGTCTACATAAACTTCATTCTCTGCACATTCCCATGTCCAATTCTTTTATGCCAAATGTATGTGTCTGTAACAATTCTTGAACCATTTGCAAACATCGCAGCACTCACTTCAGGTATGTTTACATTCAATGTAAACATTCTGCCCACTCTGTTGCCTTTTGCAGCCAACCTGCACTTGTCTTTAAATTCTTCAACATAACAGCCACCATCAGGGTTAAATCGAACCTGCAAACCCTGCTCAATCATCTGGCCAACTGAAACCAGATTCTTTGTTATGTTCGAAACATGAAGTACATCTGCAAGGTACTTCACTTTGCAGATGATACATCTCCAACATGGGCAATTGGATGAGCAGTGTCATCCCATGTTTCCACAAAACCTAGTCTTTCAAGGTTTTTCATCTCCTTGAACCACTCCCCATGACTTGTCATGTGGTTCGAAGCACCTGAATCAACGTACCATACATCATCTTTATGTGTTGCTTCAACATTTTCAGACATGGCATTAATGACATGCTGCATAACAAACAACCTTTCATTATCCTCATTGTTTCTGCTCGAGGATGCATAGTTGTTTTGCTGCAATTTTCCATTTTGCATGTGAGCCTGCTTCTTATAACAATCTGCCTGCACATGTCCAGGCTTACCACAATAAAAGCATCCACGTGTATCATTATACTACCTTTGCCAAATTCCATGACCTCTTTGACTCCCCCTGCCTCTGAATTGGCCTCTTCCACCTGCGTATTGTTGTTGTTATTGCTGCTGCTGCTAGCCATTCTGATTACTTGTTCGGCTACCTCCTTGGCCATGTCCACGGCCTCCTCTACCTCGTCCTCTTCCTGAACTTGTGTAGAAGGCCTGTGTTGCTCTGAACTATTTTTGATTTGTGAAGACTGTTGGTCTTCACCCAAGCTCTTCTCTTCTATAATCAACATAGATACCAAGTTTGTGAAATTGGGAATGTTTTCCCAAGTCTAAATAGACGTCTTGAATGCCTTATATTATGGCCCGAGACCACGTAGACAAACTTCCACCTTATCATCATCATCTACTGAAACACCAATAGATGCAAGGGATTCCACAATACCCTTAATCTTCAAAGCATAATCATTCATGGACATACTCTTTTTCTCCATAGTATGAAGTTTATTCTTCAACTGTATCTTTCGTGCCTTGGTATTCGTTTCATAGAGTTTTACCAAGGTGTCCCACGCCTCCTTGGGGGACTTGGCATCCTGTATGTGCCCAATCATGGTGTCTTGTATATACTGATAGAGAGCCAATACATAACTTTTCTGGCTCCTTGGTTCTAATCCTTGAACACTTTCACATCTGTCAGATTGATTCCCGGTATCTCCGGTGTCCCACGCCTCCTTGGGGGACTTGGCATGCTGTATGTGCCCAATCATGGTGTCCTGTATACTGATAGAGAGCCAATACATAACTTTTCTGGCTCCTTGGTTCCAATCCTTGAATACTTTCACATCTGTCGGATTGATCCCCGATATCTTCGATGCCTCTTCATGCTCACCTTCTATATAGTCCTAGTAACCCTTTCCCATCAGGAAATTTGTCAACCTGAACCTCCAAGCATGGAAGTTGTTCTTATCAAGCTTCTCAGTAACAATATCATTTATGCCATCATTTGACATCTTGCCAGACACACAAATTTACCAGAAACAGCACTTTGGTTTGTCCTGCAAAAACTGCTATATTTTTTGCAGCGATATTGTATTACACTCAAATGTCACAACCAGTGACCTCAATGTGCATACATACATCCAATGGCAACTGTTGACCTCCTTGCAGCACACACAATGTCTGCACAACCAATCTGTCTTCTTACAATTCTTAAAACAGAGTTTTGCACAGAATCGATGACTTACCCCCCACAGTGCTCGAAATCGCCTGCTTTTCGAAAAAACGGAGGTCCTAACGTGCCCGAAATGTGTTTTCGGCCCAAAAAATTCTGTCCAATAGGACAATAGGACAATAGGACAATAGGATAGTATAGTTTCCCTATAGCTTTACTCCCACGAAGAAAGCTCCTCAATCAGAGATCTTTTGTCGGTGCCTCCCGTAGAGCTCCCAACAAGGGTGTAGTCGCTAACACAAATAGGGAAGAGTAGATGAAGCTCTTACCCTCGTACCGCTTCCTGTGCTTCTCTTGCTTGTAGCTCAGCCCTTAGCAAGAACCAAGCTCTGATACCATGAAAAGATGCAGGGGAGAAGAGAGCTTGAGCTCTTGCAAGCACACACACACTCACAAAACCCTAAAAGAGAACACACAAGGTGAGAGGCTGAAAATCTTCTTCTTCTTCACACAACACTCAACACACCATATACAAAGATAAGAGTACACACTATATGAAAAGGTACTCAACCAAATACATACTAGGGTTCTCTATAGTGTGAACCCAACTAAAATAGCTGGCGCTATAACTATGCCAATCTCTCTAGAATGGCTGTCACATAGCCTATCATCCCACTGGCCGCATATCACCCATGATCTCACCAACCATGCCAATGGTGTAAGTGTGGGGCCTATCCCCCAGGCGGGTCATCAGTGTCCACTGCCTCACTAGATGAGTTTGATATCTCAACAGTAAATGACCTCTAACATATATTTTTCTGAAAAAAGTGTGCCATAAGTGTCCCAAATAGAAGCTGAGGTCTCAAAAGTGCATGTGAACACCCTCTTAGGATAAACTTTTTCTGAAAAACTGCACGCCAATAGCATCCCAGATGAAAGAGGTCTCAAAACCTATTTTCCATCACTATGACAAGATGAAATTTTTTTCTGAAAAGATTTTTCCTTTTTTGCAACCCGTTTTTGAATGTGTTCCAAAAGGAATTTGGAAAAACTCTATATGAGACTGTTGTAGTATTTTGGAGTACTATAAATTTGTCTCTCTGATTTTTTTGTGATTTTGTCGTTTAGACAGTCAAAAAGTAGCCCGAATATGGTAC
This sequence comes from Cibotium barometz, assembly GCF_041138505.1. NCBI lineage: Eukaryota > Viridiplantae > Streptophyta > Polypodiopsida > Cyatheales > Cibotiaceae > Cibotium > Cibotium barometz. The sequence continues at coordinate 57,590,196 of NC_141046.1, read as the reverse complement.
GCAATCTTTTTTGGGGTATTTGGGTGTTTTTTAGTGCTTTAAGGCTTGTTTTTTGCCTTGATTTTTGGCTCAAATTTTAAGGCTACTAGTCAGAGGCCAAAACGATAGATTTTTTCCTCGGATACTCAAGACCAATTTCGAAGTGCTTGATGTAGGCTTTTTGGTGCACTAGCATGCGTTCATCGGATTCACGGTCTAGGAGATATGAGCCTCCAAACAAGGCTTTTTTTTTGCGTAGGGGCCTGGTTCACGACGTGAAACAGATGCGGTTCATGACGTGAACTGGGGTTTCACGGATTTATTTATTTATTTATTTATTTTTCCACGTGGGCCTGTTTCACGACGTGGACTAGGTAGTTCACGATTTTTTTTAAAATTATACGTGAGGGCTTGTTTCAGGAGGTGAAGCAGATGTGGTTAATGATGTGAACTAGGGTTTCACGAATTTTTTTCTTTTTCTTTTTATTTTATTTTTCATGCGGGCTTGTTCTCACGACGTAAACTAGACCTGTTTCACAATGTGAACTAGGTAGTAAACAATTTTTTTTTTTGGTTCACGGACCTATTTCATGTCCTCAAACAGAGGGTTTCATGAAGATGAAATGAACCTCACGGGCTTAATTAAATTAAATTAAATTTATTTTTATTTTTATTTTTATGCGGGGGCCTGTTTCACGACGTGAAGCAGATGCGGTTCTCGACATGAACTAAGTAGTTCACGATTTATTTTTTTAGTCTAGTGGGAAATTTGAGTTTCCTTGTGTGGAGGGAATATTTTTTGAATTTCAAATTGGGGAGATATGGGCATTTTTCCAAAAAGGTAAGTGGGAATAAAAAAGTCAACACTTTTATGACATCCTCTTATATCATTCATAAATGACCCACAAAATGGACAAATTAAAAGCTCATTGGCATGTTTTCCTTCAATGCTCATTAGTCTTAATGAGTTATGGAAAAAAGTACTTAAGAATGAATCAAAGATTAATACTTCCACTAATATTTCTCCCTTTTGGACTAATCAAGGACTCTAATTAATCACTAATCACTAATCAAGGACTCTAATTAACCACTAATCACTAATTAATACACACCATTGAGCACATCATTAGATAGCGCATGAAATTGCTAAGCTATGTGCATCAACTAATGTGTAAATTAGTCCATAATTAGAACTTAATTAAAATCTTAATTGTAGTCTCTTCTCTTTATACAAAATTAAGCAAAAGAGAGGGAAATTCCTCCAATTGATGTAATTAGGTGTTTTAATGCATCTAGATGCTCTCAAAACACTCAAAAACACTAATTTCGACCTTTTACATGATTAATTTTGACCCCAAAAACACATTTTCTAGTTTTTTTAACCTCTTGAATTGGATTAGTCACCCCTTAATAATGATAAAAACAAGTCAATTAAGAAAGATTAGGAGATTTCAAGGGTTTTTAAGAGTTTTTGTGAAACTTTTTAGAGGATTAAGCTACTCCTAATACTTGCTAATACTTTAATGCATACAAATCAAACAAAAAGTAATGATTTTAGCTCTATGTTTAACTCTAAAGAGAGCTAAAAATCACTAAAAATTTTATTCTATTGCATTTTTTGATGCAATGGAAGAAAACAAAGCCTAATACGCTCTATGTGCAAGCCTAGGAACATTACAAACCAAATTAACAACAACAAAAATAATAATTTAAGCTAAATTTTTTTCAAAAAAGCATTCTTTATAAAACAAAAAAGAGAGCTATTTCTCACAAAATCACACATAAATCTTCATCAAAACTACATATGTTTCATGGAAGCCACTAATCAAGAAAATTGGCAATGAGTAATGTGTAGATTAGACTAAAACGATGGAAAAAGCCAAGGGATGATTCCCCGGCAGTAGCACCAAAAATGTTATGGTTCACTCAAACCCCTGTGTTGAAACATATCCAATAAGAAGAGTACCTGGTGAACCGCAACTGTCATGTGAGGATCTTTCCAATTGCTAAACTCGTAACCCTTGAGGTCTCCAAGCTCCACAACTCCTTGAGAAAGCAATTCCATCACGCCTCTCGCGAGCATTGTTGCATTGCCATGTTGCACTACTGTACTCGTCCCTCCTCTCACCTCACTTCACTCACACACACACACACTAGCATGGATTAGAGAGATATTAGCAAGAGGAAGTCTCTATTGTACAATGGGAGTGTTCTTTGTATTATGAGAGATATTCACTTATATACATGGCCATAAGTGTTCACACTCACATAAACTGTGGCCAATCGGGCACTTTAGGCTCATAAGAGACCTAATGCTATTATAATAACTACTCTCATAATATATCCATGAAGTACATCACTTGGGACTTCATCCTAACTTACTACCACATGCTCTTGAATCAAAAATCGCCATAAGTATTTCATCATCGGACCATTACAGGCACCCATCCAAGTTATAGATTTGGATACCATTGCTTCATATCTTGAATGTACGACCTTTTGGTGTATCTACCTTGACTCCTTGATATAAGATAATGGCAGTAGCTCTTGTTAACCCTAGGAATGGGTTAGCAACCTTTCAACCTAGAATTAATAATATATGCAAATAAATCAACCATGGAAAAGGCATATGAAAGCATAAAGAAAATTAACCCAAGACAAAGCATTGGGTGCAATCTCCTCTCCCCTCCACCCCCAACCTTCATGAGTGACTCCACTTCTCACATACTAGTATTTTTTATATTTCTTCAAGAATAGCCCAAGGAGCCATAATTAATTTTCCTTACAAAATCAAGCTTGTCTTTTACAAAAATAGCCATAAGTCTTGCTATTAGGGGGCCCATCTGAGGGTCCATATGATCTCAACAAATGGCCATGGGAGCTGCACTAAGTCCCTACGATCTCAATTGTAGTCTAATAAGGTCTTAATCAGTGATGATGTGGTTAGTTGATCATTTTGGACCAATTCGTGGGTTGGTTGGTCGACCTACATCTATGCCAATCCTAGATACTATATATAGACTAGTTTGGCACATTAGTTCATCATCGAGTTCATTGTGTTCAAGCACTCTTATAAGTAAGACATCCTCCATCCAGAGTCTGTCTAGATCGCCATCAAAGTTCCTTACACAAAGCACATGGATGAGCGATGGATGTCCTTTAGTTGCCTTCATTGGTGTATACTAGCTTCTCATCTCTCATCAAAGACAATATCTCTACTTACTCGCATCTCACGAGTGGTAGGGTTATAGTATATATCACTTTTTTTCTCCAAAGCATAACCAATGAAGATGCATTTCATGATCCAACTTGACTCTCTCTTGATAAGGAGAAGGAATATATACAACACATCCAAACACTTTCAAGTGAGACACGCTTGATTTATAAATGTAAACTTATGTTCAGGCACCATGCCATGAACAGCTTCAGTGGGGGTCATGATCACAATGTAAACAACAATTGCCTACTACTTTTGCCCAAAAATATGAACTGAGAGTGCCAAAGGGATATGATAAACTAAAGAAATCTTGGGGTGAATCAAAAGAATTTTTTTAAATGTTAGCTAGAGAAAAAGAATTGAATCTAAAGCTTTAACCATGATCCATTTTTTAGCATTAATACAAGATCCTCATGACTATCCATATTTTACTTTAAAAATAGCCATAAAATCACATAGATTTTTCCATGAACTTAGGAAACATTGTGTTCCATGAAAAAAATGTACTCTTATTTCTGATAATTTGAGTTTTGAAAGAAGTAACATATCCACTACGAAGATATAAAAGATGAACTAATTTCATAAATTGATGTCTTTACTCACGATGTACAAAGTTAATATAGCAAACTTGTGGGGAGAGGGTTGAACATTATAAGAAACCAAAATCATGGCATAAAATGTATAATTGAGGTTTATGATACTAAAAAACATGGGCATTAACTTTATAATTGTGGTTTATGATCCTCAATAACATGGGCCTTCTTTAAAACATTAGCATCAACTTTATAATTAAGGTTTATGATCCTTAAAAACATGGGCTTTTCTTAAATACATATGATGGTGTTAGCTTAGTGAAAGAGCATAAAAGTGGAAAATGATAAGATAATTAATTTAGTCTAGGTTCAAGAAAAAAAACACTCGCTTTTTATTTTATTTTATGGAAACACTTGATTGTCTATTATCTTATTAAATCCACTAGTGCTAATTATCTTATTTTTCATCTTGATTATCTTGAATAGTCTAGATTATCTTGAATAGTCTAGAATAGCCTTGATTATCTTGAATAGTCTAGATTATCTTGACTATCTCATTTTTGTTTCCTAATCTATTGTTTTTATTGTTCTTTAAACCCCTTGGCTTCCTATCATAGTAAAGCCTTTAAACCTTCATTTTTCCATGATACCCACTGTTCACAATCCCATTATAAAATCTCAATGGGTGAACATGAGGTGATAACGCATCAAGGTAAGTCACCATCCATAAGAATGGGCAGGGGATCTCGCCCTTTTCACATCTTTCTACTTTTCCACTGAGTGTGTAAATCCCCTTAATCCAAGTAGCTTAGGTCTAGTAGCAGAGAGAGGAGGGCTAGAAAGAGAAGTTAAGGCTAGGGAGAGAAGATAGAAGTAGAGAACATGAGGTGATAACGCATCAAGGTAAGTCACCATCCATAAGAATGGGCAGGGGGGATCTCGCCCTTTTCACATCTTTCTATTTTTCCACTGAGTGTGTAAATCCCCTTAATCCAAGTAGCTTAGGTCTAGTAGCAAAGAGAGGAGGGCTAGAAAGAGAAGTTAAGGCTAGGGAGAGAAGATAGAAGTAGATAACATGAGGTTGGAAACCTATGTCAAACCACCAAATACCAAATATTGAGGCAAAAAAAACACTTTAAGCTTGATCCTCATAAATAACTATCCATGACTTAGCAAACAACAATAAGACCACATATATTTTCCCATGAATTTGTTCCATTTCTAGATATAGATCATGACCTATGTTTGGACACATCACTAATGTTGAATCACATGTTAAAGGATACATAAGTGCCTATAGCTTATACACCATTCGACTTGTTCCCCGCTTGGTGCTGCCTACTTGGAATATAGGAAAAGTTTTGTAGTACATGAAAGAATATGCAAAGTCAATCCTAATCTAATATAACCATCGATGATCATGTACTCTTATTTCTAATTATTAAAGTACTGAAAGAAGTAAATAGATCCACTATAAGAATTAAAGGATGAACAAATTTCATAATGTGATGTCTTTATTCACAACATACAAAGTTGATTGACTGTAAGAATTAAAGGATGAACTAATATCATAATGTGGTCTTTATTCATAACATACAAACTTAATTGACTACATACATTTATTTTTAACTTATATTAAGTGTAGAATATCGTAAGAAACCAAAATCATGGCATCAACATTATAATTAAGGTTTATCATTTAAAAAACATGGCCCTTCTCAAAAACACACCTGAACTTGGTAGCACAATCTTAATGAAAGAGCATGAAAATGGCAAATGATGGGTCATCAATTTAGTCTAGGTTCAAGAAAAAGATAGCACTTGCTTTTTATTTTTGTTATTTTGACTTCACATAATGAAATTTAAATATCTCCTAATTTAGCAGCTTAAGTTCTTTAAGGCCTTTGTTTTTCCATTCTAACTAGTTTTTTCAATCGCATTATAAAATTTTAGTGGGTGGACATGAGGCATCAATCTTGCATGATGAAACCCATAGTCAAGGCAAAAAGATAATTGTGATAAATAAACTAATCACATCTTTAAAAACAAGACCCAAAAAAATTAGTTCATACAAATAAAAAACGATCAAGCTGAGTTAATTGCCTTTGCAAACGAAAACTTAAAATTTGAATTTCACATTTATCTTGCATCTCTATGCTACACACACACACACACACACACACACACACACACACACATCATCTAATCCCAATCTATAGGGCCTAGATCAGCTACACCATCACATCATTATTCATTCTATTAACATAGTATACATACCAACATTTATATACACATTTGTGCATCAACTCCATCACATCTACCCCTTGACTTGCCTCTTTTTGAAATATTATACTATTCCTAGAATTACATATCTCCCAAAGATAAAATTATCTAATAATATTAAAAACCAAATTAGTAGCCCCATCAGCTTTAGACAATCTTCCCAACACAACCCCGTCATGTCAATACCCTTGTAGCCCTATGCTTCTTGAGACCCATTTCCCAATCTTGTCACAAGTCCCTCTAATGGTTGAACAGTCCCAAAAAGCATGTCTCCCATCCTCCGAAGTAGACCTGCATCTAGGACAGATTCCAGAGGTGAAGTTCTTATGTAAAAGTTTATACCTAATAAGCAAAGCCCACATACACACTCTCCACAAGAAAATCTGAGCCTTCACAAGAATGCCCACTTCCCATAGCAACTTCCATCTCTTCATCTAGATGCTAGAGTTTCAGCTCACCCTCCATATTTTATTGTTTGCAATAGCACACATTCACTTCACTCCTACTCATCTAGTCATATAGAACCTTGCTTAACCCCTTGTCTAACTTGACTCCATTAAACCAAGCCCAAACTTTTAGCCAGCAAGTCTCATTAAATGTAGTAGACACCCATCCCCTCTCCACTTCCACCAATACCTATCTCACCAGCTGCACTTCCCTTAGTTTGGAGCCTAAACTCTTCCTTCAACAAACGCAACTCCTCCCATCCCACCTGAGACCAATCCTCCTAGCAATCAACCAACCTCCTTAATCCTTTATTATTCAGCTTATTGGCTAACCTAATGCCCAGATGGGCCAGGGGAGTCAAATTATGGGTCCCCCATAGCCCAAGATTAAACAGAGACTTCCATGTAGCTTTGGTATAGCCATCCCATTTCACCAACCCCAACACTTCCTTCCAGTTGGCACATAAAAACTTGCAAATGGGAGAACTTGTAATTTTTAGAGGAGCATGAGATAAAAGTTTATGTTTCTAGCCTAGTCCCATCCACTTTCCTTTGAGTAGCACATTAGAATCCTTAACCAGCTCCCTTAACAACGTGGTCCAAGTCTCCTCTTGATGTAGACATTTAGGTAGGATCATAGCTATCCTTGCTTTAGCATGAGTGGGTAAGTGCAAAATCCCAATGCCCCCTTCCCTCTTAGGAAAACTCATCTTATCCCAAGCTAACTAGGCTGCAACTTCTCTATTATTCCCCCATTTCTCCATAGGAAGTCCCTAACAGGACCTACAATCTTCTTCGAGTGGAATTTTCTAAAATCCCAAAAAGGGCATAGAAACATAATGTAAGCATGTACCACCACATTGTAGATAACCACCCTGTCATGAAATGAAACCTTGATACCCTCCCACTTCTTCAGCTTATTTAAGAATCTCTTAATTGCCTAGTTAGTGAGATATTTATTTGACATCTCTTCTCTAAAAGGAACACCCAAATGTCTGATTATTTGTCCCCTCCTTATTACATCACACCCCCATCTCTCCAAGTCAAAATCATTATCTTCAGCCATACTAATGATCCTAGAATTATGAATATTACACCTAGAAATAGAGGCCTCTACAAACTCCTACACAATCCATAGAGGCTGTCTTAGGTTGTCATTATTTTCCCTCAAGAAGAGAAATGAATCATCTGCAAAAGATTATATAACTAGCTATTTCTCACCCCTCAATTTTAACCCAATGATCCTTCCTTTTTCACATGCATCTTCCAAAGCCACAATCAAGGGATGGGGAGCAATAGCAAATAGCAAGGAAGCAAGGGGGCACCCCTGTCTTACAGATCTTCTAGTCTACCCCCCCCCAAATCTTCCATTTAGCAACAATTTAGATTGTCCACCCATTGTGAGAGTATATATACATGTAGCCATTCTATTTCAAACCCCAACCTTTCCATGACCTTGGCCACAAAGGACCAGTGAATCCTGTCATAGGCTTTCTCGAAGTCAAGCTGCAACAACATAATGCATTTTTTATTTGTTTTTTAAGCCACTTCTCTACCCAACATGGTAGCAAAGATGTTATCATAAATAGATCTCCCTTTAATGAAGCCATACTGTTTTTTGGATATTACCTCCTATAAGACTAGAGTGATCCTCAAAGTAATAACCTTAGCTAGTATTTTGTATACCATAGTAAGCAGAGTAATAGATCTCTAGTGGGCTAAACCTGTTATAGGATGCCTGCTTGGGGATGACTTTCACAACACCCTCTTTGAAGTCCTTATCCATGCTTCCAGTCTCAAAGGAAACCTTACATATATCCCATACCACATCCTTGATAGAGGGCCATAATGAAATAAAAAACTCTACTGATAACCCATCCTAGCCAGGAGATTTCTCTTTCCCAAGCTTCTGAAGGGCCAACCAACATTCATCCATTTCCTCCTCTCTCTCCAAAAATTTGGCCTTGTCAACTTCCACTCTCTTACTGATCAGTCCTAGGAGTCTTTTCTCTGCTTGGAATCTCCTTTGAGAGTAGTCTTCCTTCATAATCAATGTAGAACCAAGGAATTCAACCCACTTCTTGGCCACCTCATCAATATCCCCCAGTTGCTGACCATTCCCATCCCTAATCTATCCCATTACTTCTATATTTCCTTTATCTTCATCTAAGCTAAAAAGATACCTGCCAGGTTTCTTCTTGTTGCTACAAGATTTCCATTTAATTCCCTTTTCTCTCTCTCTAGCTAGCTTATCGTCTTCTCTTTTCATAAATGTCTGACAGTTAATGTACAAGCTAACCTCATCCTCAGTCAGTTTTCCAGTTTCTCTTTTTTTTTTTGTAGGAATTCAGGCTGCTCATGCTGAATCCTCCTTTCCTGCCTTTTCTCTTCAGCTCTAATTTTCCCACTCTCCTAATGATGCCTTGCATTTCATTAGAAAAATATCTCCTAGACCTCTCCCTGGTCCCTTTCCTTCTCAGTCTAACAATGGCCTCTTCTGTGTAAGCAATAAATAGATTATCTTTGAGAAAGAGGTTATTCACTCTCAATTTCCTAGTGGAAAAATGGGTAAGTTTGTCCTCCCTCCAATCATTCACATGCCATCCCCACTTCAATGGCATGTGATCTGATAAAGCTAAACAGGGGTCAATTTCAACCTTCAAAGTGTGGGGAATCCACGAGGCATGTTGACTAAAAAAACCCTATCAATTCTAGAAGAGGACCCAAAGTATTGAAGATTAAAGTAGGTGTAGCTAGTTCAGAACCCCAGTTACCCAAGTTCCATCCATTGACCAACCCCAACTTCCCTCTTAGACTTTTCCATTTCCTTTTCTCTTACCCCATTAAGATGGTATTTCCCCCACACCTATCCATCTATCTCTCAAACATATTCAAATCTCCCAAAAAGGATGCAAGGACATTGAATATCCAATTTGGCAATCCACTCCCACATCCCTTATAGTTATGGGCCCCATAAATATTAACCACCCACATCCTCTCCCCATCTATTTGGACCTCAACTACAAAATCCTACTAGCTATTATGTGCGGATTTAATTTTTTTTAAATAATGGTCAATACCTTGCTGAGCTCACCCCTCCATATAAAACCACCCAATCCCAAAATCTATCCCTCCTATAGCTTTTCTGGCCAAAAAGGTTATGCTCCGAAATAGCCATAATCGGCAATCCCCATTCCTTCACTAACCCCCAAAAATAGCATTCTTCCTCTTATCTCTAAGCCCCTTCACATTCCAAGTGCATCATTTAATATCCTTACTCCTATTTATCCTAAAGCAGTCTCAGGGACCATATCCACCTCCTTCTCCCCTTCAGCCTCTAAGGCTCCACACTGGATGTCCTTCCATGTTGTTTCCACTTTCCAGTTAAATTTTTCCATAGAGGAAGTTTCACTGTCATCCCCTCCTAATGGATTGAAAGGGTTTGAGTACAACAAGGGGCTAGAGTTGCTTCGTGAATTGCTACCCCCAACTGCTTTGTGCAAAGGTTTGATTTGCATCTTTTTTAATTTTCCTAAGGCTAGCTTTCCCCTTGGCCTAATCAATAACTTTAGTTCCAACCTCCTTCCACTAGCCCCCCTCTCTTAGGTTCAAGAGTCTCCTTCCCTTCCTCCTCATTTATCTTGTTCTCAATATTTCTCTCCCTATCCTCAACTTTACTTTCCTTGCTGGACTCACCTTCCTTCTTCTCCTCACTGCCAGCTTTGGCATGCTTTACTCCTCTATAAATTTTTGCAATATGTTTGAAGGTGCCACACTTGAAGCAGGCTCTCAGGAATATACCAAACTTGAGATTCATTTCTATAATCCCTAGCTCACCCAACTCCACTTCCAAGGTTTAAGTGGTCTCTACCTAAGTATTTCATGTAATACAGACACTATTTAATTGGCGACCATTATCATCTTCCTTCGGGGTGTACAAAACATTTATCTTGTTCTCAATATTTCTCTCCCTATCCTCAACTTTACTTTCCTTGCTGGACTCACCTTCCTTCTTCTCCTCACTGCCAGCTTTGGCATGCTTTACTCCTCTATAAATTTTTGCAATATGTTTGAAGGTGCCACACTTGAAGCAGGCTCTCAGGAATATACCAAACTTGAGATTCATTTCTATAATCCCTAGCTCACCCAACTCCACTTCCAAGGTTTTAGTGGTCTCTACCTAAGTATTCCATGTAATACAGACACTATTTAATTGGCGACCATTATCATCTTCCTTCGGGGTGTACAAAACAGGGCCTAATGCACTAGCCAACTCTCGAAGCATTGGTCTTAGCTATAGCGGCGGTAGGCCTAGAATCTCCACCCATACTGGGCAAGCCTCTTGCACACTCTTATTCACATCAAAGAGAGGATAAAAAGGCACAACATGTACCAGCTTATGTCCCATGAATAACAGGGCTCTCGTAAATAGATCAGTCTCACAGATTGGCCTTTCGTAAAACAAAACATTAAAAAACCCTTTACCAAGATAGAATATCTGAGAGACCACCTTTTCATGAAAGATATCCTCTTGTAACTATTTTCCTACATCTGCCTTACTCGGTGGTCTCCTAGGACAAATTAGAATGGCACTGCACATTGATAATAGACCAACCTGTCTCCTCACCAACTTAGAGGAGATTCTTGCACATACCTTTCTCTGATCAGAAGACCTTCTTAGCATCTGAGCGTTGATATCCAGTCCGGATGCAACTTCTTCATATCCCTCTCCCCACCTTCATCCTCACGAGTTTGTTTCATATCCTTGTCAAGCTCCTAATCCCCCTAATCTCCATCGCCCACTTCAACGCCTTGAGCCAAGTCACGATCCCTCGCTCAGGCATCACCACCCAGCTCACTTGCATGTGCAAGAGAACCGACGGCCACCCACCTAGCCACGGACGCATGCAAAGACATGTGCTATAATAACTATTCGACACACCCACATAAAAGCTTCCTTCGAAACTCATGGCGTTCCCTTTTTCACAAAGGCCCTAAGTTCTATGCCCATAGGCAACTTAAACTATGGGGGATTCACCTCTTCAAGCTTGGCCACACTCCCTTCTTGCAAGAATTTTTGAGCAAAATCTCTCTCATATTGTAAGGCTTGCTCAGCCTGCACACAAAATGATTTCACTTAAGAACTTTTCTAGCACTTAAAAATTTTATGCCGGAAAATTAACCTTCTTCTCAAGGGCATCCATGGGCCACTCTCGTGCTCTCTTTGAGTAATGATCTGCATTTTTTTGTAAGATGAATGCTTCGAGCTCCTCATATTTAGTTTCCATGATGTTTAAATTGATGTGATTAGTGGTAATTATTCTGGGAATCTTTACGAGCAAGTCAACCACCTCAGACAACAGCGAGTCATTCACTAGTTTGCCATCGCGCCTGCGCCTTACCTGTTCATGTTGATAATTAATAGAAGTTAATCATGATTAACGACAACACAAACTCCTATTATTAATGGAGATAGATTACCAAAGCTGCAAACTCCGTTTTGAGTTGTTGGCTAGCCTTTTGAAAAACCTATTGGCACAAAGAAAGATCAAACCTTTGAAATGATTAATGATAATTGCTCACAATAACTGCAAATCCAACTTTTGAAATCATTTATGCTAAGGTGATAAAATAGGGGCATACAATGTGTGAAAAAAAAAATTTTGATGGATTAACATTAGTAATGAAGGTTTTTTAAAACCTTAATCGGAATTTGATTCGTATGAGACAGTTTAATGGTTAAGCACAGTAATCTACCCATGCGCACCACACCAAATCGATCTCTCCTGCAACATGCTAACGTGCATGTGAAAAAATACAAATTGGATAGGACTAGGCTAAAATAAGAGTTGATGATAATAACAAATGACCTTTGAGAATTTGGAGAAGGATAAAGGGGCCTTGGATACATCCCAAGCTCATATATGCTTGTCCTTTGTGACACATGGCAAGGCCCACATAACTAATGATTTTTTTTGGAAGTCAAGATCAACCGATGTTTTTTTTTGGTAGCCAGTTAGTTATATATATATATGTGTGTATGTATGTATGTATGTATGTATGTATACATACATACATACATACATGTTTTTTTTTGGTAGCCAGTTAGTTATATATATATATGTGTGTATGTATGTATGTATGTATGTATGTATACATACATACACACATACCTTACACCTAGAAAACAAATTCTAAGTGTAAACACAGACCTTACACTTAGAAAACAAATTCTAAGCATAAGGACAAAATTTGTCTGCAAGAGACTTTTACAATCTTGCACACATTTCTTACACCTATCCACTTTGAAAATTTTCCAAGTATAAACAAAAAATTGTGTATAGGGAAGTTACACTTAGTGTAAGAGTGAATAGGGTGTGCATGCGAGGCGTAAGATTTGAACCCAAGATCAGCCAATATGCCACTACACACTTGTTGAGACCTAGGTTCTTTTAAAAAGGTGAGTTTTGTTGCCATTTCTCAAGTGGCTTTAAAAAGCGGTCAATGACATGCTAAACAACAAGCTCCTTGCTAAACGACGACAATTAGGGAAGCTTGATGGTGTTTACAGACTCAAAAGAGTTCTTCCCTCCTTAGACTACTTGTCCACAAGAACGGGCAAGGGAGATCTCCCCCTTTTATAGAGATTCTCACCCTTTTTTCTCCCCTTGAGAGAGCAGTGCCCTGTGGAGCACTTAGGAGACTTTGTAGATAATTAATAATGGTTGTAAGTCAATGCAAGCAGTAAAAGTTTGGCTAAAAATAGAATGACTTCGGAGGTTAAACAACGACTAACCAATGAGTGCAGAGAGAATTGTGCTTTAGATACAGAAGGCAAGTAATATAAGCAATGCAAGTAGTCTATGAGGCACCGCTCTGAATAGATCATCTATGCTTGTCTTCTTGTGTCTTGTGTCTTGTGTCTTTTGTGGGTGTAAAGATCCTTATACTTGAATAGATGCCAAGCTCCTATGCTTGTTTTTTTTCTTCGACTCGTCTTTGGCCCAAGATCTTCCCGTAGTCCGTAGTTATTGATTTTTCACCGCCCATCCAGGCGTTGGCCTATCTGCCTGTAGGCGATGCCGTCGAGTAAGCACCTATGCTTGTTTTTTTTGTGGCCCATGGAGAGGAAGACAACATCAATCTGCATTTTTTTGGGTGGCCATCAGGTACACTCTCACATACACAGAACGATAAATATGAATTTGGAGGTATTTAGTTGGTTACCTCTCGGTTGAATAGGGTGTTGGCAACCTCGTGCAGAGATGGCAAGCTGTTCATAGAGACGAAGCATCTCTCCACTTAAGCGAACACATGGGCTACCATGTGGGCGCTTTGCCTCCAAATTCCTTTTTCTTCTTCAAGAAGCCCTCCACTCCTTTCTCACCCTTCTTCATGATAGGCTGCATATTATCACCAAAACACCCACTAATCATCGCTATAATTACATTGCATGGTGAAGAGTAATCACCACCACTAATTAATGTACTACATGGTGACGATCATCCTTTCGCATTTTGAGAAAAAATAGAGAAAATCAAACAAGAGAAATCAACTAAATATTTTAAGTAACTACCAAATCCCACTAATTACTGCATCCATGGTGAAGATTAACTTACATTGCCAAACCATCCACTAATCATCACTAATTACTCTTACATTGCATAGAATAAGCTTTGACAAAATAATCGAATAAATACCATTTTAAGGAGATTTTTTCACCTCGACATTAAGAAAGATGCTGTTGATACACTCTTGTACAAACTGGCCATACTTCTCGTACATCTTCATTTCGTACACAGTTCTAGGTCTAGAGACAGAAGCTCGTACGCATTGCTGGTTAATTGCAATTAGTGGTTAATTAATGAGGGAAGGCGTACTAAAAATAGCACCAAATGAAGATCCTCTTGACTATCTTATAAGGCTCAATATTTTCATAATGCGCACTAATTAAGGAAGACACACATAATTATAGGGTAAGAGGGTACTTGTAAATGGCCATGTAGTCTTCATGGGAGATAACCTCTTGATGTGGAGCTTTCAACAACACACTGAACACTCTATTAAGGGTGCTCTCGAAAGAAGTCTAGGTCTCCTCGGCATCAAGCAAAACCCTAGTTTGATCACCACACCATCTTTCAATCCGGAAGGTGCAACGTGATTAATGTGGGCTCCTACTAAAGCCATGATATTCCAAAGTTATAATGCTTAGTCCACTTGATGTATTAGATTAAATCTCTCTCTCTCTCTCTCTCTCTCTCTCTCTCTCTCTCTCTCTCTCTCTCTCTCTCTCTATATATATATATATATATATATATATATATATATATCAGTATGTATGTATAGGCTCTTTCGATTCACCTCACTAATTAAGCATATCAATACCAATCAAAAATCAATCGTTTCATTGTGTGTTTTCCCTACATTTTCCACTTCTCATGCCAATTTCTAATTTTCTACCCTCCCAAGGAGGCCAAGAAGCTCTTCATGGATGGCACTTATCCAACTCGCAAAAGGAGATAAACATCCATGAATTTTTGGGTCTCTCCAGGGTGCCCATGCCTAACACCTATATTCTCGTTTCTTTAATCTCAATGGGGGGGTTTCCATATCCTCAATGGGGGGTTTCCATATCCGTAACACTAATCTTAATGGGGGGTTTCCATATCCTTAACACTAATCAAACTAATCTTCCTTCTATGGAGTGTGTAGCTAGGCCAAGCCCAAGGCTAATTACACCTATTGTAGGCATGAAAGCTAGCTTGCCATGCAAACCCTAGTTGATATATTAATTAGACTTTCATCATCATTTATTCATCAAACAAACCCCACGTTTGGTTAATTTGTTTGTATAGGATTGGGTCAAGATATTCATTGGAGAAAAATGGAGGTAACTTGTCCCAATTTAACGTCATTATGGAGCTCACACATGGGAAAATGCCTTAACACGAGTTTGGTACCGTTATACAGAACATAGAAGCATCCTTTTAAGGGGTTTGTAAAGACACCATAACATTTTCATCTCATGAGACTTTTCTTATAGAGGCTTAGAAAGTTTTGTAAAAAAATTGTTATCAAATTAGGAATTCTCAAGCTAGAAAAATAAGTGTATAAATTGACCAAGGCCTTAATACGTCTCACTAAGCACACATTTTCTAAAGAGTTCAATAAAACAACTCCATCATAAGTGTACTAAAATGCTTATGATCCTTTGTTGTGATTGGAAATCATTCAAGTCACTTCTATATGTAGGAATCATTTTTATCGCCACACAGAAAAAATCATTAAGTGAATAAAACTACATATTTTGAGTGATACCTTGGTCAACATATAGAGTCTTTGAGTGGCATGGAATGTCCAATTTTCAACAACCAATATTTTCCCTAAACCCCTTTCTAATATATATGAAATTTCAATAAGAAAAATCTCATGAAATATACTAGAAAAAATCTAAGAATTTTTTAGGACATAAAAGTGTCTTAGGACACATGAATGTCCAAGTACCAAACTAGTGTTAAATAAAGGTTGGGTAAGATTGGCAGACTTTTGCTCCCATTAAATCACCTTCTCCAATAGAACCTCCACACAGTTCATGGCCTCCTCTGGTCAAGGTGTGAGAGATTTTAAAGCACTTATAGTGACAATCCAAAAAACATAGAAGGATTCTTACTAAGGCTATCGAGCATAGAAAAGATGCTTAATGATGATATAATTTATGGAAGCAAGGTCACCAAATTCTAAGCTTAACGTCACTAAGCACTCACATATATTTGGCATAAGTGACTAGGGATGTAAGCGAGAGGACAAATCCAGAGAGAGAGAGAGAGAGAGAGAGAGAGAGAGAGAGAGAGAGAGAGAGAGAGCTTACACTTTCGAGAGGAGAACGGATGGTTGGCTAGGCATTGGCAGATGATTCTTTCATGTTTCTTAAGGCTCAAAGAGATAATGTTCAAAAGACTATGGCTGTTTGGGATACTTTTGGTCTTGCTTCAAGGTTATGCATTAATATGCAGAAATCTACTGTGATAAGCTATACACCGAGAGCGATCTTGGTTTGGGATGGAATGGGCAAGTCATACAAAGGGTATGCATCACACACCACTTGGGTTATCTGATTGGAGTTGATGTTGATTCTTGGCATGGATTTTTGCAAAGATAAATTATAAGTTTGTGTATTGGAAATCTTCGGGTTGGTCTATGCATGTTCGGTTTAAAGTGGCACAATCCGTTATGATTAACATGATATCTTTTTTCTTGCCTTTATTGCCATGGACGAGCAAAGCTTTACATCAGATACAATAGAGCCAGTTTGATTTATGATATGGAAAAGAGCGAGAAATAAGCCATGGCAAACGTAAATTTGTTGGGAACATGTTACTACTCCAAAGAGGAGTGGAGGGGCAACCCTATTATATGTCAGATTACATATGGTCACCTAGGAGATGACCTTTATTGCAAGATATGTGTGTATCTCAAGACCCATGGGTGGTAATGGCTAAGGCCCTCATAGAGGAGGTTACACTTGTGCATGGTAATACCAAGATTGATGGTACATGGTGGGATGTAGTGAATGGTTCCCAACAGGCTCGATTGGTGGCTTCACCTCTCCTTTCTTATTTGATGATCTCATGGAAGGAGGTGTTGGCACACGCTAAATGGAAGCCTTCAAATTAGCGGTTGCAAACTGAATTCTAAGGCAGGTGAGGTGTTGGCTACTTCACGACTTCTGGAGTGGCCTAACAATCTTGTTGAGTAGCCAAAATTCAATAGAATAGCTCGATTGGGACTAGTGAGGATTTTGGATGCTTTGGTTCCACACATAGAGGCCGCTTATTATCTTTTCGAAAAATCTGTCAATGTTTTCAGGTTCCACGTGGATATGTACAATTATGGAAGAGGGTAAGGGCAGCACTTACACCATTTGGTGATATTCCTGAGTTGGAGGATCAGCAAGCTTGGTTAGATTGGGCATTTAGAAAGCCTTAGGACATTGTCCACCAGCGTACAACAAATCAAGTGTACCATATGATGGTGGAAGATAAGCGCTGGATCATTGAAAAGGCTAATAGGGTATGGAACATCAAGAAGAGTAGGGCTTAGTGGAAGGAAGTAATCTTACAAGGTTAGTGGTCTAAGATTTCATATTAAGGGAACATGTTCCTATGGCGTATGCTAGTTGGAGGCCTACCATTGGGGGACCAGTTGCGGATTTCTTCTGGTTATTATGTGTTTTGTACTACATGCTTGGAAACATGCCCACATCTTTTCATTTCGTGTCCGGTGGGCAAAGAAGGTGTGGGATTTCCTTTCTCGCGTATAGACTATGTTGATAGTAGATAGGCCCGTAAAGGTTAAAGACTAGATTTTTGGCAAGATTCCAAATGGGTCAGATAACCCAGAACATTCAGTTTTCTTTCATTTTTTCAAGTGGATAGGTTTGTGGCATATCTAGTTAGCTAGGAATGTCATCATATTTGATGCAAAAGTTGGTATTATAACTCACATAGGTCGCATAAAAGGGCTACTATTATGGCAAGTCTCTTCCTTGTGATCAGCTCATTTTGTGGAGAATGACATGGCTATACATTAGCTGAGGGTACTCCGAGCTACACCAGTGGTCAGAGTAATTAGTGAGTTCAGAGTTACACCTGGGTTTGGAGTAATTAGTGACGGAAAGCTAGTACATCACATAGCAGCCATGTGGCCATTTGTAAAGTAATTTTGGTAATATATCTTCTATTATGAAAAGAGAGAGAGAGAGAGAGAGAGAGAGAGAGAGAGAGAGAGAGAGAGCTTGAGAGACAGGTAGCATGCAAGAGGGAGAATGATTAGTGTTCTACTTACCAATCTAGTTGATTCCAAAGATTAAGTGAAAGCCTTATATATTGAAAACTTAGGGTAAAATTCAAAAAGGAATGAGAAAGTTAGAGACACCTAGCCAAGATGGTCAACACCCCCACCCCTTCACCAAGATTTTGTGAGTTCGAATCTCTTGCTTGAGAGAGAGAGAGAGAGAGAGAGAGAGAGAGAGAGAGAGAGAGAGCTACCTATTTTGTTATAAAAATAAAAATAAAAATTTAGGTACACCTACCAAAGTTTTAGCCCAGTAGCATTAATTATTTAATGCAGTAGAAAGAAGCATTTGGGACCTTATTTTACTCTGTCCCAACCTTTAAAAAAATTTGGTACCTTAATTTACTCAATCCCAACCTTGAAAAATCCCACTCGCCACATGTGTCTTCCTTTAAGGCTTAAGCTCTACAGGACCTTACTACCCAAGTACTTGGAGAAAATATTAAAGCTTACAAATCCTTCAAATAAATTAAACTAAGAAAAGACTTCAACCCAAATTATTATGTAAAGCTTGACATAAAAATATAAAAAGATTTAAGAGATAACCATATCTTCGAAATGTGTGCAGGCAAAAATATTACCATATACAAAAGCTTGAAGAAGCCCCAAAAATAGAGTACACAACATTGGGTCCAACCTACCCCCTCAAGTTGGGTGGCTCAAGCTTCCCTAACTTGAGTATTTATACTTGTTTCATATTAAAATTTCTTGAGCTAAAAATACATCTTACTTTTCCCTTTTTAGGTTTAGTGGATAACCATTCAAATTATAGTAGCCCTTGGGCCACTTTTACAAAATAAAAGAAAATACATGAGCAATGTGCACACACAGTTTAGGCCTTTGTGCACAAGGCTCTTAAATAAATAATTCCTCACATGGCAAGCCCCATTTCACTCAGGGGTTGTCCCTGTGCACATATTAGCCCTAACTTCCAAACATATTTGCATTAAATAAATGCACATAAATATTTGTATAAAAATGAAGCACAATAAAATATTAAAATTTATCATATACGTAACAGTCCTCCCATGTGGAGAGCAATTGAGCTCAATTGCGTAAAAGAATCAATAAATTCACAAGGTCAAATTCAAATACTTGAACACAGTTCCATTGCCAAACCATGGCAATACTTCTTGTAATAACATACATCCTATACCAATATCACTAGATGATTAGTATTTATTGTGGAGCCACCCACCACGATACACAATAACTAGCATGGTATGTCTCATGAGGACCCATACGACACCTCAATCAGTACCCTCATATGGTGCGACACCTCAATCGGTGACCCTTGCATAGTGTGACACCTCAAACGATGACCCTCACATGTGCGACACCTCATTCGGTACCCTCGCACACATCTCACTCGTGTGACACCTCATTCGGTACCCTCACACTAATTTTCACTGGTGTGACACTTCATTTAGTACCCTCGCACCTCACATTTGTTTCAATGAGTATGTGTTTAAAGTAGAAATCTCAGTTTTCTCGCAAAAATGAATTTTCATACAATTCTTGAAGTAAAGGGTTAGAAAAATCCCTAAATAATTAATTTAAATGACTAAATTTATAAAAATAAATTTCTTATTTTTTTAAAATATGAAAACATCAAAACATCTACTAAAAACTTTCTTGGAGTTTTTCTACTACCAATTTCATCATAATTTTAATCTATCAATGTATTATATAATGAAATAAAATATCAAAATTAAAAAATTACTTTTGAAATGTGAAAATAATACAATAATATTCAAAAACTAAAATTTTATTTTTATGAATTTATCTAGCATGCAAACTATATTTTTCGAACAGTTTTAACTAAAAAATATGAAATAAATGCTTACATAATTAATTTCTGCGCATGAAAAATGAAATAATTATCTTGAAAATTTGAAAATCATAGCAATGACTTATAAATTTATTTAGATTTCAAATGATAATGCTTGATTATTTCTAACAAATTAAAGGCCCAAGGAACAATAAATCAAGGTTTAATTACTCAAAAACTACATATTCTCAAAATAATTGAGCACTTGAAATTAAAAATATAAATAGAGAGATTTGAGTTGAGATGCAAAAATATACACTTTACAACAAAATACAACATGTACTGATGAGCAATATAAATAAAATTATATATATATATATATATATATATATATATTTGCAATACTTATCTCATATGAAGCTTTTTGGCTGGAGCTCATATTTTGGATGGTTGTTGCTTGCCTCACTCTTGCTTGGGCAACAAGAACCTTTCTTCTAGGAAATCAAATTATGATTATTTACTTAGAATAGTTTCATATAACAATTATATTTTTAAGTTTCAATAATGATAAAGATATTCAAATTAAAATTTGTAAAAGAAAATGAAAGAGTTTAGGTAACTTCCTAGTCAATATATAATTGGATGGATAAACATATAAATTTTTTTAGAATCAAACAAATATTTAAAAATAAGAATATAGTATGAAACTTTCATGTTGCTCCATTGACCTCCATCTAGAACTTATTATTTTGTGTCGAGGATCCAAGTTGTCTGAAAGGTCTTCTAAAATTTTTTGTAAATTAACAAAATATTTACTAGAATTTTTTGTAAATTTTCAGAGCTGTAAAATATTGATTTTTTTATTAGGCCCCAAAAGCTATGGCTATAAAGCTTTTAACAAAGCTTTAAGCTTTAAGGAAAAGATAATAAGTAAAGATAAAATATTTTAAAGCTTTGGAACCATAAGGTGTAAAGCCTTATGGGCTTTTATAAAAGATTATAAGCTTTATAAGCTTCTAGTTTTGATGATGTGGCGCAGTCACGAAAGTAGGCCACTGGCTTTTTTTTCGGCCACCGTGAGTCGTCCGTGGGTAGGGAGAAAGAAGCTGCAAGCTCTTTATAAGGTAGAGATGGGTTTAAGGGTTTTTGGGCATGAGAAAAGCATATGTGCAACCTGATCTGAAGGAGGTGGAGTGTAGAGAAATTTGGTTTTATGAGGTGTGGTTTTTCTCCCATAGAGATGGTTTTCATCAAAAGGGATGGCATAAATCTCATCCCTTGATTCAATCCCTCATCCAAGGTCTCATAAAAATCCCACAACCTTTCCTTCTTGACCCAAGGATCTTCCACACCTTCTCTTCCTTTACATCTTGGATTTTAGGGAGCTTGTCCTTCTCCTTGTACTTGACCTATGGCTCTAATACCACTATTACAGGACCTTACCCAAGTACTTGGAGAAAATATTAAAGGTAAAAAAATCCTTCAAATAAATTAAACGAAGCAAAGACTTCAACCCAAATTATTACATAAAATCTTGACATAAAAATATAAAAAGATTTAAGAGGTAACCATATCTTTGAACTACGTGTAGGCAAAAATATTACCATAGACAAAAGCTTGAAGAAGACCCAAAAATAGAGTGCACGACATTGGGTCCAATTTGCCCCCTCAAGTTGGGTGACTCACACTTCCCCAACTTGAGTATTTATGCTTGTTTCATATTAAAATAGCTTGAGCCAAAATTACATCTTACTTTTCCACTTTTAGGTTTAGTGGATAACCATTCAAATTATCTTAGCCCTTGGGCCACTTTTACAAAATAAAAGAGAATACATGTGAAATGTGCACACACGGTTTAGGCCTCCACACAAGGCTCCTAAATACATAATTCCTCGTGTGACAAGCCCCATTTCACTCGGGGGTTATCCCTGCACACACGTTAGCCCAAACTTTCCAACATATTTGCATAAAATAAATGCACATAAATATTTGCATAAAAATGAATGCACAATAAAATATTAAAATTTATCATTTATGTAACTCTCTCTCTCTCTCTCTCTCTCTCTCTCTCTCTCTCTCTCTCTCTCTCTCTCTCTCTCTCTCTCTATCATTTACCCCTCAGCATAATGGATGTGTGTTGCTATATACAAGATTTAAAGTCACCCCAAATCTCTCTCTCTCTCTCTCTCTCTCTCTCTCTCTCTCTCTCTCTCTCTCTCTCTCTCTCTCTCTCTCCAATAATCTCTTCCTCTTCTTTATCTCTCAATAGAATGGAGACATGTAGCCATATGCAAGATTACCCCAAAACTTTGAAACAAAAATTGGTTTTAGAATACTCTTGTAGGTTTTAATATTTTAAATTTAATGAACAAGCTAAATTAATTCGTTCTCAAGTATAACTTAGATATGTAATAATCAGAGGTGTATATTTATGTTTTCTCTCGTTCATATGACCTTTAACAAAGATGATCTAAGAGAATACCACCAATGGGGGTAGATAACCACACAATGGTGAGTACTAGTGTGGCTTTTTTTTTAAATGAATCCACAATTGACATCTCAACTTTTCTCTCCCTCCTAGTACATATGTAGATGTGTGTGTGTGTGTGTGTGTGTGTGACTCATGCACCACCACATATATATATCTCTCAAGGGCCTAGGCTCTTGCTTTTCTTGTCTCAATGGATCTCCACACACATGCACATGCACATGCACAACACATGCGCGCATGCACATACACACACGCACATGCACACACACACACACACACACACACACACACATGCACACACATAGCCTACACCTTATTCTTGAAAGCAAAATCTCATGAATTAATGTGTAACTTTATTTAACACCTAGAATAAGATGTATAATA
This sequence comes from Cibotium barometz, assembly GCF_041138505.1. Classification (NCBI taxonomy): domain Eukaryota; kingdom Viridiplantae; phylum Streptophyta; class Polypodiopsida; order Cyatheales; family Cibotiaceae; genus Cibotium; species Cibotium barometz. The sequence goes on along the minus strand of NC_141046.1, from coordinate 57,567,239 downwards.
CTTATAGTTATCATTTTTCACAAAGGCTTAGACTTTAAGAATAATGTGTAAGCTTTGTATTATTTCATGATATAATGACCTTTCAAATTGTCATTAGTTGAAAAAAAGAATATTAAACTTTTATCCATGAGGTTTTGGTTTCAAGAATAATGTGTAGGCTTCACATCCCACAATCCTCCCGTGCATCTTTTAGCAAGTCCATGACACAATAAAGGCTACCATGTGTGTAAAGGTCCCACTTTGAGATGCAAGCTTAACAATAATGCGAGTGTGTGGGTTGAAAATCTATGTGAGTCCCATATTTTTCTAGTAGCTCTTCAATTCAAGATAAAAACAAGCCACCAAAACCTTGCAAATGGCATCCTATACTATTCATACATCATCCTCATTAATTTACAAAAAAAAACTATAGATTTCCCATCATTTTCCCATAACTTAGAATCTTCCAATTGATAAAAATTACACAATTGGTGGGTTAAGGTCAAATCTTAAAAATTATAAAGTTTAATATACTATTTCTTGGGCTAGTGGGAGCTGATAAGAAAATATGGGTGTAATTGCGGAGTATCTCTAAGTGTCAGCATCTAAGAATGCTTTGGATGGGAAGGTTTCTCTTACTAATACCTCAAACAAAGACCATACACCAAATAATGATTAAATGTGACCTAAATGCAATTCACATCAACAAAGAATGGAATTTAAAGTGGAACCTAGAGACTTGGATCGAGGTGGGCTGATATGCCTCTTCATGTGAAAGTAAAAACCTTTCTATGGAAGGTCATAATGGGGGGGTGGAGAAAGGGGGGTGTGGGAATTGCCCAAAAAACTGTAGAGGAGGGATGCGTCTTTTGGGAAATGTTGTAGGTGCAAGATTGCCAAAGAAAATTATTAGCATGTAATCTAGTGCTACCCTACATTAAGAGCTATGTGGGCCTTGTTGGCAATGCCAAAGTTGCTTGGTCTCGTTGGTTGTTTGGCAAAACTCTTGGGCTTACAAGGGAGAACAATAGAATATCTAGGATGATTAGATTCACCGTACTATGAAAATTCTAGTGTTCCAAGGGGATGAGATTTTAGCAAAGAGCAATAGCTTTAGTAGGGATGATTAGATTCATTGTACTATGGAACTTCTAGTGTTCCAAGAATGAGCTTCTCTATACTAGGTCTAGACATTGTAAAGGTTAAATCTAAGTGTAAAGTGAATTGTGAGCTTCTATTGTTGCACACAGAAAAACATGTGTGGCTCAAGTTTTGTGGTGCTCATTGACAAGTTCACCATACATGTACATCTCAATGTTATGAGTTTCTTGTGAATAGGTGAGGCAAGATACTATTACATTTCAGGGTGGCCATGATTATTGTGTATAGGTTGAGCCACCCAATAAAGTCTTAAAGAAAAGGTCTTCCATCACATTAAAGGCCTACATGTAAAGCTTGGGTTCAGATTACCTTTAAGTATTGGCTATATAGAGGTAGGTTTTACAGTGTAGTTACCAAAGACAGGCAGGTCTCAGTCCCACTAGTTTTGGGGAGATGAGTGGCTTTCTTATCAGAAGTCTATTCCCACATTGGTTTTGATTACACCTAGGAACCCAATGGACGAGCCAAGACTTTTCTCCTTTAGATTGTTTTGATATGTATGTAATTCTTGAGTAATTTAACATCTTCAGTCCTTTTATAATATGTCCTTTTTCTTTTCTTTAGTATATATATCTCTATATTTAAAATTTTACCATTGCTTTAACTTCTCACATACCTTCGCAGAAGCTTGACCTCTCTTAGTAGAAAAACTTTACAAACATGAGGGTGAATCATCAAAACACCAAAACATTGCCAATAACAACATGCATAATAAAAGAAAAAGAGACAATCTATAGTCGCTTTAAGCCCATAGAACTTGCCCAAAATAGTTACAAGATTTTGTCGTGCCTTATTTACTTTTGCTTATGGAGACTGTTGTAGACTATGTTTGATATCAATGCTTTATCCTTGTATTATATTGTTTAGGCACCAACTAGCTCATGTTTGCACGGACCCCATTATTGAGAAGTAGCCATGGTTAACTAGCCCAGTCACCCGACATCCCTGTATTCACACAAGAAGGTGGCATGTAAGGATAGATGGTTTAGAGATGGCTTGGATTAGATTTGGCACATTGCCAAAGAGGCTACATGCTACACTGGACCGTTATCTCATAATGGTCCACACATGGAGTAGGTAGACTACTCTCTTGGACACCCTGTCTTGACATTGTTGGGCTCGAACGGGGCCCAAGATGAACTCAGATGGCCGTGGGGGGTTGGAATATTGCAACAAGGGTGCCCTTCATATACATCTCTAAATAGATGCATGGCTATCCCCTTCTCCAAGTTTCGCAGTCATGTCAAGGCTTCCCTTCATCTACATCCCTATATAGATGCATGAAGATCCCTATATAGATGCATGAATATCCCCTTCTCCACATAGTTCATCAATTATCACTGTGAGTTTAATCCCTAGCTTCTACTAGCATACAGCCTCCATCTTAGTATTTTCAAGTTAGCCATCAAATCTCCCTTTAGATGAGCACATGGGTGTGGGGATTTACCATCTATTGTACAACTTCAGTAATACATTATTCTTCTTTTTCTCTGTTATTATGCAATTTGAGTATTTAAAGTTTTGTGTTGTGAAAGATCCTACTTGTTGTGAGTGTTCTATTGTATACACTACATGTTGTATTCTCTTACATAGTATCAAAGCTCTATCTAGATACAAAACTTCTTTTATAGTCCCTTAGAGAAATGGCATCTTCCACGCATCTTCTGTAAGATCACGCTCACCACCATTTGGTGCTGATGGAAAGCTTAACACCAATCATCCTCTCTGGAAGCTCAAGATTAAGGCTTTTCTTTCCTCATATGTGCTTTGGGACATCATCATTGGTGTTGATGTTCACCCACCAGCAAGGAATGCAAATGGTAACCTTGTACCACTATCTACTAACCTTGTCCAAGCTTTGAGACGAAGGGATTCAGATGCTCTTTGTGCCATTGTCACGAGCATGGAAGATAGTGTGCTAACCATGGTCACGAGCATGGAAGATAGTGTGCTAACCATGGTTCAACATGTCTCCATAGCTGCGCAGAAGCGTGGGCCTTGTTTGGAGAGCCAGTATGAGACCACAAATCCCTCAAGAATTCAAAATCTCAAAAATCAGCTGCTACAACAAGAGAAGCTGAATGAAGGTGAAATGGTGGAGATGTTTCTCACCAGAATCAAAGATACAAGATGGCTACAAACAACATGAGTGTGCTCTCCCTAGATCTTGCTCATCACTATCTAAGGACATTACCGTCTATGTATGATTTTTTTGTTACATCTTTGAATGTTGATGTCATGCCTACTCCTCTCACATTTGAGGAGTTTAGCTCATGAGGAGATGAGGACGCACAGTCGCAATGGTGGGGATTAGGATTTCTCCACTAACACAAAGAAGAAGAGTAAGGATTATAACTCTTCAAATCATAAGAAAAAGTTCAAATGCTTTTACTGTAACAAGAAAAGGCATATAGCCAAAGAGTCCAAGAAAAAGCAAGAAAATGCCAAGAATGGCACTCTAAATGCCAAGGAAGAATCTAGTCATGCGCTGCAGAAATAGAGCTATTTGTTGCCATTAAAGAAATGTGCAGTGAGATGGCTAATGTTGTAGCACATGATGATTCTTGGATCATCGACAGCGAGGCTTCTAGGTACATGACTAGTTGAAAGGATTGATATTTCTCCCTAAATCATGTGGGAGATGACATCATGATGGTAGTGGGCAATGATGCAAAGTGCCCAATAAAAGGTTCAGACACTATTTCACTTATGTCTAAAGAAGGTTGTACAAAAAAGCTTTCAAATATTCTTTAGGTCCCAATTAATGAAGAGAAACCTCCTTTTTGTCTCAGCCACCATCACAGACGACAAGGTCATTGTAAAGGGCATTCAGAGGAACAATTTGTATGAGCTTCCGTGGCATTTGTAGTTGAGGGCAATTGAGACCGACTTGAGTAGCAACAAACTTTGAAATGAGAGATATGGGCATCTTAGTATGCAAACTCTTTCAAAGATGCAGAAAGGTAATCCAGTTGAGCATTTGCCACCAATTTATGACAGCGCTTGCATAAAAAAGGGAAAACAACATTGGAAACCCTTTCCACAAGAGGCTAGTTTTAGGGCCAAGGCTCCTCTTCAGCATGTATGCACCGATTTATGACAGCCCGGATGTAAAAAAGGGAAAACAACATTGGAAACCCATTCCACAAGAGGCTAGTTTTAGGGCCAAGGCTCCTCTTCAGCATGTATGCACCGATCTCTATGGAAAGATAAGTAAAATTGCACTAGGAGGTTCTTCCTTTTTTTTCACATTGAGTAAAATTACACTTGGTGGTTCTTCTTATTTTTTCACATGTATAAGGAAAAGTCTCAAGATTTTGGGAAGGTTAAGGAATGGCTTACGTTAGTTGAAACTGAGATAGGAACAAAATTGAAGCAGTTTAAAATAGACCAAGGAGAAGAATTCATGTCTAATGAATTCTTGGGTTTAAGGAATGACTTGCATTAGTTGAAACTAAGATAAGAGTAAAATTGAAGCAGTTTAGAACGGACCGAGAAGGAGAATTCATGTCTAATGAATTCTTGGGTTTTTGCAAAGAAAGAGGCATAAAGCGGCAATAACTCACGACGGCTCACACTCTGCATCAAAATGGTGTTTCAAAGTGCAAGAATTATTTTTGAGATGGCAAGGAGTATGCTTAATGGCAGAAATCTACCTAAATTCTTTTGGGTTGAGGTAGCTAACACTGCTGTGTACATTCTTAATAGGAGTGTAACAAAGGCCGTCAAAGGGATGACTTTGTTAAAGGCCTACTTGGGTAAGAAACCTTCAATTTAAAGTTTTTGGGTGTGAATGTTATGTACATGCTCTAGATGCTCAAAAGAACCAAATTGGATTCCAAAAGCCAGAAATGCATCTTCTTGGGTTACAACATGGAGTCGAAGGGATATCAGCTCTATGACCCTCACGCAAAGAAGATCATAGTGAGTCGTGATGTGGTATTCCAAGAACAACCATGTCAGATGGAGGAGGAGCTTCTTTCTTCTTTATCATGCGACTAGGAAATCACCCTCACACGCAAAGGAGATCATAGTGAGTCGTGATGTGGTATTCCAAGAACAACCATGTCAGATGGATGAGGAGCTTCTTTCTTCTTTATAATGCGACTAGGAAATCACCCTCACGCAAAGGAGATCATAGTGAGTCGTGATGTGGTATTCCAACAAGAACAACCATGTCAGATGAAGGAGGAGCTTCTTTCTTCTTTAGCATGTGACAAGGAAATCACCAATGCAACACAACCTCCACATGTAACATGGGCTTCCTCACATTCTAATGGGGGAGAGCCGCCCCATTTTCTATGGACACGGATTTTGAAGATGAAGAACAAGAGCATGATGTGCCACAAAAAGGTAAGCCATTTCCTAAGTGGTACATGCAACTTTTGGATGGAGCAAAACCTCCGGCCATCGAGTATGCGCATCAAGATGTTTACATATCAAGAAGGTTAGAGGAGCAAACTAGGGCTCGGGAGAATCTTGTGAATTTTACTCTTATGACATAGGTACTTAAGATTCAGGAGCCGACCACCTTTGTTTTAGCGCACAAGGGGATCCAAAGTGGATATGGCAGCCATGCAAGTAGAATATGCCTCCATCCCTAAAAACCACACTTGGAACCTTGTAGATGGTCCCTCAAGGTGTCAGATAATTGGCACTAAGTGAATTTACAAAGTAAAACGGTAGTTCACCTTCGGGTAGACATTGAGGGGGAGTTTTGGATATCAATGCTCCACCCTCATATTATATTGGGGCTAGCCCATGTTTGTACGGTCCCCATTATGAGCAGTAGCCATGGTTGAGCAACCCAGTCACTCGGCATCCTTGTATTCACACGGGAAGGTGGCCTATGAGGCTGGATGGTTTAGAGATGTCTTGGATTAGATTTGGCACACTACCAAATAGGCTACATGCTACACTGGACCGTTATCTCATAATGATCGACTTTACTCTTGTATACCCTATCTTGACAATGTAGGGCTCGACGGGGCCCAAGATGAGTCATGGGAGGTGGGCAATCTTTCCCATAAAAAGGACATTTTCTCCAATGAGACTAGTTTTAATGACAACAAGTGTCCTAAACCCAAAAACTAAAACACTTCTAAACAGAGTCATCTTTGATTAAATTAATGCTTTCCACCTCATGCCGAGCTTCAAAAGCGAGCAATTAAGAAAGTCATTGTATGAATGGTATAAGGTCTCATAACTAATGAATTTGTAAAAAAAAATAAGGTCTAGTTGCTCTAGGTTGTTGCCCCACTACTTAGGCCATAACTAATGAATTTTAAAAAAAAATAAGGTCTAGTTGCTCTAGGTTGTTGCCCCACTACTTAGGCCATTAAATCTACAAAAATGGCTGGTGTGTAGGTCATTACAGACTAAATAAAACATACAATTAAATAGCCATCTTGCCAACAAAAACAGTAACCAGGCCTTGGAGTGCTAGTGTGAGAAAAAAATTGTCCTTTAGTGTAATTTTCATGGCTGAAATTGAGATTGTAACTTTGCCTAGCCTTGAATTTCAAGATTTAAAATTTGAAATTTTAATTATAAAACCCGTAAAGCTTTGCATTTTTTCAATAAAAGCGGGTTGAGCTGGAAGGTCATCCTTGTTTTCACTGGTTAGAAAAATAGTTTATTTTTGGACACTGCCCTACACCACGTAATGTTTGAAAAGTGATCGGGTTTAGTGTAATTCCATCTTCTAATAACAGCTTTCGGTCGAGGAACATCACTCTCTTCCTCTGGTTGACGGCACACAGGAGTCTAGCACAGTGGGTACTTGGCTGGCAATAATTATTTATTAGAAAGAATAGATGGCACCCTCAGCCTCACGACACATCATCTACCGTCAGATTTGATTAGAATCGAACGATCATGAAAAATGCCAGGTGGCTTAATGAGCTTTGCTTTTTGCTTCTTGCTTTCTGCTTTCCGCTTTTTGTTGTCGATATGTGCGTGGGGAGCTCATAGGAGTTTGCAGCGATGGCGAGCTCTCCCGCACAACAACCTGCAGATTATCCTCCTCTCCGCTCGAAGATGAAGCGAAGGCAAGTCCTATGCTACGGTACACTCTGCCTGCTCCCCTACCTCTGCCTCTTCCTCTTCAAATCGCCTGATCATCTGGATGGAGACCTCAAGAAGGGCATCATATTGAACTTCCTGATCAGCATATTGGCGTTTTTGGCCACCCTTCTGTTGATCCCCGTGGCTTCCAAGCATCTGAAGCTCTACGGATATGATATCAACAAGCAGGGCACTCCGCTCGGCCGCATCGCCGTGCCCGAATCCATGGGGTCTGTATGTGGGATCATCTACCTGCTGGCCACCATGGCCTTCCATCAATTCTACCTCACATCCCATCAAAGCTCCTTTGAATACAATGCTTCCATTGCATCCATCTGCTCCATGCTCCTCCTAGGCTTTGTGGATGACTTGATTGAGCTCCCTTGGAGCATTAAGCTCATCCTGCCTTCCTTTGCTGCCATGCACTTGGTCATGGCTTACTCTGGCAGCACCACTATCCTCATCCCGAAACCGTTGAGATCGCCCCTCGGATTTAGCCTTTTGGACCTCGGATGGCTTTACAAGGTTTGCATTGCCCTTGGTGCTGTCTTTTGCACCAATGCAGTCAATATATTTGCTGGCATCAATGGATTGGAAGCTGGCCAGACTATAATCATCTCTTGCTCCATCCTTGTTTATAACTTGATTAAGATTGGATCAAGCTCATTGGAAAACCTACAAGCTCACACATTCTGTATCTACTTGACACAACCACTGGTGGGTGTGTCACTAGGGCTCCTTGCGTTCAATTGGTTCCCTTCATCGGTGTTCGTGGGGGACTCATTCACATGCTTTGCAGGGATGACAATGGCTGTGGTATCCATATATGGCCATTTTAGCGAGACATTGGTGTTATTGATGCTCCCTCAACTGTTGAATTTCCTTTACTCCTTGCCACAACTCCTTCAAATTGTGCCATGCCCAAGGCATAGGCTGCCTAGATTTGATGTTCAATCCGGGCTTCTCATAGGCAAGAAAGACATGAATATGGTGAACCTCTTTCTAAGAGTCTTTGGACCCTGCTCGGAGTATCATCTCTTCATCAGATTGATGGTGTTCCAGGCTATATGTTGTGTGGTGGGCATTCTCTTGCAAGCTTAATGATAAATACACCATGCAGCATCAACTCCACACAAGATGGGGCCTTCGCGTCACAGTCGGCTCACTGGCAGAAAGTCGGCGGACCACCGCCTCTGATTGGGCGTTTTCTCATTCGCCAGCACGTCTCCATCTCCTCAGCAAGTGAATGTCATTCTGTACAGAATCTGATTGGGCGCTTTATCATTCACCAGTACATCTCCATCTGCTCGGAATATGAGCTGTACGACTATGACGGCCAGGAACGTCCACCAGTCGGCCTTTTTGCTCGGAAAAGGCTCCCCCGGCTGCCGCAAGCGGCCTCCTTGGGACTGTTCCCTACTCCATGATTGCCCCCGGATATGATTATCCCAAAGGTTACTACATGATGAAAACAGATGATTACTAATCATGCAGACCTCCCAAGGAGGACACTAAATGACCCATTAAATTAAAGTTGTGACTTTCTCTCTCTCTCCCTCTCTCAACCGTGGTATGATAGTTTTATGACAAAACACTACATGATTTTTCTATAAACTTAATAAGATCTCCATCTAGATATAACTAGTGTTGAATGCTTGCGAAGCACATATACTTGCAGTATAAATGATAAATGTATATCTACTAACTATTCCTTTTGCAACCCAAATTCCTAGCCACTAAAAGGAAAGTATTTTAACCAAACCAGTTTGAATTGAAAAAAGAGAAAATCCTAGGGTTTTAAATACAGTAGGAAGATGTCGCAAAGAAGAGGAAGAAAATGGAGAGAGAGAGAGAGAGATTTCTTGTTATCTGAGATGGAAAGTAAAACAGAGGGAGAGATGGAATGCATGAGAGAGAAGGGAGGAGGAAAAGAGAAATCTTGTGGAGAGAGATTTATAGGAAAATCTCCTCTCTATTTTTTTGAAGCTTATGTGGAAATTAATCATGTAGCGTTTACTTTGCACTCTCACAAGAATATTCCCTTTTTAAAAATGAATTAAACCATTTATTTCATTATTACCACCCCTAATCATACATCCTTTATTTAGGTGTTTGGTATTTTTCTCACGTTACCATCTGCCAATATGCCTACACAATCTCTCAATGTAATTGTTGAGAAGAGGGTAAGAACTCTCCTATATATAAGGAGCCCTCTTGCTCCTCACTTGTAAGGATGTTCAGAAAGGAGAGGTCAAATGAATGGATTAATTGCCTAAGGTGAAAAAGGTCCTACAAAATTGGATGTGTTGTGTTCATCTTGTGGGGGATTTTGATGCAAAAACAGTTCCCTTTGTCTTCATCTATCAAGGTCATGTTTATAAGTATAAACATGAAGCATATTAGTTTGATGCTTCACGTTCATACTTATAGTGTTGTATCTTTGTGGTGATAATGTATGTAGCTTCTTAAGTTGCGTTTGGGTTTGTTTATGGGATGCTTTTTTAGTTATATATGTGAAGGTGAGTATATTGACATGGCAATGTGAATTTAGAATAGTAGTCGCCAGTCGCTCCCATCCCATATGTAGAGAGTTGATTTTGGGTAGTGGTAGTTTGGCAATGGGTATTCAAATGCCAGATTGCCTCTTTGTAAAGGTGGCCTTTTGATTCATGTAATATGACTGCCAAAATTAGTCTTGAGACATTTCAGGCCCGTTACACATACCCCACCGCCCATGTATGGGCGGGGGATTGGGTGGGGGAGATTGCCTGCCCATGAATTATGGGTGGTGGATACCCCCCCACACATCAGTATGGGCAGGCAGGGGTATGGCGATGTGTAATGGGCCTCAATTCTCTCTTTGTATTTTGTCCAATCAATCTTGCTTTAATGTAAGCATACATTTCCCCCACCTTGTGAAACTATTAAGTCAAGTATTTGTGTCACTTAATTCTATTAATGTGTGCTTTCATCACTTGGATTCACACTCACAAATAAGAGACCACGGTGTGCATGTACACCATTTGCTCCAGGCAAGTGCTTGCCAATAGCAACCGGGCAATCCTTTTGATTGTCCCTTTGGTGCCCCTGAGTTTAGCAAAAACAAGTGATCGTTTTGTGACTCTTTGTGCTTTCATCATTTGGATTCACACTCACAATATAAGAGACCATAGTGTGCATGCCCACCATTTGCTCCAGGCAAGTGCTTTGCCAATAGCAATCCTTTTGATTGTCCCCTTGGTGCCCCTGTGTTTAGCAAAAACAAGTGATCGTTTTGTGAGTCTTGGGGTCAAGACCCTGGAACAACCCAAAGGCCCGAAACCACAATTTGACCTAAAGACTAGGTTATTCCTCTGATCATCTCAGTAGACCACCATGACCATGCATGGCAAATAAACCACTAGGACTGGCATTGGTGATCCACACAGGCCACTTCGGTTATATCTAAACCAAACAACTGCAAAACACTCTTTATATACCTTAATAAGGTTGGAATATATTCAAAATTGAGAGAATAGTTGCAGTTATTTAATAGCAAACAAACACAAACAAAGAAAACACTAGATATTTTTTGCAAGTGACAATTTAAATCAAGAAAACTAGTTTATAAAAATAGGGGGTAGGGGGTGGGGGGGAGAGAGAAAGAAAGAAAGTTATATTAATGGTCTTCAAAGCCTAAGAGACCAAAAGATTACATCATAGTCCATGTTATATCTCACCATGGAACAAAAGAAGGAGAAAATGAAAACGAAACTGAAAATATAACTGACTAATGAAAAACGAGAAACGGATGCTGCCTAGAAACTACCATGAAAATACATCATCATCAGAAGTATGATCATCCCCCCGAGGTGGGTAGAAGGCTATCTAGGATATCTAGCATGGGTGATACAAGTAGATCAGATATCTGTGACATATCCACTAGGTCGCGACCTAGTGGCTGATCGGTGTCAATGGAGCTTATCCCGTATCTGCAGCCAGCTGACGGGTAGATGGTGGGCGTCTAGCCCGCTGTAAAGTATCGGCTCGGACTCCCCTGGCGGTGTGGGATCTATATTAGGAAGGGCTCGAGCTGGTGGCTGTGTGGTGGGATCCAGCCTCTCATCGTCCTCAGGCTGTCTCTGGAAGAAACTAGTAATGGGCTGCCGCCGAGGTCCAAGGGGTGCCCGTGGGCGAGGCTCTTTGAGAAGGGACTCTGTGTGTCTACGAAGCTCAAGTAGAAAGAACCCCAAGCATCGCTGGTTAGAGTAATCAATGATCCTAGTCAATGGACCAAACCCCTCTCTAAAGAGGCAATGGAATCTCCCTTGTATCTCATAATAAACTGGACAATGGAAGATATGGTGCTCCTCACTAGTGAGGTAGAGTTTGCAAATCCGGTTCTCCCTAGGTATGCCCTCTGCTCTACCAGTCTCCACTCTGAAGCAGTGGGAAGAGTAGCTGGCCAATCGCTATCCTCATAGCATGTGACATGTGAACATCGAGGTAGCGTGCTCTTTGTATAAACCCATCATGTGTGAGACTCAAGAAGTGATCTCTATAGAACTGCATCTTCGTAGTAGGTAACTCTGAAGGTGTAATCCATGTAGCAACAAACTAAGGATATCTGTCTTGATCACCCGGTTCGTCTCTTCATGTGTGAGACGGAATGTCGGTGCATCGAGACTGTACTACTGCAGTGGTGGGAGGTGCCCCATCTGAAGCCCATGTGATGTAGTGACCCTTAAGACCAAGCTCGGCTCTCCCCCTGAGCTGCTAACAGCCTAGATGACTCCCATGCGAGTCTCGAGAGCCTGTGCTGATCCATGTCCCTCATACGATGAATGTAAGCAATCGTTTGAAAAAGGGCATCAATCACCATGGGGGGTTGCAGCAAATTCTGCCTCGATAATGACACATGGAACAGATGGTTTGCTGTGCAGATCACACGCAAGAATATCATCACTTAGGGCCTCTCTAGTCTCTGACAATCATCTGCTGATACGTCCGATCCCCAAAAGGGTGCTCCATACATCATGGGTGGCCAGTGTGACTAGGGTATCAATGTCACGTGCATCCCGCACTTGGATGCCACATAGACATATCTGTACAGAAGGTGCAAGACTTGGGATGGTAAACTGTTCCCATGTGAGCCCAGTCCACACTGTGAGTCTCCCACCAGTCTGGGACGAGTCAGCCAGAGTTCCATCCCAGTCATCTGAGGTCAGGTGTGCATTGTCCTGCACATGAGTCCAAGGTCAAGTGTGCACTGTCCTGCACATGAAACAGTGCCAGTCCGCACTGTGAGTCTCCCTCTGGAATGATGTCAGTGATCATGTGTATCTGGTGTGGTATTGGATGCCGGATCATTGTGTAGACAAGTTAGGGTTTGCATATAGGAAAGGGGCCAGCCCATAGGGCTACCCCAAGTACTTGTGTGGGAAAACCACCCCCATGAGGGCCAGGAAGGCCCTGGCTGTACCCACCAGCCATGGATAGTCCATGGAGGACTGTAGGACAGCCCTAGGGACAGCAAGGGTAGCATACAGGGCTCTAAGGTTGGACAACCTGTATGCTACCCTTGCTGTCCCTAGGGCTGTCCTACAGTCCTCCATGGACTATCCATGGCTTAGAGGGAGCTCCTATTTTTTTGGATGATGATCTCACGAGGATGCAGCTAGAGCATAGGAGAGCTTGCATGCCACGAATCTTACACGCGAGGAGAGAAGGCAAGAAGGCCTTCTATCAAGATGGTCGGGTCATCATTGATGGCCGGCCCATGGATTAGCAGTTTGGGGTCTATGGGACACAGACCATGCCACTGACAGAGATACACATGGCAGTATGGAGTTGTAATGGTTCACTATGGGTGCAGCTTGGACGACTGGAGCATGTTATGGTGGGGAGAGACATCATACTTCTGACAGAGACATCAGAGCCCAGAGAGAGGGCTACCTTGAGTAGAGGGATTCCAATGCGAGTCAGCATATAGGAGGACCACACGCCAGGGTACCTCGAGAGGGTCGGAGGGAGTAGCAGTTCTATTCAGACAGGAGCTACAGGGGAGACTGAGAGTGGTAGCACAGGATCCAGAGGCCAGATACATATGGATCAGCTTACAGCTCTCATAGGACAGGGTTATATACATAGCCCTAGTATGTTACTTTCCTCCATCAGGATCCTCCTATGTCATTACAGAGGACATGCCACAGGAGGAGGAGATAGGAGCCTCGCCATACACTGTCAGAGGAGATTATGCATTATTCTACACTAGGGGAAGTATTTCTTACGGGTGACTTCAATGCCCACACACAGAGCAGACAGTGTGAGGTGTATGACTATGATGACATGGAGATCCTCCACTCTATGGATCCAGAGGAGAAGGGGCTAGTCGGGCATCAGAGGACACTGGACCAGACATGGAACATTATGGGGACCACTTACTAGAGTTGGGAGCCAGGCATCGTCTCGTTATTTATAACGGGATGCTACAGTGGCCGGGATCAGGAGGGTGACATGCTTCCCACATTGGGGGTCATACACGGACCGGAGGCACGGTGGTGGACTACATTATGGAATCTTTGGAGGCATCATAGCTTGTCACCTCATTCTCCATCCCACCTCGTCCTATTGGGGCAAATTATACATACTTGGCATTTTCACTAGCCGGATCACCAGTATCACCAACCCCCCACATACCGACGCCACACACTACCGTCTACTTCACACATGACATGGCAGACATATACACTGGCAGAGTAGAGGATGGGCTCCTACTCATGGATCCCCTGGCACCTATGGATACCATTACAGCCCAGCTGGCATCACTCCTACACACGGCTGCATTACAGAGCTTCCCACATCGTGTCCATTCAGGAGAGCCTGCGAGATCTGGGACTATGCCCCAGAACAGATGGTATGATGATGAGTGTAGAGTCCTATACTCACGGCTCCGCATACAGAGAGCCTTGGGAGCCATCACAGAGCAGGAGTCGAGGAGAGAGATGAGGAGACTTACTCGCCCGCAAAAGGCGGGCCTTCACAGAGATACAGGAGCTAGAGATCTTTGCAGACCCACAGACATGGCACACATATGCAGAGGGCCTATACCACGCCCCACAGCAGCCACCTATAGCCTCGACCTACCACAACTAGCTTCTTTACCCACTCGAGATGGTAAAGGAAGCTATCCGCCGCCTACAGCATGGACGGGCCGCCGACCATATGGGCCTACAGGGTGAGCACCTCATATATGCAATAGATTCTTTGGCTCCTTTTCTTGCACACCTGTTTAACAGGGCACTAGCAGAGGGTTTGCCTGCGGAGTGGACGATGCACACCATTGTGCCGATCCACAAAACAGGGGATATGCTCGATCCGAGCAACTACATGACGGTTAAGAGCTTAGCTTATATGCTGAGCGAGCAGGTTTACGCTCATCAGGGCAGGCAAGCTTCAGGAGAGCTTTCTCTACCACTGACCATGTATTCACTTTGAGATGTATGATTGATCAGGCCAGAGTGAGGAAGAGAAAGCTCTATTGTTGCTTTGTGGATTTCCGCAAGGCATTTGACACAGTACCACGAGAGAGGCTCTTTCAGCGCCTTTAGTCTCTTGGCATACCAGCAGATATGACATGGGGCATCTATGCATTATATGAGCAGGTTTTTGGGCGAGTCAGATGCCCAAGAGGTATGTCCGAGACTATTGCTAGCACCATTGGTGTGAAGCAAGGATGCCCACTTTCCCCCATGCTATTTGGGTTATACATTGATGAGGTGGCTGACTTCATTACATGGGGAGGCGGAGACGGAGTTGATCTAGCAGGTACCTCAGTACATATTATGCTTTATGCTGATGATACTGTATTAGTGTCTGAGTCTCCAAGAGGTCTACGGCAGCATCTACATGCACTCGATGATTTCTGCACACAGAGGGGTCTTACTATGAACCTTGGGAAAACCAAGGTTCTGGTCTTTCATACATGGAGACAGGGTAGGAGTCAGCTGACATTTACTCTCGCAGGACGCCAGGTGGAGCTGGTGACATCATACGTGTACCTAGGGGTTATCTTCTCAACAGCCATGCGCTTCACCATGGGTTCAGCAGCCAGAGCCAGATTGACACGGGGATATGCAGCATTGGCTATGCTAGAGAGACAGTGCCACCAGGCACATTTTCAGGAGCCCCGGACGAAGGGGTGGCCATTTGACACATTAGTCACACCGACACTGATGTATGGAGCAGCGGTATGGGCGCCAGGACGACTTGCTACCTATTGGTGGACACAGATAGAGAGACCACAGGCCCTCATGATGGCACGAATGATACGCAGCAAACCGTCAGTACCTCATGACATTATCCGAGCAGAGTTTGTTGTGCCTCCTATGATGGTAGAGGCCATATTCCAGACTATATGCCTGCTAGACAGATTTAGAGAGATGCCACAGGACAGATTGTCATACAGAGCTTTTGAGGCATCTAGACAGCTGGTTGAGGAGGCAGGAGATAGAGGATCATGGTATGCACAGGTCACACATTGGTTCTCACAGCATGGCCTAGACATGGATCATCTACCACCATTCCAGTATGACAGGGATGCACCACATATCCGTCTCTCTCATAGTGAGAGGAACAGAGTATTGAGACGACAGGACCTATGGCAACTCTATACACAAGAGACATGGATATCACCTACACAGCCTCTTCCACCGAAGATGCTATACTACAAAGATCACTTCATGAGTATCACTGATGATGGATTTATAGAGAGGCGTAGATACATGGAGGGCTTTTTATACACGAGAGACATGGATATCACCTACACAGCCTCTTCCACCGAAGATGCTATACTACAGAGATCACTTCATGAGTATCACTGATGATGGATTTATAGAGAGGCCTAGATACATGGAGGGCTTTTTACCACATGGCTCCCGAGTAGCTCTATTGGTCAGCTTAGAGTCTCATCACATCGATTGGAGATCGAGACTGGCATAGCAGCACGGATCCCCCCGAGAGGAGAGGGTATGTAGATTGTGCAGAGAGGAGGTGGAGAGTGAGGAGCATTATGTATGCAGATGTAGAGCATATACAGCCATCAGAGAGAGATATCCCATTTTATTCAGAGAGCCACATTCCCTACGCCAGATCTTTGAGGTAGTAGACCAACGCATACTAGGGAGATTCATTCTAGACATACAGCGTCACAGAGAGACATCATTACAGGCTCAGACAGCTCCAGAGGGGGGACGACAGACACAGATTACTACATTTTTCCAGAGATCCACCCCACTCCCAGCCCCTACACAGAAGGGAATTACTCTCCAGAGAGCAGAGACACTCAGAGCCTGCAGGAGACAGAAGACACCTGGCTTTCGAACACTACGCCTATACTAGAGAGAGATGACAGAGATCAGAGCTCAGTTTCACAGAGCGATTGGCTCGCTTCAGAGCAGACCCAGGCATGTTCTTCAGGGAGCTGTGGACACCCCCTTCATTGATGTATACCATTCTATACCCCCAGTATGGTACAGGATGGAGCTAGCTAGGTTGCATATCATGATTGTATACTCCATGCATATAGCTTGCATTCTCCTAGTAGTAGAGCTCCATCACCTCCCCCACTCACTGTACTTATTGCACACCCAGATTTTGCTTTTTTAGTTCAGTACTTTTTCATTTTGTTGGGATGACAGAGGATACCCCACACAGGTACACTGATTTGTCTCATAGGCCGAGTTCGGTCTTTTGGAAGACGTTAATAAAATCTCTCTCTCTCTCTCTCTCTCTCTCTCTCTCTCTCTCTCTCTCTCTCTCTCTCTCTCTCTCTCTCTCTCTCTCTCTCTCTCTATTTTTCTCCACATCTACATTCAGTTTTGTATGTTAATTTTCGTCACGACAAGCGTGCTGATTTCTGAGCATTGAAGTTAACGATCTCCCCGAAGCTTCCGCATGTTACAGTGATATCAGAGTCTACTTCAAGTGCAAAGATTCAAGTGATATCAGAGTCTACTTCAAGTGCAAAGATTCAGCAAAGAAACCAGAATTTTTTCTCGCTCATGTGGTTGGTTTTCAGACGCCGGTGGACTACCCCTCTCGGAGTGACTCCTGTCCCTCGAAGGACGGTTTGTTTTCAGCCTCCGGACGTCTCCCACACACATAGGGGATGGTCAGATTGCACTCCAGAAAGAAAGTGCGTTTTCCTACTATGGCGAGCTTCGACGACAAGAGAGACCAAGAACCTTGGAACCAGAGTGCACCGGGAAGGCCAACTAGGGTACCAGGCTTGAATGTTATAGAGATGTTCCAGCAGATGATGTGAGCAATCGCAGACCAAACGACCAAGTTGAAAGAGCAAAAGGTGCAGATCGTGGCTCTAGAAGAGTGTACCCGTTCTCCAGCATCGCGTTTTCCATCTCCTCCTCCCTCTCCTTCCGTATCCCAGATTCCAGATCCTCGACACACGGACCCTCTCTCGCGGGGTCATGACCGTAGAGCCGAGCTCTTTGCTTGAGTTGCAGATGCGTGCATTGGAGATCCGACAACGTGATGAGACGAAGCCATGCGACGCGTGGAACATGAGTGCTACCTTGCAGCTTTGGATGCCAGATTGACACCAGCGGCACCCTCGAATCATTTTCCCGAGAAAATGAACTTCAATAAGTATAATGGTAAATTCGATCCCACAACTCTCTATTCACGGTTGCATCAGTTTGAAGCTTACTTTGCCACAATTAGAAAGACAGATACTGACAGAGTGATCTTAGCCAGTACTTGGAAGGTGAGGCCATTCCTTGGTGGACTCAGTGGGCTCATGCCTACACCAGATTAGGTATGGCAGCTTATGTGTGGAACGAGTTTGTCCGTGACCTTAAGCAGTGGTTTCTACCACCCCACTACCTTAAGTGACTCGAAGACGAGTTCAGGGGAGCACGTCAGAACGTACAACCAGTCCTTCAGTTTGCCCAATAAAATTTCAACTTTATGTTTGCAATTAGGTTTATCTGATTCAGACAAGAAAGGGAAGTTTTTGTATGGCCTTGACATGCAAATCCAGGGGAGGTGCATATGTTTAGGCCAGCCACCTTCGAAGACGCACTCTCGTTGTTATATGCACATTATGTGTGCATATACTAGGAGGCTAACCCACATTAAGCTTATGAGCATGGGAGCATGGGAACAAGCTCTAGTGGAGCATGGGTTAGGACTAACCTTAAGGGTTAAGGTTAGGGTCAGGCATCCAAGGGTCACACATGGGAGATGGGGAGTCAAGAGTCACTTGAGGGCCCTCCTATATAATAGGGACATGGAGCACACTCAAGGGAGGCTTGGAGGCTTAGGCTATGGTCTCTTGTGTAGAGGATCATATCTACTCACCTACCATTTCACACTATAGCTACATGCTATTGGATTGGAGTTATACCTCTTGATGGTATGGGACATCAAGGTAAAGGTATGATGTATTTCATTATATTTCATGTGTGCATGCCTTGGGCTCGGGGATGATCGGATGGATGAGTTTATGCCTGATTTATGCATGTTTATGCATAACAATTATCTAGAGAGATCTTAGGGTTTTAACAGTGGTATCAGAGCAATCTCTAGTTAATTGTTGTTATTTTTTCTTTCTTATTACAATTTTTGGTATTTTTTGAAGTAAATTTTAATATTTACTAAATAAAAATATTATTTTGTTGATTTGTGTTGGTGATTTTGCACGTGGATCATTGATATGGTGGTTGGAACGCGTGTTTCTTCTATTCAATGGACGAATCGACGTTGTGGAAAAATTTCGTGAGTTTAATGCTATTGTTTTCTATTTTTTATGGTTTAAAATAAGCATTAATGGAAATTTTTACCAAAATACCACATATTTTATTGTGGATATTTTTGGTAGAATGAGTTCCCTGAATTTTTACAGTTTTTAGAAATTTTTTCTAATTTTTTAGAAATTTTTATGGTTAAAAATATTTTTTTAAAATATTTTACGAGTTTTTTCGTGGGTATGCTATCAAATTTCTGTCAATTTCTGCTAAAATGCAGAGTGGGGCAGCCAATTGAAGCATGAAATGCTCTCCCGTGTGCGTGGGATCCTCTTCGTCTCTCAAATATGAATTTCTCTTCTATTTTCCTCCTGCCCGTGTGAATGCCTCTTGTGAATGCCTCTTAATAGGCACAATTTTATTAAACATCATAATTAATTTGTAATTATGATTAAGCTTGGTTTAATTAAATTCTTTAATCAAAAGATTAATCAAGTATTAATCCTCTCTGATTAACAAAGAAGAGATGGGGTGGAGAGAGTGAGTTTTTTGGAGAATAAGGGGAGAGGAGAGTGGAGAGAGAGACCTTGTTCTCTCTCTCTCTCTGTAATTCACGCACGCGGGAGGGGGGGCCGGCAAAAATTACCCCCCCTCCCATGAAAAAAAATTATAAGCTTTTTATTAAAGCTTAAAAAAGCTTTTTTTTTAGTTTTAAAAAAATATAAAAAAAGGTTTCTTTTTCAAAATATTTTAAAAAATTAAGCTTGGAGAAAAAGCCTAAAAAAAGAGAGAGAAAATATGAAATTAGAGAAAAAAAATCTCTAAAATTTTCTGAATTTATTTTCTTGAAACCTCTTGGCTTTCCGCATTCCTGAGAAACTTTTTGGCTTTTCTAATTCTGGAAAATCTTTTGACCTTTCGCATTCCAGAAACTTTTGACCTTTCACATTTCGAATTTTTTTTTGTCCTTTCATTTTTCCAAAACTATTGGCTTTCTGTATTCCGAGAAAACCATTGGAATTCTGAAATTTTTTGACCATTCGTATTCTCATGCGTTCAGGGTAAATTAAAAATTTTTAAAATTTCATGAAAATTAGACAAAGGTTATTTTAAATTTCTGAAAGATGTGGGGTTGGTGTTTGGCATGTGGTGTGTCCATTCGGGCGCCCGTGACCATTCAAATTCCTTTAAGAATATATTTTTGAGCCAGAAAATTAGAAAATCCATCAAATTTATAATTTTTCATTGGATTTGAGAATTGTCGGGCAGAATTGGAAATTTCGTGTGAACGATGGGATTCTCAGAAAAAATAAGAAATTTTCTAGAAATTATTTTTAAAAATCCTAAAAATTGATATTTTTAAAATATTAATGGTATTTTGGCAAATCTAAATTGCTAAAAAAAATTTAGAAAAATATAGGTTTGGAATGCCATAAGATAGGTTTGGTGGAATTCAAAATTATGAGGCCCTATAAAATTAGAAAAATTTTAAAAAAAATCATGATAATTCTTTTTCTCGAGAATTTAATATTTTCGAGGGTTATTTAATGTTGAAGTACCTTTTCTCGTGTTGACATTAGATAGATGCGAGTTATTCGCATATTATTAATACGATTATACCTCGTATTAGTAGATATTTCTATTTGGATTAATTCTAAATAATATTTTCATGATTTTTTACCATTGTTTAGCCATTCTTTTTGGACATGTTGCTTAATTTTTTCAATGATGGCTATAATATGTGTTCAAAGTGTGTCTCACCTTTAACACTTGTCTATGATGATTTATTTTGCACTTGTTTAAGTGTGGCCTATGCTTAATTTCTTAAGCCTAAGACAAATTCTATCATGGGTTGGTTGATCTGTTTGTTTTGGTGGATTTTATTGGATGTTTTCCAAGTTTTATATGGACTCATCAAGTTCTTCCTAGATCACTCATGTCTAGGGTTTTTTTAATCAGTGCTACACACGTGTTTCACTTGCTTACTTTGGAGTTTTGCTTGAACGACATCACGTTCATATACTCCGGATTGACGAGTTGGCCACCAATTTTAATGCTTCTTTTGCATGATTAATGACCATTAGATGGTATGCATTGATTTTTATAATCAACTATGGTTTTCATGGATTCGAGAAGCTTCTATGCTTTTATCCATGGTTTTATAAGGATCTTTTGATCTTTTGGATAATTTCATGTGCTTTGAAGGTAGCATTTGCCTTCGTTTTTTGCACTTAATTTTGGACTATGTTCCTTATACTCTTGTACATATTCTAACTTGGATACCTAGTTGCTTATGTATCTAGGTGAGTTATTTTTCTATCCTAACTTTATTGTGTTTTGGATAGTTATCATTAGAAAGGCGCCAATAATTCAATTTCTTTTCTAAATGATGTACTCGGAAAGAGTTATTCCTTGATGTGGTCTCAGGAATATAGAGACAGGTTTTAGTATGTGAAAGTCTAGGATAAGGCCATCTTATTCCTTTTATATAGGATTTTATTCATATTTCCTAGATGGCATACTAGGGAGTTTCAAATTGGTAAGGTATGTATGGGTGGTATCATGGTGGTATGGGATGCTAGCGATCCCTCACATATATTATTTTATGGGATAATTTGGGCTCGCTTTGCTTACATCACTTAGCATGTTGACCTCAACATTCAAAGACAATCTCATTTTCTGAATTCATTTAAAGTTATTGTGTGCGGGCATTCTCTAGATAAACTTCTTTTATCTATAGCCTACATGTCGTCGGCATTTTCACTTGTTGAAATCTCTTTCTTTAGAGTTCAACGAGTTTATCTTGTTGTGTTCGGATTAAGAAAATTTGGATTTTTCCTTTGTTGGCATTTCTTTCTCTACTTTCGTACTTTAGGTGATTTATACAATTAACCTGATGGTTTACGAAAGGACATATGTGACTCATCGAGACGTTGATGATTCTGTATGTTGATATGGGTAACTCGGGACACCGATAATTCCATGTGCAAATGTGGGTACGTCGGGGTGCCGATGAATCCCTGGTTCCTGCTGTTATAATGCCATGTTTT
This sequence comes from Cibotium barometz, assembly GCF_041138505.1. NCBI lineage: Eukaryota > Viridiplantae > Streptophyta > Polypodiopsida > Cyatheales > Cibotiaceae > Cibotium > Cibotium barometz. The sequence continues at coordinate 57,545,239 of NC_141046.1, read as the reverse complement.
CCTACTTTATTCCGAATGGTTTACAAAACGAGGAAACTACTTTGAGTATGAATTCCTGTGATCATCTGCAGTCTGATGGGCAAATAGAGCGTACATCCATCTGATGTAAAGACCATTGCTTTGACCCAGCCACTGCTATCACAACTCTCACTGTTGCCATCTTGGCAACTGGGCTGAAAGTTTCCTCATAATCAATGCCATATGTCTACGCATATCCTTTGGCTACCAATCTAGCCATGTACCTGCTTATGCTTCCATCACTGTTATGTTTTACTTTGTACACCCACTTGCATTCAATGGCTTTCTTGCCTTCAGGCAATTGCACTAATTCCCAAGTCTCATTTCCATATAGTGCATCCATCTCCTCATCCATAGCTTTCTCCCAACACACATTTCCAATAGCCTCATCAATGCATGTGGGCTCTACAACCGGCACAACTTTTGCCATGTATCCATAGTGATGTGCCACATAACCATCATAGGTAAACCTCTGCAAAGCACATGATTCTTCACTCTCCCAGATCTTCGCAGCTTTGCATTCATGGCTTCCATAGCCTTCTTTACACCAGGTGTTCTCATAGCTGGTATCCCAAGATCCTCATCAAGGCTCATCTCTGAGCCACTAGACTCTCCATTAACATGAGAATGCCCTGCAGAAATGTTAGGCATACTAAGGGGCTCAACCACTTTCTCTTTGCCTTTATGTGATGTACTAATCACATTTGCAGGACTGGTATTATGACGCAGCCTGTCACTCCATGGTCTATCAACTGAACCACTAGATGAGGACTCTCCTCGTCCACTCAAAGACTGTGATTGCTGACTTGTATTCTGTGCAACCACATTTCCACTCACATCAGCCTCAACAGCTTCTTTTTCAGCAGCATACCAGCTGCTCATCTCATCAGAAACAACATCCCTGCTTACCCTCAACTCACGTGTAGCAGGGTTATAACACTTGTACCCCTTTTGCTCAAGGGAATACCCAATAAACACACATTTTTCAGCTTTTGGATCCAGCTTAGTTCTCAGCTCATCTGGCACATGCACATATGCAATGCATCCAAAGACTTTCAGATGAGACGAATCAGGTTTTCTGCCAGTAAACCTCTCCTCTGGAGTTACATCATGTATGGCTGCAATTGGAGTCCTGTTCATGATGTAAACTGCTGTAAAAATAGCCTCACTCCAATAGCTATGCTATTCTTCTCTCCCATCAATGCTCACGCAATTTCAGCAATGTGCCTGTTTTTTCGCTCAACAACTCCATTTTGCTACGGAGTGTATCTGCATGTAAACTGTCTCTGAATACCATTCTTCTTCAAAAATTCAGAGAACTCATTGGTGAAGTACTCTCCCCCTCTATCTAACCTTAGGCACTTTACATGTTTCCCTGTTTGCTTTTCAACCATAACTCTGAAATTCTGAAAATGAGTGAACACCTCACTCTTCTCCTTCATGAAGTATACCCACACTTTCCTTGTGTGGTCATCAATAAATGTCACATAATACCTACAGCCTCCCATAGACATGGTCTTCGTAGAACCCCATACATCATCTGAATGCACAACATCTAGTGCATTTCTGCTCACATTTCTATCACGTGGAAATACATGCTTTGTTTGCTTTCCAAATTGACATGCTTCACATATTTTCTGCATACCTTTAACTTTAAACTTTGGTAGCCCTGTCACAATTCCTTTAGTCTGCATAGACTTCATTCTCTGCACATTCACATGTCCAATTCTTTTATGCCAAATGTCTGTGTCTACAACAATTCCCGAACCATTTGCAAACATCGCAGCACTCACTTCAGGCAATTTGTTACCATATTATAGTAGTGATGTGTGTGAACACACTTAGGACCGCCGGGGCACTTTTTCCCTCACTAGGAGGTTTTTTCCCCCGTGCATTGTATATACGCCCATTATCTTCTAGGGCTTGTAATCTTTCTATTTTGGCACTCATAATACACTACTGTGTTGTGCTCAAGCTTCCTCATCTTCTTGAAGTTGTGTGTGCATTCCTGCTACCCTAATTCCAACAATTGGTATCAGAGCAGGCTTCCTCCTCCCGGGCAGCATCACCGGCACCTGCCGCTTCATCTCCTCCGATTGCGACGAGGTTTCACGAGCGTCTGCAGGTTAGTATATGCCGTGGGAGAGCCCATAGGGCTTGGTCGTTTCAGAATTTTGATCTGAAGTCATTTCGCCCTCCGTTTTTGCATTCCAAGTACTGCGCAGGCAAAATCGTCCTACTGTGCAGATTTTCTGTCAAAATTAAAATCTGCAGGACAGGTGCCCATTCGTCTGTTTTGGGCTGTGCTACATAGCACAGGTCGATTTTATACAGGTTTTCCTCTTACAGACAGCATTTACATCTAGTAGTACAGTCATTGGCCATGGCTGACAACAATGATGTATTCCGCATGTTGGCTGCTGAGGATAAGTTGGATGGCACCAACTATCCATTGTGGGCATATATGATGCGACATGTATTGGTAGCAAAGGGGTTATGGAACATTGTGCAGGGTATTGATGCACGTCCTATTGTGGCTGGGAATGCTGCAAACACATCAGAAACAGGTACTGTTGATGATGGTGCAGGCACAAGTGCTGTAGCAGCTGTTCGAGAACCACCACTTTCAGCAGAGCAGATTCGTTGGGATGGTAGAGATGCGCAGGCTCATGCCTTGATTGCGCTTTCTGTCAAACGTACCATTATCCCACATATTCGCTCCTGCAGGACTTCTAAGGATGCTTGGGATGTACTTGCCACATTGTATCAGGCAAGAAATGAGGCTCGTGTTGCTTATCTCCGAAAACAGTTGGAGAGTGAGCATATGAACGAAGGTGATTCTATGGATAGCTTTTTGACAAAGATCAAGGATTTCAAAGAGCAGCTCATTTCTGCAGATGAAATCCTGTCAGACAGTTCACTTGTGCAGACTGTTTTGAATGGTCTACCAGATTCTTATCAGGGTTTTGCTTCCACTCTTCGCTTGATGATGAAAGGCAATCCCAATGCCTTATCATTTGAGGAGTTAGTTTCTGTTTTGCTGCAAGAAGACCAGTCAAGGCAAAACAGGAATATTATGCGTGTCGCAGATCAAGCTTTCGTTGCTAGTCAGAGAAGCGGGAAAGGTAAAGCTGGCTTTTCTTCTAGTAAGCAGAAATCTGCAAATGCTGCGCAACCAAAGAAGGAAGACAAAGATGAGAAGAAGGGTGACAAACAGAAGACATTTTGCAAGTACTGTAAGGGAAATGATCATGTCATCAAAGCGTGTCCTAAGCTAGCTGCGAAAGAGGCTAAGAAGAAAGAGGCTGGTATGGCTGTTGCAGATGCCTCTCCTTCTAACAATGAATCTGCTAATGTTGTGCTAGATACAGAATGGGCATTCAATGCGCAGTGCAGTTATGACCCATCTTTGCATGACACATGTATGTCTGCAGTAGATTCAGATGTATGGTACTTTGACAGTGGTGCCACTAAGCATATCACCTCGCAGCGCAGTTTATTCACTTTCCTTGAGTCTGCTCCCACAGGGAATACTGTCACTTGTGCCAATAACTCCTCTTATCCCGTTGAAGGAGTTGGACAGATTGTGCTGAATGTTGCAAATGGCAACACCTTTACACTTTTTGATGCATTGTATGTGCCAGGGATCAAAAAGAATCTGCTGTCAGTCTCCGCATTTGCCAAAACAGGTTTGGTTGTAAAATTTGTGGATGACAGATGTACTGTTCATGATCTCTCTTGTGGTGACATCATTGTAGCATCTGGTTCACTATGTCGAGGGCTGTATAAGCTCAATATGGATGGCAAATGTGTAGAGGATTCAGCATGTGCTATTATGGATACGCAGGCTATTTCAAATGCAAAACTGTGGCATGCACGTTTTGGTCATCTGAATTTTGCAAGTTTGCTGCGCCTGCAGAAATCTGAAATGGTGTCTTCTTTGCCTAAGCTTGAGGCACCTGTCAAGCATGTTTGTGAGGGCTGCATATTGGGTAAAATGCAGCGTGCTTCCTTTCCCAAAGATGGAACAGTGAGAGCTGAACGCAGATTACAGCTTGTTCACAGTGATGTTTGTGGTCCCATGCAAACTCCATCATTTGGAAACTACCTTTACTTCGTGACTTTCATTGATGATTTTACCAGGCATGCATGGGTATATCCTTTGAAGGCAAAGTCCGAAGTGTTTTTGTGCTTCAAACGGTTTTTGGTTATGGCTGAAAATGTGTCAGAAAGTAAGATGGGCACCCTCCGTTCAGATCGAGGGGGGGAGTATATGTCTTCAGAATTTAATGCATTTCTGGCTGAGCGTGGGATAAAACACCAATGTACAGTGCCGTATACACCACAGCAAAATGGTGTGGCTGAGAGAAAAAACAGGTCTCTCATGGAAATGGCAAGATGTATGGTTAAGAGTCAAAGTCTACCACATGGTTTTTGGCTTGAGGCTGTCATGTGTGCCACTTATGTACTAAACAGGTGTCCCACCAAAGCATTACAGGTTGTCACTCCATATGAGGCTTGGCATGGCCGCAAGCCATCTGTTGGCCATTTACGTGTTTTTGGTTGCCTGGCATATGCATTAGTGCCTGTGCAACATCGCAGAAAATTGGATGACAAAGCTGTCAAATGTATTTTTGTTGGATATAGTGCTGAGAGCAAAGGCTATCGTTTGTATCATCCACAGACAAAGCGCATTTTGGTTAGCCGTGATGTTGTATTTGTGGAAGATGCAGTTCAGCCCTTGGTTTCATGTACTAAGGAGACAGATATCAGCTCACGTGATGTCTATGATACATTGTTGCCTCTTTTCAGTGGTGCACAGTCAAGTGCAATATCTCATGAGGCAGTTTTTCAGCCTATGCAGGTTTTAAATGATGGCACAGATCAGCCTATATCTGATGCAGATGTGCATGATGCACTTGAGGATGAGAGACAAGAGATTGAGGGCTCTAGAAACATGCCTAGATGGCTGGTGCAGACTTTGCGTGACAGCAAGTTGGATGCCCCTTTGTCTAGTCGCACTCGTTCTGGCTCTCATGGTGCCTCTTATGCGTCAGATTGTTATGCATTGGCTGTTTCTAGTATGTGCGATGAAAGTGAGCCTGTTTCATTTGATGAGGCACAAAGTTCAGAAAATTGGATGGCTGCTATGCAAGCAGAATATGATGCTATTATGAAGAATGGTACATGGTCTTTATGTGACTTGCCCCCTGGCAAGAAGGCCATTGGCACTAAGTGGGTATACAAATTGAAGCGTAAGCCTGATGGCACAGTGGATCGCCATAAGGCTAGGCTTGTTGCAAAAGGTTATGCTCAAGAGAAGGGCATTGATTTTGATGAGACTTTTGCTCCCACATGTCGTATGACCACTGTTCGTAGCATCTGTGCATTAGCAGCTCATAATGGTTGGAATGTACATCAGCTGGACATAAAGACTGCGTTCTTAAATGGAGATTTGCATGAGGAGGTGTATGTATCGCAGCCTCGTGGTTTTGTTCAAAGAGGGCAGGAAAACAAAGTGTGCAGATTAAAAAAGGCTTTATATGGTTTAAAGCAAGCTCCACGAGCTTGGTATGAAAAAATACATGCATATTTGACTGCACATGGGTTTCAGAATAGTCCAACAGAAAGCACTTTGTATGCTAAACGTGTGGATGGTGTACATCTAATCATTGCTCTCTATGTCGATGACATGCTGCTCACAGGACCAAATGAGAGTCATATTGCTGATTTTAAGGCTGATTTGAATGCCTCTTTTGAGATGTCAGATTTGGGGCATTTGCATCATTATTTGGGGATACAATTTAAGCAGTGTGATGGAGGTATTGCTTTGTGTCAGACAAAGTATATTGAAACATTGTTGCGGAGATTTGGCCTTGAAGACTGCAAGCCTATTGCTACTCCAATGGAGACAGGTTTGAAGTTGAGTCTTCATGATGCTGGAGATCACTTTGATGTCACACTCTATCAAACAGCTGTTGGTTGCCTCATTTATGTATGCATTACGAGGCCAGACATTCAGTTTGCAGTCTCACAGGTGAGCAGATTTATGCATAGCCCAGGCATTAAGCATTGGCAGGCAGTGAAGATTCTGACTGGGCTGGTTGTTATGACACACGCGTGTCCACGAGTGGTTTTTGCTTCATGCTTGGAAGCTCATGCATATCATGGTTGAGCAAGAAGCAGCCTACTGTGGCCACTTCTAGTTGTGAAGCTGAGTACAGGGCAGCTTTCACAGCTACGGTTGAGTGTGTGTGGCTCAGACGCCTTATGGCTGATTTGGGTGTTGGGCAGCCATCTGCCACCACCATCTTCACTGACAGTCAGAGCGCATTGGCAGTTGCGCGGAACCCAGTGTTCCATGCTCGTACGAAGCACATTGAGGTGCACTACCATTATGTCAGGGAGAGACTCTCTGCAGGAGAGATCAGTTTGGCTTATGTGCCAACACAGGATAACCTTGCAGACCTTTTCACAAAGGCTCTGCCTCGTGAGAAGTTCGAAGCTTTTCGCAAAGCTTTGGGCTTACTCCCTTTTGTGGATTCGTCCACATAGCTAGGCACTTCCCTATACATGAGTGCTAGCTCTTGTTCACCGCATCACTCCAGGGGGGATTTGTTACCATATTATAGTAGTGATGTGTGTGAACACACTTAGGACCGCCGGGGCACTTTTTCCCTCACTAGGAGGTTTTTTCCCCCGTGCATTGTATATACGCCCATTATCTTCTAGGGCTTGTAATCTTTCTATTTTGGCACTCATAATACACTACTGTGTTGTGCTCAAGCTTCCTCATCTTCTTGAAGTTGTGTGTGCATTCCTGCTACCCTAATTCCAACAATGTTTACATTCAATGTAAACATTCTGCCACTCTGTTACCTTTTGCAACCAACCTGCAATTGTCTTTAAAGTCTTCAACATAACAACTATCAGGGTTAAACCGAACCTGCAAACCCTACTCAATCATCTGGCCAACTGAAACCAGATTCTTTGTTATGTTCAGAACATGAAGTACATCTGCAAGGTACTTCACTTTGCCATCCTACATAGACAATGGCACATCTCCAACATAGGCAATTGGATGAGCAGTGTCATCCCCTGTTTCCACAAAACCTGGTCTTTCAAGGTTTTTCATCTCCTTGAACCACGCCCCATGAATTGTCATGTGGTTCGAAGCACCTGAATCAACGTACCATACATCATCTGTATGTGCTGCTTCAACATTTTCAGACATGGCATTAACGACATGCTGCATAACAAACAACCTTTCATTGTTTCTGCTCGAGGATACATAGTTGTTTTGCTGTAATTTTCCATTTTGCATGTCAGCCTGCTTCTTATAACAATCTGCCTGCACATGTCCAGGCTTACCACAATAAAAGCATCCACGTGTATCATTATACTGCCTTTGCCAATTTCCACGACCTCTTTGACTCCCCCTGCCTCTGAATTGGCCTCTTCCACCTGCGTGTTGTTGTTGTTGTGAATTTTGGGACTGTTGTTGTTGTTGTTGGGAATTCTGGGACTGTTGTTGTTGATGCTGCTGCTGGGCTGCTGGCCATAATTCTAATTACCTGTTCGGCCACCTCCTTGGCCACGTCCACGGCCTCCTCTACCTCGTCCTCTTCCTGAACTTGTGTAGAAGACCTGTTGCTCTGAACTGTTTTTGTTTTGTGAAGACTGTTGGTCTTCACCCAAGCTCTTCTCTTCTATAATCAACATAGACACCAAATCTGTGAAATTGGGAATGTTTTCCCGAGTTTGAATAGACGTCTTGAACGCCTTGTATTGTGGCCCAAGACCACGTAGATAGACTTCCACCTTATCATCATCATCTACTGAAACGCCAATAGATGCAAGGGATTCTACAATACCCTTGATCTTCAATGCATAGTCATTCACAGACATACTCTTTTTCTCCACAGTATGACTTTCGTGCCTTGGTATTCGTTTCATAGAGTTTTACCAAGGTGTCCCACGCCTCCTTGGGGGACTTGGCATCCTGTATGTGTCCAATCATGGTGTCCTGTATACTGATAGAGAGCCAATACATAACTTTTCTGACTCCTTGGTTCCAATCCTTGAAGTCTTTCACATCTGCAGCAGTCGGATTGATCTCCAGTATCTTCGGTGCCTCTTCATGCTCACCTTCTATGTAGTCCCAGTAACTCTTTTCCATCAGGAAATTTGTCAACCTGAACCTCCAAGCATGGAAGTTGTTCTTATCAAGCTTCTCAGCAACAATCTGGTTTATGCCATCATTTGACATCTTGCCAGACACACAAATTTACCAGAAACAGCACTCTGGTTTGTCCTGCACAAACTGTTGTATTTTCTGCAACGGTACTCTACTATACTCAAATGTCACAACCAGTGACCTCAATGTGCATACATACACCCAATGTCAACTGTTGAACTCCTTGCAGCACACACAATGTCTGCACAACCAATCTGTCTTCCTGCAGTTCTTAAAACAGAGTTCTGCATAGAATCGATGACTTACCCGCAGCGCTCGAAATCGCCTGCTTTTTAAAAAACGGAGGTCCTAACGTGCCTGAAACGCGTTTTTGGCCCGGAAATGTTGTCCTATAGGATAATATAGTTGCCCTATAGCTTTACTCCCGCGAAGAAAGCTCCTCAATCAGAGATCGTTTGCCGGTGCCTCTCGTAGAGCTCCCGACAAGGGTGTAGTCGCCAACACAAATAAGGAAGAGTAAATGAAGCTCTTATCCTCGTACCGCTTCCTGTGCTTCTCTTGTTGCTTGCAGCTCAGCCCTTAGCATGAACCAAGCTCTGATACCATGAAAAGATGCAGGGGAGAAGAGAGCTTGAGCTCTTGCAAGCACACATACACTTACAAAACCCTAAAAGAGAACACATAAGGTGAGAGGCTGAAAATCTTCTTCTTCTTCACACAACACTCAACACACCATATACAAAGATAAGAGTACACACATATGAAAAGGTACTCAACCAAATACATACTAGGGTTCTCTATAGTGTGAACCCAACTAAATGAGCTGGCGCTATAACTATGCCAGTCTCTAGAATGGCTGTCACACAGCCTGTCATCCCACTGGCCGCATATCATCCATGATCTCACCAACTATGCCAGTGGTGTAAGTGTGGGGCCTATCCCCCAAGCGGGTCATCAGTGTCCATCGCCTCACTAGATGAGCTCGATATCTTAACACTTTCGTAGTGAGCCCAGCTCCCACACAGATCCCAGTGGTTGCCCCTAGTTCTTCAAATCCCAATGCTTCAATTGGAGTAATTATTAGTCGGGAGCTTGAAGATAAGCAGAAGGCACCCGCCCATGACCAGGAGTATGAGTGCAATGAATTGCTCAAGTCCTTTGGCTACATAGGTGGCTAGAGAGTAGTTGTCTTGTTTGACAGCAGCAGCACGGAGGATGTGGTCACAGAACAGGCCGCTCGGTGTGCCCGTTTCGTCCTGACTTCGGTGGACAAACAAGTTGAGGATTTTAGCACAGGCATGACAACGAGCATCAAGAATGAATCTCTTGGTGCTAAATTAGTTATTCAGGGCATAGAATTTGTGCATGATTTTATGGTTGCCCCTCTTGTAGAAGCAGACATAATTTTGGGTATTAAGTGGTTTCACAAGTTTCTTCTTGATGTCAAGTGGGACAAGCACACGTTCCAGATCAATCGGAATGCGTCAAACGCCCCAGTGACCATTAAGTGTGAGCCAGGAATTCCAAACTTTTCGCTCATAAGCCACTTGCAGGCTAAGCGAGTAGTCAAGAAAGGCGCATATTGTGCGATGATATACATCCAGACAGGCCAGACGATGGCCAGTGCTTCCGAGAAGTACTCAGCTCTCCATGAAAAGTTCCAGAAGATTTTTCTTCGGGAATCTCCCTCCCCAGCTCCCCCCGTCCAAACAAGAGGACCACAAGATTGACCTCCTTCCAAGCTCGGAACCCCCGGGCAAGTTTCCATATCGCCTTTCCAAGGCAATGGAATCGGAGTTGGACCGCCAACTCCAAGAATTATTGCAATCTGGCTTCATCCGCCCCAGCTTGTTGCCATTTGCAGTCCCGATCTTATTTGTCAAGAAGAAAGATGGGTCTTCTCGGTTGTGTGTCAATTATCATGCACTCAATAAGCTGACTATCAAGAGTAGATTCCCTATGCCTCGAATAGATTATATTCTCGAGAGGCTGAATTGAGCTAAGGTATTCTCGAAACTTGAATTGAAGAGTGAGTACCACCAGGTGAGGATTGTGGAGGGGGACATCCCCAAGACAGCCTTCCATACAGACGGGCCCACTATGAATTTGTGGTCATGCCATTTGGCTTGACGAACGCCCCAGCTACATTCAACCGTATGATGATACGTGTTTTCCTGGATTTGATTGGAAAGTGTGTGTTCATATTTCTGGATGACATACAGGTATTTTCAGCTACGGTTGAGCAGCATGACATTGATGTGGAGAAAGTCCTTAAGTTGTTGGAAAGCAACGAGCTCTAGAGGTCAATAAAAAGAAATCGAAATTTTATTTGTTTCAAGTGCATTATCTCAGATACATAATTAGTGCAGAAGGCATTCGACTTGATCCGGCTAAAGTGGCCGAGATTGTCAATTGGGAAGTACCTTAGATACACTCGAGAGTCGACATGCCAATAAAGACCGAAGGGATATGAAGTTTTCGAAAGGGGATTGGGTTTATCTTCAGATTATGAAGCAAAGGTTGAAGTAGGTGGGCAAGCGATGCCCAAAGTTGTCTTTCAGGAGCTTCGGACCCTTTCCCATCCAGAAAAAGATCAATGAGGTTTCCATGCAGTTGAAGCTACCTCCGAGTTAGACTATGCACGATGTGTTTCACGTCAGTTAGTTAAATCCATATGCAAGTCCGATCCCTTCAAAAGTTAAAGACGAGGCAGAACCAGATATTGTTGATGACGCAGAAGTTATGATTCTAGAACAGATCCTTCTACACCGTTTCAAGCATGGCTCAGGCTAAAGATACAGACAGTTCCTCTTCACGAAGTTTCAAGACCTGTTGGAATTAGGGTTGCAAGAAAGCACACAAAGCTTGGAGAAGAAGAAGCAAGAATGCACATAACACACAATGTATTTTGTGTCAATGTACAAAAGATACGTTAGCCCTAGAATGATGGGCATATATACAAGCCGGGAGAAAAAACCTCCTAAAGAGGAAAAAAGTGCCCCGGCGGTCCTAAGTGTGTTCACACACATCACTGCCTATATATATGGCAACAAATCCCCCCTGGGAGTGATGGTGTGAACGAGAGCTGGCACTCATGTATAGGGAAATGCCATGCCCGAAGTAGATCAGTCCACAAAGAGAAGCAAGCCCAAAGCTTTGCGGAAAGCTTCGAACTTCTCACGAGGAAGCGCCTTTGTGAAAAGATCGGCGAGGTTGTCGTGTGTTGGCACATAGGCCAGGCTAATCTCTCCTGCTGAGAGATTAGCTTGGCCTATGTGTGCCAAGCTAATGTACCTCAATGTGCTTTGTGCGAGCATGAAAAACTGGGTTTCTCGCAACTGCCAATGTGCTCTGACTGTCAGTGTAGATACAGGTGGTAGACTCCTGTCCAACACCCAAGTTAGCCACCATAAGCCGTCTGAGCCACACACACTCAACTGTAGCTATGAAAGCTGCCCTGTACTCAGCTTCACAACTAGAAGTGGCCACAGTAGGTTGCTTCTTGCTCAACCAAGATATGCATGAGCTATCGAGCATGAAACAAAAACCACTTGTGGACACTCTTGTGTAATGCAACCAGCCCAATCTGAATCTGAAAAAGCATGTAAATCTAGCGGCAATGATCCCCCCTTGGGATAAAACAATCCAAGATGTATGGTGCCACTTAAGTAGCGAAAGATGCGTTTAACTGCCTTCCAATGCTGAGACCCTAGGCTATGCATAAACCTGCTCACCTGTGAGACTACAAACTAAATGTCCGGCCTCGTAATTCATACATAAATGAGGCAACCAACAGCTGTCTGATAGAGTGTGATATCAAAGTGATCTCCAACATCATGAAGACTCAACTTCAAACCTGTCTCCATTGGAGTAGCAATAGGCTTGCAGTCTTCAAGGCCAAATCTCCGCAACAATGTCTCAATATACTTTGTCTGACACAAAGCAATACCTCCATCACACTGTTTAAATTGTATCCCCAAATAATGATGCAAATGTCCCAAATCTGACATCTCAAAAGAGACATTCAAATTAGCCTTAAAATCAGCAATATGACTCTCATTTGGTCCTGTGAGCAGCATGTCACATCGACATATAGAGCAATGATTAGATGTACATCATCCACACGTTTAGCATACAAAGTGCTTTCTGTTGGACTATTCTGAAAACCATGTGCAGTCAAATATGCATGTATCTTTTCATACCAAGCTCGTGGAGCTTGCTTTAAACCATATAAAGCCTTTTTCAACCTGCACACTTTGTTTTCTTGCCCTCTTTGAACAAAACCACGAGGCTGCGATACATACACCTCCTCATGCAAATCTCCGTTCAAGAACGCAGTCTTTATGTCCAACTGATGTACATTCCAACCATTATGAGCTGCCAATGCACAAATGCTACAAATGGTAGTCATACGACAAGTGGGAGCAAAGGTCTCATCAAAATCAATGCCCTTTTCTTGAGCATAACCCTTTGCAACAAGTCTAGCCTTATAGCGATCAACACTGCCATCTGGCTTTCATTTCAACTTAAAAACCCACTTACATCCAATGACCTTTTTACCAATAGGCAAATCACATAGAGACCATGTACCATTCTTCATTATAGCATCATATTCACTTTGCATTGCAGCCAACCAATTTTTTGATTTTTGTGCCTCATCAAATGAAAGAGGTTCTTCCTCTTCACACATACTAGACACAGCCAAAGCATAACAATCTGATGCATAAGAGGCATGTTGAAAACCTGAACGAGTACGACTAGACATAGGTGCATCAATTTTACTATCACGCAAGGTTTGCACCAGCCATTTAGGCATACCTCTAGCCTGCTCATTTTCAGCCCTATCCTCATAAATTACATCCTGTAAATCTACATCAGAAATAGGCTGATCTATGATGTCGTTTGAAATCTGCATAGGCTGAATATTTGCCTCATTAGGACTTACATTTGAATTCCCACCTATAAACAGAGGCAACAACGTATCAAATACATCCCGTGAGCTCACACCTGTCTGCACAGCATCTTCCACAAAAACAACATCTCGACTAATCAAGATACGCTTTGATTGCGGATGATACAATCTGTAACCCTTGCTCAGCACTGTAACCAACAAAAATGCATTTGACAGCCTTATCATCCAATTTTCTATGTTGTTGCATAGGCACTAAAGCATAGGCCAAGCAACCAAAGACACGCAAGTGACCAATAGAAGGCTTCCTGCTATGCCAAGCTTTGTATGGAGTAACAGACTGCAAGGCCTTAGTGGGACACCTGTTGAGTACATATGCAGTATACATGACAGCCTCAAGCCAAAACGCATGTGGCAAAGCTTGGCTCTTGACCATACATCGTGCCATCTCCATAAGTGACCTGTTTTTTCTCTCAGCAACACCATTTTGCTGAGGGGTATACGGCACTGTACATTGCTGTTTTATCCCACGACTAGCCAAAAATGCATCGAACTCTTTAGACATGTACTCCTCCCCTCGATCAGAACGGAGGGTGCCCACAGTACAATTGGATACATTTTCAACCATAAGTAAACTATTTGAAGTACAAAAATACTTGGGACTTTGCCTTTAGTGGGTATACCCATGCATGCCTTGAGTAATCATCAATGAAAGTCACGAAGTACAAGTGTTTACCAACTGACGGAGTTTGCATAGGCCCACATACATCACTATGTATAAGTTGCAATTTGCGATTGGCCCGCACAGAACCATCCTTTGGGAACGCAGAACGCTGCATTTTGCCCAAAATACAGCCTTCACAAACATGTTTCAATGGTGCCTCAAGAGGGGGCAATGAAGCAACCATATCAAATTTCTGCAAACGCAGCAAACTAGCAAAGTTCAAATGACCAAAACGAGCATGCCATAGTTTTGCATCTGAAACTGCCTTTTCATCAGAAACTGTATTTGCTGAATCTTCCACACACTTGTCATAAGAATTGAGCCTATACAGTCCACGAAACAAGGTGCCAGATACAATAATCGTATCACCAGAAGTCAAATCATGAACAGTACATCTGTCATCCACAAATTTGACTACAAGTCCAAGTCTAGCAAGTGCAGAGACAGACAATAGATTCTTCTTTATCCCTGGCACATACAAAGCATCTGAAAGTGTGAAAGCGCTGCCATTTGCAGCAGTAAGCATAATTTTACCAATGCCCTTCACTGGGTAAGAAGCATTATTGGCACATGTGACAGTATTCCCATTAGGGACAGCCTCAAGACAAGTGAACATATCACGATGCGAGGTAATGTGCTTTGTAGCACCACTGTCAAAATACCATTCATGAGAGTCAACAGAAACTGCCAAACATGCATCATGTACAAATGGATCATACTGGCAATACACGCTAAACGCCCATTCTGTGTCCTGCACAACATTTGCAGAATCTGCATTTGTAGAAGCATCCGCTATTATGGCTACATTTGACTCTTTCTTCTTTGCCTCTTTAACCTTTAGCTTAGGGCAATTCTTAATGACATGATCAGTTGCTTGACAATAGTTACACCTCATTTTTTTCTTGCCTTTATCAAGAGCCTTCTCAGACCTATTGTTGCTACCTGTGGAAGGAGAAGAAGTTGCAAACCTACTAATAGGAGAAGAAACAGTGGAAGGGGCTGCCTTACCACTTCTTCTCTACTGGGTAGCAACAAATGCCTGATCAATTGCACGCTGTCTAGCCCTATTTTTCCTAGACTGCGCTTCTTGCAAGAGCTTGTTGACTAAAGTATCATACTTGACAACATCAGGTCTGTCCTCAGTAACAAGTCTCCACGTGGAAGCAAAAGGCTGATATGACTCAGGTAACGCATCAAGAACAGTCTGCACAAGAGAATGATCAGGAATAATCTCACCTACAGAAATCAAGTGTTCCTTGAGATCTTTAATCTCAGTAAGAAAAACATTCATGTCATCATCTTCCTGCATAATCTTCGATTCTAGCTCTTTATGCAGGTAAGAGGTTTTTTCCTTGTTACGACCTGCATACAAACCAGCTAGAATATCCCAAGCCTGTTTTGTTGTTTTAGCTGAACGAATATGTGGGGTGATGTTACGTTTGACAGAAAGTGCAATCAAGGCATGAGCCTATGCATCTTTACCATCCCAATGAGCTTGTTCAGCAGTGGGTAAAACAGCAGCAACAGTATAGCTGCTAGAACCTGCAACATCCTCAACAGATCCTACATCCACAGAACCTGAACGTACATCCATACCCTGCACAATGTTCCACACTCCTTTTGCAACCAAAACATGCTACATCATATATGCCCAAAGTGGGTAGTTGCTGTCTCCATCCAATTTGTCACCAGCAGGACAACATGCGAAATACATCATTGCTGTTATCAGCCATGGCCACTGACTGAAACTGATGCAAAAGCTACCTGTAATGAAGCAAAGACTGAATAGAAAACAACTCGTGCTATGTAGCACGGTCCACAATAGAATACGTATGCCTGTTTTGCAAAAAATTGCACTGTCGAAATTTCTGCACAAAATGACGAAAACACCTGTGCAAAACTTGAAATGCAAAAATGGAGCCCGAAACGACCTCAGACGCAATTTCTGAGAACTTGCAAGTGCTCGTGAAAGCTCACCTCAATCGGAGAACATGAGTCGGAGGGTGCTAGCGGCGTAGCCCTGGGAGCCGATGCCTGCTCTGATACCAATTGTTGGATTTAGGGTTGCAGGAAAGCACACAAAGCTTGGAGAAGAAGAAGCAAGCATACACACAACACACAATGTATTTTGTGTCAATGTACAAAAGATAAGTTAGCCCTAGAATGATGGGCGTATATACAAGGTGGGGAAAAAACCTCCTAAAGAGGGAAAAAGTGCCCCGGCGGTCCTAAGTGTGTTCACACACATCACTGCCTATATATATGGCAACAAGACCAAGGGACCCACGAAGCGGTATGGCTTGACAAAGTTTTTTGACGACTATCCGACGTTATTGACGGATTATTTGGAGGCTATGCAGCTTTCATCAAGTTAAGCAAAAGGGGATGTCACGTGCATCCCCCATTTGGATGCCACGTAGACATATCCATACAAAAGGTGCAGGACTTGGGATGTAAACTGGTCCCATGTGAGCCCAGTCCGGGACGAGTCAACCAGGGTTCCATCCCAGTCGTCCGAGGTCAGGTGTGCATTGTCCTACACATGAGTCCAAGGTCAGGTGTGCACTGTCCTGCACATGAAATAGTGCCAGTCCGCGCTGTGAGTCTCCCTCTGGAATGATGGCAGTGATCCTGTGTATCTTGTATGGTACTGGATGCCATATCATTGTGTAGACAAGTTAGGGTTTGCATATAGGAAAGGGGCCAGCCCATAGGGTTACCCAAGTACTTGTGTGGGCATGGGGATAGTGTAAAACCACCCCCATGAGGGCCAAGAAGGCCTTGACTGTACCCACCAGCCATGGATAGGCCATGAAGGGCTGTAGGACAGCCCTAGACAAGCCAGGGGTAGCATACAGGTTGTCCACCCTTTTTATGGCTGTAGGGCAGGTATGGGGCAGCCCATACAGGCTGCCCAATCTCCAAACAGCAAATATATAGTGCCCAGGCCTGTTAGAAAACCAGGTGCCTAGTGCCCAGCCATCAAGAAAAAGATGCGCAACATTTTATTGATTTTATTCAGCATTTAATGCTGTTTATTTCAGTCGTGGGTAGTAATTGAGACAGCCGCCTGGACTTAAGCTGGCTGACTGCCTTTTATTGGTAGTATAAATACTTGAGCCCACAATCCATTGGGTTATCTCATAATTCACCAAGAGCTAGGCTAATCAAAGGGGCAGGACAGCCAAGGATTTGCTAACACAAAGAGGGTGAAGGACTGCAAGTCAAGGACAGAGTTATCTCAGCCAAGAAAGGTCAAGTTTTCTGTATTTTCTTTTCATGTACTACCCCATATTCATGTATCCATGTATCCATGTACTCATGTACCCCATTTTGACTAGTAGCATTAGCTTCCCACTCTCCCTAGTTGCCGCTTCCGGATGCCCCCTACTGATGTATTGTGGGGCTAGATACTTACCTTCAATTCTTTCTTTTCTTTTCCAGACGGTGTATCAGATGTCACATGGTTGTAACTTTGGTCTCATAGGTCACTTTGGCCTTTTGAAGACGTTAGTATAACATTTCATTTCTCTCTCTCTCTCTCTCTCTATTTTTCTCCACATCTACATTCAGTTTTGTGCGTTTTTGTCGCGCGACAAGCGTGCTAATTTCTGAGCATTGAAGTTACCGATCTCCCTGAAGCTTCCGCATGTCACAGTCAAAAAGGCAACCCTTTGTCCTTGGCTCTTGGAAGTGAGCCTGGAAGCACCGTCTCTCAAGCATGGCTAAAGCTGCATATCCCTGTGTCAGTTTGGCCTCTGCTGCTGGATGTATGGTGAAGAGTGGGCTGGTGAAAAAGACCACTAGGTCAGTGTAGGAAGAGAGAATGTCCACTAAATCGCCCATGTATGTGAAACTCTCTCTAGCAGCTTACAGGACGTGAGTTATTAAAGATCATGACTGTTGTAATGCATCTAAGTGTCTCTCGAGTCCCTCCGCTGAGTCAAAGAGAAGAACAATATCAACAGCATAGAGAAGGATGTGAATCATAATGTCTGCCAGGGGTTACCAGTCCCACCTATCTATGCAATAAAATCCATGATCTCATCTATGTAAATGCCGAATAGAGTAGGGGAGAGTGGATAGCCTTGCTTCACCCCAAAGGTGATGTAGATCTCCTTTGACATACCTCCTAGAGCTCGGACCCGACTCATAAAGAGCAATGATGTCCTAAATCATGTCTACTGGTACATCTAAAGTCTGGAAGCGGTGAAGAAGGCGGTCCCGAGGCACTATGTCGAAGGCTTTCTGGAAGTCCACAAAGTAGCAGCAGTAAACCCGATGGCGTCGTGCCTTAGCCTCCTCAATGATGGCCCGGAGAGTGAAGATGTGATCAAGAGTGGAGAAAGTCCTCCGAAATCCTGACTTGGGGCTCTATATCCATGTCTCTCTGCTAATGTACTAAGCTCCATCTCCAATATTGATCCATAAAGCAAACTCGCCTCCATATACAGGGTGAGCATCCAAGAATCAAGGAGTGGAGAAAGATGCACTTCTCTGGCTAGCCACTCTATCAGGAGAAGGCTATCTCATACAGGGCGAGGGGGAGGGGATAACCACACAAGTGGTCTATAGTGCCAAGTGGGCTCACCACATCTATATGTGAGAAAAAGGCCAGGCCACCAGAGCCTCAAGAATGCTTCCCACCGCTTTCGCATGCGGTCAGAGCCACCCTGCAACTTCCCCCACTAGCCGCGGAGGGTATGAATGATGTCAAGCCCAATGTTCCTGATGGACTCCGCAGGCAGAGTGTGGTTGCCTTCGATGTGTTCGCTGCATCTAGCTCTCCAGATGTGCCAGGTAACAACGCTGCTACAAATCTCCCATCTCTGGCATGAACCCCGAGTCTAATGATCAGTAGACGGCCGATACTACTAAAATGGGAGACCTGAAGGGCTAGCCCCCACCTTCCTCCTCATCAAACTTAGCCTCAATGGCCCAAGCGACAGTGCCCCATGAAATGATACGGATCGAGATCTTGTCCATCGTAAAGATGCGAAGAATCCGTTGCCAAACCTATAAGCCTTCAGGAAATCCCAAAGAAAATTTCTTTGAGACTCCTAAGGGTGACCGCACCTCGGAAAAGCTGTTGGTCGACCGCCTATGGCTAACCCCGTGCCAACCGCCAAACTCCTATGAGCCAACAGGCAAAGAAAGAGGGTGATCTTTAATGCCGAAAACTGTCTCAAAGCCTCTTCCAGAAATCGAAGAGAAAACGTTGTGAGAGGCCCTATAACTGCCAGTGTGCAGCTGCTGCGGGGGTGTCCTCAACCTCGGGCATCTGGATCCTACGGCCTAGCCATGCAGTGTATGCGAAGAACGGGGTGCCCATCATCTCCTCCCTGTTAACCGGATCGTACCAAGTCCACTCCCTCGGGTCCCATGGGAAGCGTGTGAGGGGCTGGCTCTCCCAAATCCATAGACACCAAAGTCTCTTCCTAGCCACCTTGGCCAGAGGGAGGTCAATGTGCCACTCGTGTGCCTGAAATCCGATCACCCTCACCCTCTATAAGGTGCATCCACTAAAGTCATCCAAAGAGGGCTCTGATCTCTCTAATCGGGTCCAATGGAAAAAGTGAGCAAAGCACAACTCTCATCCGCACCAAGAACTACCAAGAGAATATCATGCCAAGTAAACACACCCAACCACTAGGGGGGCTCGGGTCTGGGATAGGGGCCAGCCACTCCTGAGGAAAAGCAAAGTCGATGTCGAAGCTATCTCTGTCCCGGATCCTAGCCAGGCCTCTCTCCTGGACCCCAAGGAGAAGCTGTCTGAATGCAAGCCAATCTCCAAGGAATCTTGCGGGTCCTATGCTCAACGCTTCCCAGGATACATGTGACCACTGGGTAAATGGATCAGGGGGTTCCAGATCAGGGGCTACCAAAGACGCTCCTTCGAGGCAATCTGAACTAACGGATGAAGGGTGATCCCAAGCACGGAGTAGTATGGTGGCAAATCTATCCTCAAAAGCTAGGCTAAAGATGTGGGTCCGCATCTCTATCAAGATCCATCTAATGCTCTATGCCCAAGGTGTTGAAACGTGCAATGTAAAATGAATGGGTTATTTAGTTGAGTATGTGAATGCACTCTAGAGGTGCAAGATATTATGGTAAGATAAGAATGCTACATGTGATATTGTATGGTATGTGAGTGTTGACCAAAAGAGTGAAAAAAGAAGTGCCACATGGATGATGATTTGTAAAGTGGGATAAGGCTAGAAGGCCTATATTATTGTATGGTTCATTGTAAATGCAATAGAGAACTTGTGTTGAGTGTGCAATCTCTCTCTCTCTCTCTAGTACCGTACTTTTCCTCATAGTTATTTCAGTTTCAGTTAGTTGTTTTTAGCTTTTCTTTTTCTTACACAGACATTGTATCAGATCCACCAATTGTTGTAACCTTTTTGGTCTCATAGGTCATTTTGGCCTTCTGAAGACGTTAATATATCATTTCATTTCATTTCTCTCTCTCTCTCTCTCTCTCTCTCTCTCTCTCTCTCTCTAGTCATGGAGTTTTTAGTGTGATATAATCCACCTTAATCTTATGCTTAATCTTATGTCTATCACCATGATCAATTCCATATTAGGATTGTTAACATGGTATCAAGAGCTTGAATGGACTCTTGGTCATGGTGAATATTTATGTATAGTTTTCTTGATTATGTGTTCATTTGATTAAGCATTATTTTCATTTTATTGTGAAAAAAAATTAGCAGATTCATTGTCATTAGTATTGCATTTGGAGAGAGATTATGTTGGTGATTGGAGAGAGTCTTAAAGCTGCCATGGAAGCTGAAAATGGAGACTTCAACAATATGAAGTCTTCATCAACATCAAAGAAGCTTCCCAAGAGAGTTGTAAATGGGAGTTTTGCAACATGGAGAGCTTGCTTATCATCAAAGAAGCTGAAATAAGGATTTTCAGCATTGGGGAATATCCAAGGGTTGAAGTTCTCCAGGCATCTTGACCCTTTCAGCTTTGATCCTTTGGCATGAGAGACATTGCTTCAAGTACCGAAGGACATCATTTTTCAAGCCTACCCAATGAAAGCTCCTTACGGCATTTAATGTTTTTGCATAGCTTCATGGAGGATTAGTTTCTTTAAAGTAGGATCCTTAGGGATACATAGCCTCTGATTGAAGTAGAGGCTTCCTTCATGAGTGGAGTATCCTTTGATTAGATTCTTCTCTTTCTCTGAATTTTCCCCTTCTTCTACTAACTTCATCGGTGTCACCAACGAAACTACTGTTACCATATTATAGTAGTGATGTGTGTGAACACACTTAGGACCGCCGGGGCACTTTTTCCCTCACTAGGAGGTTTTTTCCCCCGTGCATTGTATATACGCCCATTATCTTCTAGGGCTTGTTATCTTTCATTTCAGGCACTCATAATACACTACTGTGTTGTGCTCAAGCTTCCTCATCTTCTTGAAGTTGTGTGTGCATTCCTGCAACCCTAATTCCAACAATTGGTATCAGAGCAGGCTTCCTCCTCCCGGGCAGCATCACCGGCACCTGCCGCTTCATCTCCTCCGATTGCGACGAGGTTTCACGAGCGTCTGCAGGTTAGTATATGCCGTGGGGGAGCCCTTAGGGCTTGGTCATTTCAGAATTTTGATCTGAGGTCATTTCGCCCTCCGTTTTTGCATTCCAAGTACTGCGCAGGCAAAATCGTCCTACTGTGCAGATTTTCTGTCAGGATTAAAATCTGCAGGACAGGTGCCCATTCGTCTGTTTTGGGCTGTGCTACATAGCACAGGTCGATTTTATACAGGTTTTCCTCTTACAGACAGCATTTACATCTAGTAGTACAGTCATTGGCCATGGCTGACAACAATGATGTATTCCGCATGTTGGCTGCTGAGGATAAGTTGGATGGCACCAACTATCCATTGTGGGCATATATGATGCGACATGTATTGGTAGCAAAGGGGTTATGGAACATTGTGCAGGGTATTGATGCACGTCCTATTGTGGCTGGGAATGCTGCAAACACATCAGAAACAGGTACTGTTGATGATGGTGCAGGCACAAGTGCTGTAGCAGCTGTTCGAGAACCACCACTTTCAGCAGAGCAGATTCGTTGGGATGGTAGAGATGCGCAGGCTCATGCCTTGATTGCGCTGTCTGTCAAACGTACCATTATCCCACATATTCGCTCCTGCAGGACTTCTAAGGATGCTTGGGATGTACTTGCCACATTGTATCAGGCAAGAAATGAGGCTCGTGTTGCTTACCTCCGAAAACAGTTGGAGAGTGAGCATATGAACGAAGGTGATTCTATGGATAGCTTTTTGACAAAGATCAAGGATTTCAAAGAGCAGCTCATTTCTGCAGATGAAATCCTGTCAGACAGTTCACTTGTGCAGACTGTTTTGAATGGTCTACCAGATTCTTATCAGGGTTTTGCTTCCACTCTTCGCTTGATGATGAAAGGCAATCCCAATGCCTTATCATTTGAGGAGTTAGTTTCTGTTTTGCTGCAAGAAGACCAGTCAAGGCAAAACAGGAATATTATGCGTGTCGCAGATCAAGCTTTCGTTGCTAGTCAGAGAAGCGGGAAAGGTAAAGCTGGCTTTTCTTCTAGTAAGCAGAAATCTGCAAATGCTGCGCAACCAAAGAAGGAAGACAAAGATGAGAAGAAGGGTGACAAACAGAAGACATTTTGCAAGTACTGTAAGGGAAATGATCATGTCATCAAAGCGTGTCCTAAGCTGGCTGCGAAAGAGGCTAAGAAGAAAGAGGCTGGTATGGCTGTTGCAGATGCCTCTCCTTCTAACAATGAATCTGCTAATGTTGTGCTAGATACAGAATGGGCATTCAATGCGCAGTGCAGTTATGACCCATCTTTGCATGACACATGTATGTCTGCAGTAGATTCAGATGTATGGTACTTTGACAGTGGTGCCACTAAGCATATCACCTCGCAGCGCAGTTTATTCACTTTCCTTGAGTCTGCTCCCACAGGGAATACTGTCACTTGTGCCAATAACTCCTCTTATCCCGTTAAAGGAGTTGGACAGATTGTGCTGAATGTTGCAAATGGCAACACCTTTACACTTTTTGATGCATTGTATGTGCCAGGGATCAAAAAGAATCTGCTGTCAGTCTCCGCATTTGCCAAAACAGGTTTGGTTGTAAAATTTGTGGATGACAGATGTACTGTTCATGATCTCTCTTGTGGTGACATCATTGTAGCATCTGGTTCACTATGTCGAGGGCTGTATAAGCTCAATATGGATGGCAAATGTGTAGAGGATTCAGCATGTGCTATTATGGATACGCAGGCTATTTCAAATGCAAAACTGTGGCATGCACGTTTTGGTCATCTGAATTTTGCAAGTTTGCTGCGCCTGCAGAAATCTGAAATGGTGTCTTCTTTGCCTAAGCTTGAGGCACCTGTCAAGCATGTTTGTGAGGGCTGCATATTGGGTAAAATGCAGCGTGCTTCCTTTCCCAAAGATGGATCAGTGAGAGCTGAACGCAGATTGCAGCTTGTTCACAGTGATGTTTGTGGTCCCATGCAAACTCCATCATTTGGAAACTACCTTTACTTCGTGACTTTCATTGATGATCTTACCAGGCATGCATGGGTATATCCTTTGAAGGCAAAGTCCGAAGTGTTTTTGTGCTTCAAACAGTTTTTGGTTATGGCTGAAAATGTGTCAGAAAGTAAGATGGGCACCCTCCGTTCAGATCGAGGGGGGGAGTATATGTCTTCAGAATTTAATGCATTTCTGGCTGAGCGTGGGATAAAACACCAATGTACAGTGCCGTATACACCACAGCAAAATGGTGTGGCTGAGAGAAAAAACAGGTCTCTCATGGAAATGGCAAGATGTATGGTTAAGAGTCAAAGTCTACCACATGGTTTTTGGCTTGAGGCTGTCATGTGTGCCACTTATGTACTAAACAGGTGTCCCACCAAAGCATTACAGGTTGTCACTCCATATGAGGCTTGGCATAGCCGCAAGCCATCTGTTGGCCATTTACGTGTTTTTGGTTGCCTGGCATATGCATTAGTGCCTGTGCAACATCGCAGAAAATTGGATGACAAAGCTGTCAAATGTATTTTTGTTGGATATAGTGCTGAGAGCAAAGGCTATCGTTTGTATCATCCACAGACAAAGCGCATTTTGGTTAGCCGTGATGTTGTATTTGTGGAAGATGCAGTTCAGCCCTTGGTTTCATGTACTAAGGAGACAGATATCAGCTCACGTGATGTCTATGATACATTGTTGCCTCTTTTCAGTGGTGCACAGTCAAGTGCAATACCTCATGAGGCAGTTTTTCAGCCTATGCAGGTTTTAAATGATGGCACAGATCAGCCTATATCTGATGCAGATGTGCATGATGCACTTGAGGATGAGAGACAAGAGATTGAAAGCTCTAGGAACATGCCTAGATGGCTGGTGCAGACTTTGCGTGACAGCAAGTTGGATGCCCCTTTGTCTAGTCGCACTCGTTCTGGCTCTCATGGTGCCTCTTATGCGTCAGATTGTTATGCATTGGCTGTTTCTAGTATGTGCGATGAAAGTGAGCCTGTTTCATTTGATGAGGCACAAAGTTCAGAAAATTGGATGGCTGCTATGCAAGCAGAATACGATGCTATTATGAAGAATGGTACATGGTCTTTATGTGACTTGCCCCCTAGCAAGAAGGCCATTGGCACTAAGTGGGTATACAAATTGAAGCGTAAGCCTGATGGCACAGTGGATCGCCATAAGGCTAGGCTTGTTGCAAAAGGTTATGCTCAAGAGAAGGGCATTGATTTTGATGAGACTTTTGCTCCCACATGTCGTATGACCACTGTTCGTAGCATCTGTGCATTAGCAGCTCATAATGGTTGGAATGTACATCAGCTGGACATAAAGACTGCGTTCTTAAATGGAGATTTGCATGAGGAGGTGTATGTATCGCAGCCTCGTGGTTTTGTTCAAAGAGGGCAGGAAAACAAAGTGTGCAGGTTAAAAAAGGCTTTATATGGTTTAAAGCAAGCTCCACGAGCTTGGTATGAAAAAATACATGCATATTTGACTGCACATGGGTTTCAGAATAGTCCAACAGAAAGCACTTTGTATGTTAAACGTGTGGATGGTGTACATCTAATCATTGCTCTCTATGTCGATGACATGCTGCTCACAGGACCAAATGAGAGTCATATTGCTGATTTTAAGGCTGATTTGAATGCCTCTTTTGAGATGTCAGATTTGGGGCATTTGCATCATTATTTGGGGATACAATTTAAGCAGTGTGATGGAGGTATTGCTTTGTGTCAGACAAAGTATATTGAAACATTGTTGCGGAGATTTGGCCTTGAAGACTGCAAGCCTATTGCTACTCCAATGGAGACAGGTTTGAAGTTAAGTCTTCATGATGCTGGAGATCACTTTGATGTCACACTCTATCAGACAGCTGTTGGTTGCCTCATTTATGTATGCATTACGAGGCCAGACATTCAGTTTGCAGTCTCACAGGTGAGCAGATTTATGCATAGCCCAGGCATTAAGCATTGGCAGGCAGTGAAGCGTATCTTTCGCTATTTGAGTGGTACTCGGCATCTTGGGTTGTTTTATCCCAAGGGGGGATCATTGCCGCCAGATTTACATGTTTTTTCAGATTCTGACTGGGCTGGTTGTTATGACACACGCGTGTCCACGAGTGGTTTTTGCTTCATGCTTGGAAGCTCATGCATATCATGGTTGAGCAAGAAGCAGCCTACTGTGGCCACTTCTAGTTGTGAAGCTGAGTACAGGGCAGCTTTCACAGCTACGGTTGAGTGTGTGTGGCTCAGACGCCTTATGGCTGATTTGGGTGTTGGGCAGCCATCTGCCACCACCATCTTCACTGACAGTCAGAGCGCATTGGCAGTTGCGCGGAACCCAGTGTTCCATGCTCGTACGAAGCACATTGAGGTGCACTACCATTATGTCAGGGAGAGACTCTCTGCAGGAGAGATCAGTTTGGCTTATGTGCCAACACAGGATAACCTTGCAGACCTTTTCACAAAGGCTCAGCCTCGTGAGAAGTTCGAAGCTTTTCGCAAAGCTTTGGGCTTACTCCCTTTTGTGGATTCGTCCACATAGCTAGACACTTCCCTATACATGAGTGCTAGCTCTTGTTCACCGCATCACTCCAGGGGGGATTTGTTACCATATTATAGTAGTGATGTGTGTGAACACACTTAGGACCGCCGGGGCACTTTTTCCCTCACTAGGAGGTTTTTTCCCCCGTGCATTGTATATACGCCCATTATCTTCTAGGGCTTGTTATCTTTCATTTCAGGCACTCATAATACACTACTGTGTTGTGCTCAAGCTTCCTCATCTTCTTGAAGTTGTGTGTGCATTCCTGCAACCCTAATTCCAACAACTACCAACAAAGAGACAATGGTGTCTCAAGATACGGTCGGTTTTGTAATTTTGCCTCAAAGGTTTTTTTGGTTTGAGCATGAGAGATTGTTCATTATGAGAAGGGTTGCTATTTGATAGGGTATGATTCTTTGCAAACCAAGATCTGTGCAAAGATAGTTCAAAAACAGCCCTCAAAACTATCCTCAAAATCTGGTCCAAATCTGCCCTCAAGGCAGGTCGGTTACGCTTCACACGTGCGGCCTGTACTGTCCCTATACGACTGTACGAACAAGTTCTGTTGGCGGCTGGATTTCTGTACGATCAGTGTGGAGGGAATAAGCAGTGTCACTTGCAGCCCCTTCTGCTGCGTACGGCCAACAAGAGAGAAGAGAGTGCAGAGCTGTAGGCGGTGCGCTTCTTCCTGCTGCCCCTTGTACGGCCAGCAAACAAATCAGCCTACAGTCCTCTGGAGTCTGTACGGCCAACAAAATTGATCAGCATGCTACCGCCTTCTATACGGCCAACAAAATGACAAGAAAGCAAGGAAAAGCTGGTGCCTACTAAAGACTGCGTGAAGAGGGAGAGAGAACAAGGGAAAACCAGATGCTGTCCAGGCTGTACAACCAGAGAAAAAGCAAATCCAGCAGCCACTATCTGCAGCACACGGCCAGCGAAGAAGAGGAGAGAGAACAAGCAAGTAGACTGGTGCGCGTGCTTCTCCTATCGGTGGCAGCTGAAGGGCACTGCTGTACGGACAGCTTCAGCGCATCAGAGAGGGAGGGTGAGTTAGTCGCTTCTCAAGATGTGGGAGCCTCCCCAAGAGATAGAAAAGAGGGGAGCAAAAACTGTCCGACTGCTGCTTCCCCCATATGCGCATCACTTGTCCCTTCATAAAGTCGACCCCCTCCTCTGTTTCCAGCCTATCTTTGCTTTTCCAATGTTAAAAGTAGCAGACCCTCCAAAAATACCACAAACTTCTCTTTTTGGGAGATCAAAGAGACGCCCACTTAAAGTGTTCACACATGGTTAAAAAGATTAGGTCCACCTCATATATACATATATCTTGACCAAAACCCCACATGTCCACCCACTTATAAGTGTGAACATGTATCCTTATAAACCATAAAAGTGAGTAAAATCCTATAAACTCATGTCCTGTAAACCGCCTTCAAATAGAAATATGCCACACACGTTCTACGACAAGACTTGGTTTTACACAGGTGTCTTCCATCCTGTGGCTTTGCTGCTTCTGTGGAAAAATCCCTGTTCACACCTTGGTTCTACTTAGTGTAAACACTGATCGAGACGGGTGAGGGACCAAATGGTGACAAACGTGTTTCTCCTACTATATACTACCGAATGAATGAGTAATTACAATGATTGTCATAGATCCAATGTAGATTTAGACTATGAATACTATGCTTGAACTAATGCTTAATATCCTCCTCTATGCGTTAATGGAAAATGCTGATTGGAGATGTACTTGACTCATCCAAACTGTTACACTGCATGCCCTTGGTCTTGGCTCTGCAATCCATGTCTTTGAATGCTAAGAACAACCCATGACTTGCCTTTATATAGGGATTTCTATACCAAGTCTTTCATCTTTTAGGCCATAAAAAGTCATCAAAAATGTCACATAATGTGTTCATATTGTGCCCATAAGATGTCTCAACCATTGGTGCATGTCCTAGGCACCCATAAGGCTGCCAAAATGGCTCCAATCTGTGCATAATCTTTCTCTAACTTTGCCCTTTAGGTGGTTGTAAGAAATAAGCATGTCCACATCACATCATGGAAGAGTGTGCACATGACATGTAGCCACCAAAGGTGCCCACACTATGTCAAGGTGTCACATCACCACACCGTCACACTGCCACAGTGGATCAACCCTAGAGGAACAATCCCAAAACATTCGGTGAACTATCCAGAAACGGAGGCACACCACCAACGGATACATAAGAGGTGCATGCATCAACATTGAAGGCACTGCATTGACACTCCAACAAGCATCTACTAGAGACAGGAGATACCACCAAAGGCCTATCACTCTGATGGTGTCTAGCAGAGATAGGAGATGCCACTAACTCCACCGACTCTACTAGGTCTTGCAGGAATCATTTAAATGGTCTCTCAACTCATCCTTGAGGACATCCTCCGCCGACTCTATTAGGTCTTGCCAGAATCATTCAAATGGTCCCTCAACTCATCCTTGAGGACATCCTTCCTACTACATCCTTCATACTTTATACTATTCCTTAACCTCGAGTGCTATGGTCACTTGTCTATGTCAGCCAGTGTGTCATCCTACTCACTGTAACCACTTGTGGGTGCGCATGGTACAATGAAGGGCATGTAACAGTGTCTTGGAGTAATACAAGTGTTGTCCAGTATTCTTGTCACTCTTGTCAATCTTGTCATTTTTGTTATGCTCCATTATAATCTGTCCACTCATGTGTGTGCTGCGCTGTGAGAACTGAGAACTCCAGACATACCGTCTAGAGGAGAACGACCACTTTAGTGTGCGGGCAACCAGTTACCAACCCTGCTACACATGTCACGCAATTGGGACTTAAATTCCAAAAGTTTGACCTTCCTCAAGGACCAATTAGGCGCATTTTCATTTGAACCAACCATCAAATTCAGTGGTGTCCAAAGTCTTTGTCCCCAGACACTAGCAATTGTTGTGTAGCTTGTACAGAACATGGACATGAAGTATAACCATGGCGAACCCAAGACTTACCAAGTGTCAAGGCCTAAGTCCACCTAGACTTGGGATAATAAGGCACACAACCAAGGGTGTTCCAAGACCCAGTTCGAGTCCAATGGAACCAATAGCTCTAAGTCCAAGGGGCCTTGGTTGACCCCAAACCAGTATCAACAAGAACACCAGTGCTTCGTTTGTCATACTCTGGGCATCCCAAGCAAGAGTGTCCTAATAAGGACACACGTCTCTACTGCTTTAGTCATTGTTCAGACTCGCTCAAAAGAACCTCCTCCACCAGTCCCATTTGTGGGCACAATCATCGATCAAGAGCTCGAGCTCGAAGGTAAGTAGGAGGGGGTTTACCCCATAGTGTTTGTTATGACCCATGTTATTTGAATAATAATCATGGTCATTTAAATTTGTATATATTTTTTATGATGCCTATTTCTCATCATGAACACGTTAGGATTGATTGATGTGATGTCAATTGATTGTTACTACTGTGACGTGGTTTATGTTTATGAGTTTAGGTGATGAGGTGTGCAAGGGTACTGATTTAGGTGTTGCACAGTGCGAGGGTACCGATTTAGGTGTCGCACGGATGGTGGATTGAGTCATGGCGTGTGGACCGATCTCACAATATTTTGTGGATGTATTATGGCATTTGATATTATTTTGACATCAGTGTGATGTGTGTGTGTGCACGTGTCAATTTATTGTACAGTGTGCATACGAGCATTAGTTGATTTATTTTGTAATGTGCATATGTGCACAAGTTAGATTATTGCATTAGAAAAATAGTGCAAACCTTAGAAGGTTTGAGGACAAAGGTTAATTGAGGACAAAGGTTTATTGAGGACAAAGGCTAATTAAATGGGCAAAGTCCAAATATGGATGTATACTTTATTTTCGGCTTAAAGCCTGCTTTTTGGAATATATAAAAATACCCACGCAAGAAGAAGCCACTCACGTTGGGAGGGGGAAGATTGCACCCAGTCTTGTGTTGCCTTGTGTTGATGGTGATGTATTTCTTTCTCTTACTCTATGTTTTGTTATATGTGCTTTAATTTTCAATTTAATTCAAGTAGTTGTTTTGATGTTTGATTTAATTTATGAGTCTTTTGATCATTCTCTTCAAGAAAATTAAAGGTCCGGTTGTAGTGGTATCAGAGCTTTGGTGAAATTTAATTTTCTTGAAGGCGGTCAAAAAGAGGTGAAAGAGACAAAAACAGAAGAGCTGATTTTGGTAAATTTTTTGAATTTTAATTGAAGAAGAACACGTTACGTTTAGGGATTTTTGTTTATGTATGGATGAAATAAAGGTTGTTTTTGACCCTTGGGTAATAAATCTCCATGAAGCTATTGTCCAAAGGATAAAATAAAGGTGGTAAACCATTCTCAGAAACCATGAAACCTCTCTCAAAATTGAAAAGCAGTTTTGTTAAATTCTTGACCTCTTTGTGATCTATCTGTATGGATGGGTTTCAAAATTGATAGTCAATCCAGCTTAGCTTTCAAATTGCTAAACCATTGAGGGAGGAAGCAATCTATAATAGACGGTTGAGAAATATTCTAGAGTCTTTCAAAAAAATTACTTTGTTTTGTTTTATTTTCTTTTTCCTTCTCTGCTGCGCTGGGCACAAATTTGAGATATATATATATATATATATATATATATATATATATATATATATATATATATATATATATATAATTCCCTATCTCTCTCTCCCTCCTTCGTAAGCGGCAGCGGCAGCAGCAGCGGCTTCTCCCTCCTTCTTACCCGACGGCCTGCGCATCCCGACAGCCTGCGCATCCAAAGCAACTTCATACATTTTAATATATATATATATATAAATTTTCAATTGATTTTTTTTAAATCTTTCTCTCTCCTTCATACCTGGCGGCGAGCTGCAATTTCAGGGGGGAGGAATTTTTCAGGATTGCGCTAAATTCAGGGAGGCGCTGAAGGATTTTCAGATTTTACGCTTATTGAAGCGCTTATTATTAGTTTTGCCCGAAATAGAGGCTGATTTTATTATTATTATTATTATTATTGTTATTATTATTATTATTATTAGTCTCCCTTTTTAATCGTGCTGGCGTTACGTGCTGGCGTTGTGGGAGAGGTTGAAAATATAGCTTGAATAAGCTTAATTAAAGACTCATTAACCAGCATAATATATATATATATATATATATATATATATATATATATATATTTTGTTGTAATTTTTTTTTCTCCCTCATACTCGAGCGGCAGCCCACTCCTACCTCCGGCCGACGGCGCCCATGGCTGCAAATTCAGGTTGGAAGGAGGAGTTTTCAGATCTCAAATTAGGTAATTAGCTTTGATTATTACAAAGCTTAAATTAGCTAAAAGCTTTATGAGCTTAAAACGTTTACTTTTAATTATTTTTTTAATATTTTGATACTGTTGTGGGTGACTTTTTTCTCCTTGGGCATCGTCCAGATTTTAAGTTTTAGTAAAGCTTTTTACTAAGTTTAATAAGTTTAATTAAAAGTTTATTGATCAGCATAAAAGCTATATATATATATATACAAGTTGTAAATTTTGAAATCATTATGCACTAATTATAATTTCCTCCAAAGCTTTTTTTTAACAAATTTATCCTGAACTTCATGAATTCCAAGATGATTGAATTTACCTAATTATTTCGTTTAAGCTTTTATTAAGCTTGGGTTTAACTGTGTGTTGGATTTAAATTAGTAGAAAATCATGTTAAGCAAAGATTTTATTAGTAAACTTAATTAAGAAACTCTTTGAGCTTTAATTAATAAAGTTTTAATTTTAAAAGTACATGGATTATTTCTTGAAAAAAAAATTATGCATTTTGTGTATTGGCTAACTTGGCAGGACTCACATCTAGTTCGACATTCCATATGAGATAAGAAACTCTATCTTTTCTTTTGTTTTAAATTTTTTCTATTCTTTTTAATTGTCAGGAAATGGGTGAATATCCGCAACATTATCGTACTATTCAGGAACAGCTTGATTCTCTCTATATTCTTTTGAATTAAGAACGAGAGCATCGAGATAACTTTCAAAGAAAGATTGAACGACGTCTATCTAGAATAAACAAATATATTAAGAAGAAAGTTCAAATTGTGGAAGCATCTGACATGCATAACCTAACTAATGACATCGTATCCAAGCTGCCTATTGTCAAGTGTTTTAGGTGTAAGATGTTGGGACATTATGCTAAATCTTGCCCAACTAGAAAGAAGAACCAAATTGCAGCAAAGGACATGCTTGACACCGAAGAGGTTAATACACTCGACACACTAACCAAATGTGGAGGTATGTGTTAAAAATTATTTATTGTATACAATTTCTTGTTTGCTTTTGTATCTTTTCTGAATATTATTTTCTTCTAGACCTAGTTAGAAAACTTTAGCTCCTGAAAAGAATTTTAGATACAGATCGAGACAAGATTAGGAAAAGTTATCTTCAAGATCTGATTGCAAAAATTCAAGTAAAAATGATTGCTAGACATTTTATAGAAGATTAAGACCAATTTAAAGATTCAAGAACCAATCAAGTTTCTCCAGTCTTTGATTCAAGTTATCAATTGCTTAACCATCAAATTTAGTGATGATGAGAAAAGTAAAGAAATAGCTCTCAAGTGACTAAAAACCAAGCCTAAGTTGTATACCAATCACAATTACGAAGTTTATACCAATTCAAGTAAAGTTTTATCTAAATTTTCAAGTGTTCTAGTTTAAGATCTATCTGAGTACAAGATTCTT
Organism: Cibotium barometz; assembly: GCF_041138505.1. NCBI lineage: Eukaryota > Viridiplantae > Streptophyta > Polypodiopsida > Cyatheales > Cibotiaceae > Cibotium > Cibotium barometz. The sequence continues at coordinate 57,512,558 of NC_141046.1, read as the reverse complement.
TCAAGTAAAGTTTTGTCTAAATTTTTCAAGTGTTCTAGTTTAAGATTTATCCAAGTACAAGATTCCTTCTAGACCAAGAATTGTTAAGTCAAAGATATATTCAACCACAAGATTTAAACCCCTTAAGAACAAGATTTGCAATTATGATCTCTCAATTTTCCTCCATTCAAGTATTTTAAATCTAAGTCAAGATTCATTACTAGTATATCAAGTTCTTGCTATCAACTAGGACGCAAGATGTCTAATTTTATTCAAGTTTTGATTTCAAGTATAAGATTAAGCTTAAGATCAAGATTAAGATTAAGATAAAAAACAAATCTCAAGAATTCATCAAGATTAAGATCAAGATCAAGATTAAGATCAAGAACAAATCCCCAGAATTTAGTTAGACAATTACAAGATCAAGATTAAGATCAAGAACAAATCCCCAGAATTCATCAAGTTATTGATAGCAATGTAAGTGATTATTTTTCAATCTTAAGCTGATAAGAATTTTCATTTCAACCTAATTTATTTTTCGAATAAGACTTGTAGTTTAATTTTGAGGATAGAGAAAAGTTATGTCGGAATGAAAGTTTCAGAGGGAATTAGCTACTCCATCTCAAACTTCTATTCTTAAGGTAGTGTCGTGTGGAATTAATCTATGGTATGGGACATTAGATTGGTTTTACATACCTACCCCAGACGTATCTATGTCTTCTATCTTTTACCAGCGAGTGTTTGTATGTGGAAGGTACCTATGTGGTATGGGACACTTAGATCCTTTTCACATGCGTTCATTTGTTTGGTTTTATTTTCTGAAATTGTTTGATGTGATGATCTTATCCACCACTTGTGCCACGAAGCCATCCACTCATTGATTGCACAACTGAGGACAGTTGATTCCCAATAGGGAGGATTGTTATGACCCATGTTATTTGAATAATAATCATGGTCGTTTAAATTTGTATATTTTTTTTTTGTGATGCTTATTTCTCATCATGAACACATTAGGATTGATTGATGTGATGTCAATTGATTGTTACTACTGTGACGTGGCTTATGTTTATGAGTTTAGGTGATGAGGTGTGCAAGGATACCGATTTAGGTGTTGCACAGTGCGAGGGTACCGATTTAGGTGTCGCACAGATGGTGGATTGAGTTATGGCGTGTGGACCGATCTCACAATATTTTGTGGATGTATTATGGCATTTGATATTATTTTGACATCGGTGTGATGTGTGTGTGTGCACGTGTCAATTTATTGTACAGTGTGCATACGGACATTAGTTGATTTATTTTGTAATGTGCATATGTGCACAAGTTAGATTATTGCATTAGAAAAAATAGTGCAAACCTTAGAAGGTTTGAGGACAAAGGTTAATTGAAGACAAAGGTTAATTGAGGACAAAGGCTAATTAAATGGACAAAGTCCAAATATGGATGTATACTTTATTTTTGGCTTAAAGCCTGCTTTTTGGAATATATAAAAATACCCACGCGAGAAGAAGCCACTCACGTTGGGGGGGAAAGATTGCACCCAGTCTTGTGTTGCCTTGTGTTGATGGTGATGTATTTCTTTCTCTTACTTTATGTTTTGTTATATGTGCTTTAATTTTCAATTTAATTCAAGTAGTTGTTTTGATGTTTGATTTAATTTATGAGTCTTTTGATTATTCTCTTCAAGAAAATTAAAGGTCCGGTTGCAGTGTTAGCACCTACGTGGACAGGAAACTCCTCTAGCAATTTAAGTTGTAGATTCATCCCCAAACTCTCAATCGAGAAGCTGCTCCTAGCTATAGATGGGAAGTCTCAGTCCTCGGCACCCTATGTCCTCCGTGACAAGTTCACAACGTCCACCAAGAGATAGAGGGGGTGGGCATCCCTAGCAAACCAAGTGGGAGAGATGGAGAAACGTTCTTCTCGCACCCTTTGAATGAGGACCTTGTTGCGGGCTGCAAAGTCAAAGGGTGGAGACTCCACATATCCACCTCTCCAAGAATCCCATATGCAATAGTGCGTCCTTGAGGAAGGTCCACTGCATGTTCTATGGTCTTTGTAGTCCCGGTAGCCCATCCATGCTCAATTGAAGCACTTAAGATTTCCTTCAATTACAATGTAGAAATTCTAAAATGCTTTTTTGAAAATCCTAGAAATCAATCTAGCCCAGTGTTTCAAGACTTCTTTACTGCCAATTGTTGAAAATCAATGCTCCACCCTCTACTTGTAACTGCGTGGGTACCATCTAACTCATGTTTCTAAGGCCCTTTTTTTGAGGAGCAACCATGTTTGAGCAGTCCAAACGCCTCAGAGAACCCCGCTTAGACATAAGATGGTTGTTGAAGGCAAGATGGTGAGAGACCTTTTAGATGGTTTGTCATGCTATCAAACAGGCTACATGCAAGTGTGGACATGTATTCCCACATCGGGCTGCAATAGGAGCTGAAGCAGTTCTTCCTGAGAATCCTCGTTCTCAAATTTTCATATCAGGCTGCATTAAGAGTTGAAGGAGACCTTCCCAACACGGCTTGTCCTCAGGTTGCCAGACGGGATGGTTACCAAATGAATCTGGATAGTCTAATATTACCCCAGGTGGGTGGTATATCTTCTCCACACAGAGCCTCTGCCTCAGCAGTTTCTTTCTATTCAGCCACCAAAGCTCCCTTCACACAAGTATACTGGTGGAAACCGGAGCCATTTATTGTAATCAGTTTTCAGCAGTAACATCAATGTTGTTCTCTGTCTCCACTTACAATATTTGCAATTTGTCTTTAGCTTTGCCTTTGAAAGATCATGCCTTTCTGTGTGCACCACAGCCTATAACTTCTCACACCAGCATCCAAATAGCATCTACACCATGGTCCACAAGTTGGTGTTAGCCGAAGTGGTAAATATCCAAGGCATAAGCTGCCTGGCAGTATAGACCGAAAGGGAGAGGAAGGAAGCAAAAAGTTGTCAGAACCAATGTGGATGTCACTCACCTCTCTCTCCCATGCTGCTCTTTTTCTAGAGCCCTAAAATACTGGAATAGCTCGCCCTGTGGTAAACCAAGCATGATAAAACATGTGAGCCATGGCAATGTTTGTGTCAACAGGTTGGCCCACCATGCCGCTTTAGGAGGAATACCTCAAAGAAAATGTGTACCCATATATGATTTAGGATCAGGGATATAGCTGTGGGATTGATTTGGAGCCACCTGTATGGATGATGCTGCTTCATAAGGCCAATGTCCCCACCTCACACAAGTACTGAACTGTTGATTCATAAAGACAATCACACTTTCACAACATAAATCCCCCTGCCTGCTACTGCCAAAATGTTTGACAGTGTAACATGAGGTGCCATAGTACTCAAATCTTGCTCAAAGCAATGCTTTGCAGCCCGCATTCCCCTATCTGCATCATCATGAAGCCTACATGCATGAAGCAAGCATGGCCATGCTACGGAACCACTTTCAGATGGCATTTTGTTCATCAGCACCTCTGCCTCATCCAAAAGCCCTGCACGACCTAGAAGATCAACCATGCACCCAAAATGGTCCTGCACCCATGAAATGCCATGTTCTCTCTCCATAAGTGCAAAATAATATCTTCCAACATCCACAAGTCCTGCATGACTGCAAGCAGTAAGCACACATACAAATGTGATCTCGTCTGGCTGGACACATTCCAAGTGCATTCGATTGAAAAGTTTTAAAGCTTGGCTTGCCTCCCCATTCTGGGCATATGCAGCAATCATGGCATTCCAAGAGATCACATCACGAGAATGCACTGTGTCAAATGCAGACCTTGCTTCTAGCAGACTCCCACACTTTCCATACATGTTCACAATGGCAGTTCCTACTACCGTATCATCCTCATATCTGCTCTCAATCATAAATGAATGGATCTCCAACCCCTGTTTAAAAGCTGCTAGACCTGCACAGGCATCTAAAACACAAACAAAAGTGATGCCATTTGGCTCCACACCTTTATGTTGCATATCGTAGAGTAGATGTAAAGCCTGCATGTTGCTGTCATTTTGGGCTAGCACTGCAAACATAGCATTCCAAGTGACAATGTCTGGCTGAAGCACGTTGCTAAATACACAGTGTGCACCATATGGACTCATACACTTGCCATACATACTAATGAGAGCTGTCCCGACCACAACATCACCCTCACATCCGATGTTGATAATGTCAACATGGATTTCTTGTCCCTCAGTAAGCGCCCCCAAGCTGGCACAAGCATCAAGTGCACAAACAAAAGTAATTTTGTCTGGCTCAAAGCCATTACACTTCATACTTTGAAAGAGTTGTAAAGCCTCCCGACAATTGCCATTTTGGGCAAATACTGCAATAATTGCATTCCAAGAGGTAATGCTTAGGAAAGGTATAGTGCTGAAAGCAAGCCTTGCATCACACAGGCTACCACACCTACCGTACATACAAATGAGCGCATTCCTCACATCAACATGCTGTTCATATCCTGTTTCAATAATGGCCCTAAAAATCTCTTGCCCCTTTTTGAGACTGGAGCATGCTTCAAGTGCACAAATGAATGAAACATTATCTGGCTTCACGCCCTCTTGCTGCATCTGATGAAAGACATTCAAAGCCTCCTTGCCCTGCCTGTTTTGGATGAACGCTGCAGTGATGGCATTCCAGGAGACTGTGTCTCGATGTTGAAGATTGCCGAACACAACCTTGGCTTCTTGTAGTTGTCCACATTTGCCATACATATTGACAAGGGCAGTTCCCACCATCACATTTCCCTCACAGCCAATATATGTTATGGTTGCATGAATCTCTTGTCCCTCTGTCAAGGATAATAAGGTAGTGCATGCATCCAAAGCACATACTAAGGTGACATTGTCTGGAGTGACACGTTCAGACTGCATTTGCTGCAAGATCCCAAGCGCCTCGTTGCCACACTCATTCTGAGTATGTGTTGCAATCAGCGCATTCCAGGTTACGACATCCTTGCATGTCACATGATGAAACACATTCATAGCTTCTTGCAGGCTCCCACACTTCCCGTACATGCTGACAAGAGTATTCCCTATAGTAACATCACACTTGTGATTGCTTTCAACAATGGATGCATGAATCTCCTGCCCTACTTCAATGGCCACCAGGCTAGAACATGCATCAAGAGCAGAGACTAAGCAAGCCGTGTTTGGCTTTAAACCTTCAAGATGCATCTTATAAAAAAAACCCAAAGCCTCTTTGCTTTGCCCATTGTTCACAAATACAGAAATGATGGTGCTCCAGGCAACAACATCCGGGTTTGGCATTCTCTTAAACACTGTCATTGCAAATTGCAAATTCCCACATTTTCCATACATGTGAACAAGGGCAGTGCCAACTGCAACAATTTGCTCGTAACCCTTCGTGACAATGCAGGCATGTATGATCAAGCCCTGGTTAAAAGATGCCATGTTGGCACATGCGTCAAGGGTGCAGAGATATGTGATTTTATCGGGAAAACTGCCTTCTTGCGGCATTCTACGAAATAGACATAATGCCTCCATGTCATGACCAAGCTGGACATAGGCTGCCATCATGGCATTCCATGAGACTGCATCTCTCTGAGGCATTTTGCCAAACAGGGTGCTTGCGACATTCAAATCCCCATTTTGCCCATATGCTTTGATCATTATATTCCATGTAAACACATTGGGGTTGGGTAGATTATCAAAAACCTCAAATGCGTCCTCCACACTCCCACAGTTTCCGTACATGTCGATGAGGCAATTATTTCCTAGAAATGTGTTGCGATCGTGGCCATAAGTTTTAATGTGGGCATGCACGTATCGCCCATCAAGCAAGGCCTTGGTGTTCCCACAATGCTTCAGAAGGGAGGCCAATGTGGAAAAACTTGTTGATTCAGAAAGCCCTAAATGATCCCCATACCTGCCTTTCGTGGAGCAATGATTATCAGATGGGTGATAGTTGTACTGTTGCCTGCCCCATGCGTTTACTCCTGCAAAACATGAGTACTTAATAGGTTGAAGAATTCCATTGGTTTCATGCTTGAAAGAGGGGATTAAATGTATGTGCGAGGTTCGACCAATTCTCATCACGTTTCCTGACCCATGTGCAGACAATACGGGAGATTTTCACATCTTCTTACATAATATAAGGGCGGATGGGCTTTGAATTTTCAACTTCTGCCAGGTGGCGAGTTCTTTTGGCCCCTCACGCATGCATGCAGCTTTGCGCCGTCCGCCGTCGAGGAATCAAGCCTATGTCGTCGAGAGTAATCAAGCCTGCAGCTGCGTCCCTCAACAGCTGCGCCTTCATGCAGCCGTGAGGGGGTGCGTCCGTAGCAATGAAGGGGATGCGGCAAGTTTGGTGAGGCCTCCTTCTCACAGCGCCTTCGTCTGGCTTCGTATCGTCTTTTGCTTCTCGCCTTCGACTGCTCCTCACATGGTATTCGAAGTGTTATTGGACAGATTCGCACCTCTTCACACCGGCTGAGGATAGAGACAGGTCGATTTGAGGATATATCACTAGAGGACCGCATATGCTCGCTTTGCCATCAGGAGGTGGAGTCAGAGGAACACTATATATGTCGTTGTAATGTCTACTATGAGATCTGAGGGAGGTACCACTGCCTATTCCGTGAAGGCTTTGGACCTTTGCGTCAGATCATGGACTTTGAGGACCAAAGGTGCTTAGGGCTCTTCATACTTGAGCTTAGACGACACCACAGAGAGAGCCTCTTGAGGGACAAGAGGGCAGTGGGACCAGAATTGCCTAGACAGTGAGCCCTCACAGACTTTTTTAGAGCCAACAATGTAACCCCACCAGCCCCCCCCATCTACAGGCCTACCTGGCAAACTCACCCTGGACAGAGCCATTGCCATCTGTAGAGCGAGACGCCCACGACCACGAGGATCGCGTCCACGACTCCCTCACCATTGGCAGATTCGAGCCATCATTGCCCGCCAGCGGAGGAGTTTACCGCCTCGACGATTCAGCGGTTCAGCTTTCAGATCTTAGCTCTCTTAGGATGTTACTCTTTCAGATTCGTTATGATGAGACATCATCATCATCAGTTGTACCTTGTTTTGGTCTTATGGGCCATTTCGGCCTTTAGGAGATGTTAATATATCTTTCTTTCTTTCTTTGTGGTTGTGTGTTGCATGTCGTTTTGACCTTCTTTTTTTGTGTTTGTGTCTTTGTTTTGGTGTTTCAGGGTGAGCAAGGTGCAGGTGAGACCTCTCTCTCTCTCTCTCTCTCTCTCTCTATGGTTGTGTGTTGCATGTCGTTTTAACCTTCTTTTTTTGTATTTTTTATGCAGGTTGTGTCTTTGTTTTGGTGTTGCGGGGTGAGCAAGGTGCGGTCAAGACCTCTCTCTCTCTCTCTCTCTCTCTCTCTCTCTCTCTCTCTGTGGTTGTGTGTTGCATGTCGTTTTGACCACCTTTTTTGTGTTTTTTACGTAGGTTATGTCTTTGTTTTGGTGTTGCGGGGTGAGCAAGGTGCGGGTGAGACCTCTCTCTCGCTCTCTCTCTCTCTCTCTCTCTCTCTCGCTCTGTGTGTGTTGCATGCTGTTTTGACTAACCTTTTACGAGGTTTTCTACAGGTTGCCATTTTGTGTAGCAAAAGACACACGAAAGAACAAGATGAGAGCTTAATTTGGAGGAGACTTACAAAAAGAAAGAACGACTATGTTGGAGACGAAGAAGATCAGAGATAGTTTTGGGAGGAAACTTAGAGATTATCAAGCATTAACTACCATTCTCTAACATTAACTACCACTATCTTTTAGCATACGTGCAAAGATTCGGCAGTATTATTTTATTATTATTATTATAAGTTGAGAAAATGTTATTTTAAGATGCATTTTGAGCATAATTTTACTCTATTTACTTGAATTCTTGCTTTAAAATGCAAATTTCTCTGTTTTATGAAGCCTCTTCCTCATATTGGTTGAGCGCCACTCTCTCTCTAGAACTAAAAGGCCCAAAATTGAGTCCACATTTCTCCTAAATGACTGTCTCCTACTATGAGATCCGAGGGAGGTACCACTGCCTGTTCCATCATGAAGGCTTTGGACCTTTGCGTTGGATCATGGACTTTGAGGACCAAATGTGCTTAGGGCTCTTCATACTTAAGCTTAGATGCCACAGAGAGAGCCTATTGAGGGAGACAGGAGAGCAGTGGGACCAAAGCCGCCTAGACAGAGAACCCTCACAGATTTTTTCAGAGCCAGCACTGTAACCCCACTAGCCTCTACTCTCCCATCTAAAGGCCTACCTGGTAGACCACCCTCCAAAGGAGTCACCCCAGACAGAGCCATTCACATCTGTAGAGCGAGACGCCCATGACCATGAAGATTGTGTCCACGACTATCATCGGCAGATTCGAGCCATCATTGCTCACCACCAAAGGATTTTACTGCGACGATTCAACGGTTCAGCTTTCAGCTCTTAGCTCTCTTAGGATGTTACTATTTTCATTCTTTCTTTCAGATTTGTTATGATGAGACATCATCATCATCAGTTGTACCTTGTTTTGGTCTCATGGGCCATTTCGGCCTCTAGGAGATGTTAATATATCTTTCTTTCTTTCTTTGTGGTTGTGTGTTGCATGTCGTTTTGACCTTCTTTTTTTGTGCTTTTATGCAAGTTGTCTTTGTTTTGGTGTTGCGAGGTGAGCAAGGTGCGGGTGAGACCTCTCTCTCTCTCTCTCTCTCTCTCTCTCTCTCTCTCTCTCTCTCTCTCTCTCTCTCTCTCTCTCTCTCTCTCTCTCTCTCTATGTGGTTGTGTGTTGCATGTCGCTTTGAACTTCTTTTTTGTGTTTTTTATATAGGTTGTGTCTTTGTTTTGGTGTTGCAGGGAAAGCAAGGTGCAGGTGAGACCTCTCTCTCTCTCTCTCTCTCTCTCTCTCTCTCTCTCTCTCTCTCTTTGTGGTTGTGTGTTGCATGTCATTTTAACCACCTTCTTTTGTGTTTTTTACTCATGTTTTTTTTTTGGTGTTGCGGGGGGTGAGCAAGGTGCGGGTGAGACCTCTCTCTCTCTCTCTCTCTCTCTCTCTCTCTCTCTCTCTCTCTCTCTCTCTCTCTCTCTCTCTGTGTGTGTGTGTGTGTGTGTGTGTGTGTGTGTGTGTTTCATGTCGTTCTAACTAACCTTTGTCCATGTGTTTTTGCAAGTTTTAAACGCCTTTTCAAATGTCTGTGCACACTCCTCCCTTCCAAAGATTCAAACGGTTGCTCAGCTAGGTGCCCGGTCCGACAAATGTGTAGCAACTCTTGCTCTCCTGGTAGTAAGTGGTGGCTCTCCCTTTGCATGTCAATTTGGTTGTCATGTGCAACAACTCTTTGCGCGCAAAATGGGGGGCTTCATTCACTGCGTGTGTGAGATTGGAGCCTCATGCAACATGAGGCTCATGAGCTCCTCCTCCCCTCTTCGAGTGCATGACCTTGGACATGGGGGCCTTGCGCTTGGCATCGTCTTATTTTTGTTTTTTGAGCAAAATAGCAATGTGATATTTTAATGCACTCAAGGAAGACATACGCACATACATATATATGGCAATGTTTATATATTAAAAAAATGTCAATCTATTTTTTAATTAAAAGTGAGTTTTTTTTCATGTTTTAATATGAGTAGCGAGAGGCCCTGTTTACAATAATATTTTTTACACATACATAGTAGTTAAAGTTACACTTGGGGGGGGTGTTAAAGACTATTTTATTATCTTACTTTGATTAAGTATTTGTAGTAAAGTTTCAATGTTATGTGGGTTTGTGATTTTACTTTTGTGTGTGGATGACTTTGCATGCATTAATTCTTTTTGTGTGTGCGTGTGTGTGTGTGTGTGTGTGCGTGTTTGTGTGCGTGTGTGTGTGTAAGAGAGAGAGAGAGAGAGAGAGAGAGAGAGAGAGAGAGATTCATTACTAATTCAAAAAATAAATGTGAGTGTGAGTGTGAGTGTGTGTGTGTGTGTGTGTGTGTGTGTGTGTGTGTGTGAGAGAGAGAGAGAGAGAGAATGTGTGTGTGTGTGTGTGTGAGAGAGAGAGAGAGAAGAGAGAAGAGAGAAGAGAGAGAGTGTGTGTGTGTTTGTGTGTGTGTGTGTGTGTGTGTGTTTGTGTGTGTGTGTGCGTGTGCGTGCGTGTGTGTGTGTGTGTGTGTGTGTGAGAGAGAGAGAGAGAGAGAGAGAGAGAGAGAGAGAGAGAGTGAACATACATACATGTTGCCATGTGTGTATGTGTGTGTGTGTGTGTGTGTGTGTGTGTGTGTGTTTGAGTTTTTTTATTTTTGGTGAAAGTATTTTTTAATGTGTGCAGGTCGTGTGTGTATGATAGCGAGAGATATAGAAAGATGTGCATTAACTTTGTGTGTGTGATTGTTTGTGTGTTTGTGTGTGTGTGTGTGTGTGTGTGAGAGAGAGAGAGAGAGAGAGAGAGAGAGAGAATCTAGGTTGCACTTCTTTATATTCATCGTTAGGTCTTTAAAGACTCTTTTATTATCTTGCTTTGATTAATAGTATATGCAAGATTTGATGATAATGGTCTATATGAGTGATATATATTATGCCATATATATTTGTAGTGAAGTTTCAGTGTGTTAAAAGGTTATGTGGAGTGTGTGTGTGTGTGTGTGTGTGTGTGTGTGTGCATGGGTCTGTATATAAGAGTGCATGTATGTATAAGAGTGCATGTATCTATAAGAGTGCATGTATCTATAAGAGAGAGAGAGAGTGTATGTATAAGAGTGCATGTATATATAAGAGAGAGAGAGTGTATGTATCTATAAGAGTGAATGTATGTGTGTATGTGTGTACATGCATACTCATATAGAAAATCAAAAAACTGTCCTTTTCAAGTTACACCATTCATTGTTATACACTTAAGGGGGAGTGTTAAAGACTATTTTCTTATCTTACTTTGATTAAGATGTGTATGCATAACATTGATCTTTGTGATTTTACATTTGTATGTGAATTGACTTTGGCATGCATTGTGTGTGTGTGTGTGAGAGAGAGAGAGAGTATTTACATATATATACCCACGTGTGTGTTTCTGTGTTTTATTGAAGGTGAGAGATTCCTTAAATGTTTTAATAATCTAAAAAGAAAATAGCAATGTAATATTTGAATAGCATAGCATGAGGCCCTGTTTACAATAATGATTTTACATGAACTTTGTGTGTGTGTGTGTGTGTGTGAGAGAGAGAGAGAGAGAGAGAGAGAGAGAGAGAATCTAGGTTGCACTTCTTTATATTCATGGTTAGGTCTTTAAAGACTCTTTTATTTATACCTTGCTTTGATTAATAGTATATGCAGGATTTTATGATAATGGTCTATATGAGTGATATATACTATTATGCCATATATATTTGTAGTGAAGTTTTAGTGTGTTAAAAGGTTATGTGGACTATGGATGTGTGTGTGTGTGTGTGTGTGTGTGTGTGTGTGTGTAAGAGTGCATGTATCTATAAGCGAGAGAGTGTATGTATATATAAGAGTGCATGTATGTATGTGTATGTATATATAAGAGTGCATGCATGTATGTATGTATGTATGTGTGTACATACATACTCATATAGAAAATCAAAAAATTGTCCTTTTCAAGTTACACCATTCATTGTTAGAGGAGGACCCTTTTTTTTGTATATATGCTTTGTAATTTCATGTTATACATCCATCTACATATGTCTTACATCTTTCCACATATGTATGTATGTATGGCGGCTGACCAGATGGAAGAGGTGACTCGCATTTTTTTTAGCACATGAGGAACACCCTTGCCTTTGAGGAAAGGGTGAATCTAGCTACAGAGTTTGAGCATCACTGGTTTGGCAGGGGATGGGATGGGCCATGGCAGGTTGAATTAGGTGGATGGAATGATGTTTTTAAGATTATTATACATTTATGTTTAAAAAAATTAGAGGAGAATATAGCCCTCATGTATATAAAAGAAAATCTAGGCTTGATAGATCTTTACTGAATCGACTATATGGGCTTTTGTGACAAAGATGAAAGATGACACGTATTTGATAAAGTTATCAAATGTATTCCGAAGTGTAAATTAGCTAAATATTAAATATGGGTATTTTTTCCTTTTGTGATCATTGGTGATCATTGGTGTTACAAGGTGTAAATTAGCTAAATATTAAATATGGGTATTTTTTCCTTTTGTGATCATTGGTGTTACAAGGTTTTTTTAAGTATTATAATTGTTTCTCAACCCTTTTCTTTTACTCTCCCTCTTTTGCTCACTGAAAAAAAGATCATGATTGTTATTTAAAGTAAAGTTTGTTAATTTTTTTTGCAAGAGATATGTCAGTAGACATATTAAAGTTGGTGTATGAAAATAAAAAATTGTCGGATACGCTCTTCTTTGAAGAGGTTCCACAATTGGGTTTTTTTGGGTGCCAACCTAGCCCAAAATGTGAACTTCTTGGGTTTGATGGATGGGATGATGTTAACCTATGTTATATTTATATAGTCTTAGACTCTTGCAGGCTAAATGATAATCTGAAGCTCCTCTTAATCAGAGGCATTGGGATTACTAGATGGCTTTTACATTGTGGGTGGAAGATGTAGGAGCCTTGAAAAAAATCACTTCATTATTAGGGAAATATTGAAGTGCATTCCAAGAAGAAAATTAATGAATTTAATGATGTAATTGTCTTTGAGGTTATTGATCATTCTCTCTCTCCCTCTCTCTCTCTCTCTCTCTCTCTCTCTCTCTCTCTCTCTCTCTCTCTCGCACACGCTCACACACACCCGCACACACACACACACACACTTAGACACATGTAACACACAAATAGTTACCCTTACCTTTGAGAAATTGAGAGAGGGAGAGAAAGAGAGAGATCATAAGTTTTTTGTTGTTTTGGCTTGTGTATGTGATTTTGTAGAAGCAAGGCACAAGGTTGCTAGCCAGCAAAGTTGGCGGTTTGAATATCATTCTCTCTTCAACTTGAGGTAAGTCTTATTGTTGTCCTTTGTGTGTTTGCAGTTGAGAGAGAGAGAGAGAGAGAGAGAGAGAGAGAGAGAGAGAGAGAGAGAGAGAGAGAAGACACCACATATTAAAATACTTTGTATATCTCTTAATGTCTCATTGAATGCTTCAAAATTGAAAATTGGAATGGCAAATGTGAATGTTGTGATGCTTTTTTTGTGTGTGCACATAAATAGTATTTAATACCTTAGCGGCAAGGTTGGCTACTACACTAGAAACTTTTCAACTATAGGACATTGTGTTTGATTGTAGAGTAAGCCGTAGAGAGAATATATGACCTAAGAGAATATTCAAATGTAAATTACTTTAGTGCTTTGACTATATTTGCTTTAAATAACATGAAAATGTGGCTGGAAAATAAAGAACTTTGCTAATATTAGGCTCTTAGAGAGGAAATTATAGGGCTCGCTAAGAGTATACTCTATTTTCTCAAAGTCTTTATATCTTCTTTTCTTTTTTATTCTATCGCTCTTACTTTCTTTATCTCTCAACACGTTCTACATTTGTTATATTATTTTATTTATTGTAGAGTAAGCTCTATAGACATAATATATGACCTAAGAGAATAATCAAACAAAAATTATTTTAGTACCTTGACTGTATTATTAACTATTAAACAATAAAGAAACATGCTTGAAAGAACTTCCCAATGGTTGCTAGTATTAGGCTTTTAGAGAGGAAATAATAGGGCTCACTAAGAGTAAACATTGTTTTCTCTAACCACGAGGTGTCTACATGTTTATAGTGCTGGTATATAGGGTTATGAAACATGTTTATAGTGCTGGTATATAGGGTTATGAAACATGTTGACTAAGATATAAAGAGATTTTACAAAGTTTAAAGATTTTCAATTTGGATTTTAGCAAATGGAGATCTCTATTGGTAACAATGGAGATCTCTATTGGTAACAATGGATCAAAAGCCATATTGGAGGCATGTGGAACTTCCAATTCTGATGTGGCTTTATCTACCTCGCCAAAGTTGATGAATGTTTGTATTGTAAAATACCTTGCTCGGTCAAGGTCTCCATTAGAACAGCTAAGCGCTAAATGTTTACAGACGATTGTGGACATATGCAAGCGCACCGAGAAAAATCAGGTTACTTGCAAGGAGTTCTTAGATGCCATTTAGGATGAGGTCCGTGGAAGTGGCACTCAAAGGGGGGATATGATGAAAGATGATTTGACACATCATCTTTATCGCGTTCTCGATAGTAGTGTTTACATGGAGGCCAACCAATTAGACATGATTTTCTTTATGGAAAATTTGCATGTTGAAATTGGGAAGCGTTTAGGTGGATGTACTAGGGAATGTAAAGAACAAGTCGATTCATTAAAAGAGCAAGTACAGACATTAGGTTCGGAGGTATTGAGTATAAAGATATCCGTTAATCAACTCAATGCTATTGTGAAGAAGATGAGCCGTATGTTGGAAAGCGGGACAATTGCTTAGTGATTTTATGAGAGCATGATGTTTTTGTCTAGGAGAAAATTGTACTCCACTATCCTGCTTTGACTCTCCGGGCAATATTAATGAATTTCCTATTTTTTCAAAGTCTTTATTTCTCCCTTTCTATTTTATTCTTTGCTCTTTCTTTCTTTATGTCTCAACATGTTTTATAGTTCTATGTTTTTTTCTTGCTCTCTCTCTCTCTCTCTCTCTCTCTCTCTCTCTCTCTCTCTCTCTGGAGTAATGCCTTTGTTGGAAAATAAAGGTGAGAGACGAAGAGGGATTATCACTTATTAGTGTAAACTAATTGTATTTGTCTCTCTAAATCTCTCTAATAATTACACAATGTTTGCTAATGTGCGGAGTCTATCCTTGAGAGTAGGTCATATGTGTGATATATGTGCGAACATCATACGTGAGGATAATGGCACTTAAAGTAGAATAAATTTAATAACACAATAAATGTAAAAAACAAATTAGGTGTTGCTTTTTTTCTTTTTCAAAGCAGTTTGAAGATGGCTAGGAGCTCTATATACCTAAGCTCAAACCAAGTCCATCGGCTTAAAATTTTAGATGTAACACGCGCATCTTGTCGTAATTGTTCACGAACAAGGGCTAGCATTCAAAAAAAAAGATTCATGCTAATTTAATGGAGTACTTAAATGTAAATGAGATCGAAACATTTGCAAGGGTTGAAGATGAGGAGCATAGAGAATTCTATGCTGGAATTCACTTGGGTAACAGAGCAAGTCCTACTGCTACAGTTCTTCAAGAACTTAGTAAACAATGAAAATTTAAATGTTTGGGCACATAGAGATATGGCAAGAGGCCCTATTTCTTTTGATTTAAATGAGCCACCTATATATGAGATTGGTCGTATCGAAGATTTTCAACCTATTTCCTATTCTGTTGGCAATGCAAAGGGTATTAAACCTAGATGTCATTCTATAAGGCGTGTTTTTTCATTTTCTCATAATGTTAAGCACCAAGCAACCATGGTGTTATGTTCCGAAGATTGTACTCTTCACTCTTTAGAGACCCTTTCTTACAAGTGACATTTTTGTGAGGCATCAAGAAAGCTTTGACAATATGCGGGAAAACATTGCAAGTGGGCATATCTCTTTATTGCCTTTGGAAAATCCTCCTCCTAAATAGCTAAGATGCTACTTGGTAATAATAATGTAAGTAAGGAATACATGAAGAATATAGGCTCTTATAACAATGTGTTAGCATTCGTTTCATTGGATGCTTCCTTGGATAATCAGTTTACTAAGGGAGGAGGTGTATTTAATTTTTAAATCCATGGTACTACCTATCATCATGTTGGCTCTATAATACCCAATGAAACAAGAGATGTAGCTCCTCAATTTGCCCAATTGTATGTGTATGATATAGAGCATGAATTGGAGAATAGACTTAATGGGATGCCTTCTTTAAATCATAATATGCTTGAAAGGTTACAAACAATGATGTATGAACATAATCCATATGCTGGTGCATTTTGTACAACGAAAGAAATGTTACAATCCAGTCCACATGCAGATTTGAGAATGGTCATCTGATGAAGCTCGATCAACCTCAAGGCAATACTTGGTTCCGATTGGGTAGTGAGGTAGATACTATCATGCAAGGTCAAGGGGGGATGGTTTTCATGTAGGTCATAGAGATATTCAAATAATGTCTAGCACAAGTGCTATAAAAGAATATCTAATTTGTATCGTTCATATATGCCTCTATTAAATGTTCTTTTGTTTCCTTGAGGAGAGGATGGTTGGCATGTTGGAATTCCCCTCCATGGTAGGAATAGACAAGGTTCAAGTGAGGAGACAAAGACTATAACTCAACGGTAATATTATGTATATAGATTACAAATAAGGGAGGATACAAATGCTTCCCTTATATGCGCGGTGGTCGATTTTTGCAACAGTACACTACTGTTGATGCATATAGCAACATGGAAGAATCAAGATTAGTATGGATACGCAATAACCAGAAAGCATTGCGTGCTGAAGTATACCAAGGGCTTGCAGATATGGTTAATGTTAGATGGGGTCAACAGAGTCTCTAGGGGCATTGTTAGACACCAAATATTTCTACCGTCTACATATATTGGGGGGGCCTCGATATATGCATCAATTGTATCAAGATTCAATGGTAATTGTTAGGAGGATGGGTAAACCTGATGTATTTATTACTTTTACTTATTATAATCCAAAGTGGGATGAAATATGCATCAATTGTATCAGGATTCAATGGTAATTGTTAGGAGGATGGGTAAACCTGATGTATTTATTACTTTTACTTATTACAATCCAAAGTGGGATGAAATATGCAATGCTTTATTGCTGGGTCGGCTGCCTAAGATCAACCTGACTTGATGGCATGGGACTTCTATGAGAGCACTTATTGGTGAAAAAAGCATTATTTGGAAGGGTAGTGGGATTTGTTTTTGTTATAGAATTTCAAAAAAGAGGCTTTCCACATGCACATATATTATTGATATTGGGAAGGTATATGTAAGCCTACTGAGATTTCTTACTATGATAAGTTGGTATGTGCTAAACTTCCAGATAAGGCGATGTTTCCCGAGTTACACAAGATAATTAGTCAGTGTAATGTTCATGGACCATGTGGGGAACTAAATATGTACTCTCCTTGCATGGTTAACGGGAGTTACAAACATCGTTATCCTCGCAAGTTTTCTAAGACCACTATTGTTGATGACAATGGGCATCCAACTTACATGCAGCGAGATGATGGTAGTTTCATCCAAGTAAAGAATCATAGAGTGGATAGTCAATGGGTTGTTCCATATAACCCTTTTCTCTTTATGAGATACAAAGCCCATATTAACATAGAAGTACGCTCTACCATTATAGCAGTGAAATATTTGTATAAGTATGTATATAAGGGACATGATAGAGCTACTATAAAGTTGCAAGATACACATGGGGTTATTGATGAGGTTAGTCAATATCTGGATGCACGGTACGTGTCTGCATCAAAGGCAAGTTAGCGCATATACCAATACGATCTGCACGATGAAAAGCTAGATATACAAACGTTGCATGTTCGTCTCCCCTTGCAAAATCATGTTAGTTGCAAGATACACATGGGGTTATTGATGAGGTTAGTCAATATCTGGATGCACAGTATGTGTGCATCAAAGGCAAGTTAGCGCATATACCAATACGATCTGCACGAAGAAAAGCTAGATATACAAACGTTGCATGTTCATCTCCCCTTGCAAAATCATGTTATATTTAGATTTCCCTTACAAGTGGGTGTGGAATTCTTCTCTTCGGTCATGGACTAAAATAAAAAAGAGAAATGTGATTGGACGTATGTATAATGTTAGCCCGAGCTTAGGTGAGCAATACTATCTATGCATGCTACTCACAGTGTGTAAAGGCTGCAAATCTTTTGAGGAAGTATGTACAGTGAATGGGCAGTTATATCCCTGTTTTAAGGCTGCATGTGATGCAAGAGGAATGCAAGAGGAATGCTAGAGAGTGATGAGTGTTATACGTGTCTTCATCAAGAAGCTACATTTCAAAAAATAGGATTCCAGCTGCATCAACTTTTTGTCATCATTTTGGTTTTTTGTAAGTCTATATCTCCCGGACATCTTTGGGTCAAAATTTGTGCCGAACTTTCAGATGATTTTTTCCATGGCTTGCAGAGAAGGTATGTTGAAGTTGGTGCTTGTTAATCTATAGCTAAGAATCAAGCTCTGTTACACTTGCAATACCTCATTACAACAATATGGAAAATGTCTACATGATTTTGAAGGGTTGCCTCTTCCTAATAGATCAACTATTTGCTGCTATCAACAATAGGTTGTTGATGGAAGAGATAGTGTTTGATGTTGTTCAATAGGCTAATTTGACTCTTTCCATGGAAAGGAGTCTTAATAGTTGTCAATCTAGAGAATTCCATACCATCCTTGAGGCCATTAATTTGAATAATGGTGGTGTTTTTTCCTTGACGGACCAAGCGGATCAGGCAAAACATATCTATATAATGCCTTGCTATGTCGATTATGCGGAGACAATCAAGTTGCTTTGGCATAGAGAGAGAGAGAGAGAGAGAGAGAGAGAGAGAGAGAGAGAGACAACATGTTTTTGCAGGGTACAGGGTACAGTTGAATAGAAAGAGGTTGAGGAAGGATAGCCTTAAAAGGGTTTAGGGTTTAGGGTTCAGGAGGCCAGGGGTTTCATTATTTATGAATCTTAGCTCACCATACTAATAAGTTTAAAAAGCCACATATCATATATGTGCCTTTTAAAATTATGAATAGGGCACATATCATGTATGTGCCCTATAAAATTATGAATAGGGCACATATCATATATGTGCCTTTTAAAATTATGAATAGGGCACATATCATATATGTGCCTTTTAAAATTATGAATAGGGCACATATCATGTATGTGCCTTTTAAAATTATGAATAGGGCACATCCCAATTAATGAATATTGTAATGCTTCATATTTTTAAATGACTACGTAGATGGCCTTTGAAGTTTAAATGTTTGCTACTCCCACGTACAAAGCTCATCATGTCAATTTTGAATTTTGATGGCTTTCGCCCACGAGATAAGTAAGTTGGGTACCCTCCCATTAAGAAAAATTGGGACGAGAGTCCCCAAATAGGACACCCAAACGGAGTAGACTATAGAACTTGGAAGGGATTTTTTAATATCTTGAAGTGTGTTTTTGAAAGTTTTGTAATCTATACTATACTATATTTAAGAAGAAAAGAGTTCATGATCCCACATGCTTTTGTATCTTTCTCAAAAGAGAGCAACCATCAGGTATCTCAATAGTGCACACAACTCGAAAAAGATGAGAAGTATGCTAAGTCCCTTTTGAGCGAGAGAGAGAGAGAGAGAGAGAGAGAGAGAGAGAGAGAGAGAGATGTATGCCTCTCTCTTAGTATGATGGTTTTTGATAGATGTATGATTTTCTGTTAGAGAGAAAAAAACTCAAGTGAAGGCACATCTCTAAGCGTTTTCTACCACTATTGCACCCTCCCAGCCTCAACACTAAAGTATACGGGATCGAAAGCCATGGGATCACGTGTATGTACATATATACACACACATGCATGATTACACAAATACATACAAACATACACATATATAAGCATAGACATCCATACACAAACAAACATATACATGCATATGGTCTAACTTTGAATTTCTTACTAATTCTATATGAGTAACTTTTTGTATTTATTTATTAGATTATATGTATGTATGTGTGTACATACATACATACATGTGTGTGTGTGTGTGTGCGTGCATGCGTGCACACGCAAGGCAAGCAAAAACACATGTTAACTAGACATACACACATATATATGTATATATGTATGTGTGTGTGTGTGTGTTTGTGTGTATATATATATGTATATGTGTGTGTGTGTGTGTGTGTACATATACATATACATATACATATACATATACATATACATACACACACACACACACACACACACACATATATATATGTGTATATATATATATATATATATATATATATATATATATATATGTATGTATATGTATATATATACATATGTATATGTATATGTATATACATACATATACATATGTATATGTATATACATACATATACATATGTATATGTATGTATATACATATACATATACATATGTATATGTATGTATATACATATACATACATATACATATGTATATGTATATGTATATACATACATATACATATGTATATGTATGTATATATCTATGTATATATATATATATATATATATATAGTGTGTGTGTGTGTGTGTGTGTGCATGTGTGCGTGTATGTATATATATACATACATATATACACACACACACACAAGCACGCATGCACGGATACACACACACATACATACATACATACATACATACATACATACATACATACA